>NC_067425.1:35904949-36204949 GCF_009764475.1 Pristis pectinata | reverse complement strand
TTATAGCCACTATTACGAAGTAGAAAACATTGCTGTTTGTGGGACCTTGATGCACCCAAACTGTTGTAACATGATCTATGTTAGTCTGTTGGTTGAGGAATGATTATTGGGTGGGTCATCATCGATAATCCCCTTGCTCCTCTTAGAAGTATCACCATGAGGGTACAGAGAAGTCTTCAGTTTAACATCATATTCTAAAGGTAGCACCCCTTGCATCTGCTGCCACACTGAGTATCAGACTGTGTTATGTGTTCTGAGTCTTCTGACTGGATCTTCAATTCAGTTTTCTGCCTTGGTTCTACACTTGGTTCTACAGTTCTACCACTGAAGCACAGTGTAATCAGGTGCGAGGGGGATTTTTTTTTTACAAGCACAGGTTTTCCACAAGCTCAGCAAGTGTTAAGCTTTGATCAGAATTAAATGGCTAGCCATATCGGAATTGTAAACTTTGATCTCGTACACTTATCTGTATCGTATTGCTTTAATATCCATATAATTCTATATTAGCATTGCTTGCAGTGATTAAATCACTACATACACGGAACCTGTTGCATTCTGTCCACTAACAGAATTAATGTGGCCCATGAATTGTCTCATGGATCCTTTCAAAATTGTCAAGCACTGTAGGAGCTTTTGAAGTCATGCATTTTAATTTTTTTTAACATTAAGTTATATTGGTGTTTTTATTTCCAGAGGAGCTGAAGCGGCAGAATGTTGCATTGCAGTCGGCAAAAGGTGATGTAACTCTGCTGCAGGTCCAGCTCATGGAGGCAAATGCTGATATGGAGAATATAAAAGCAGTAGCTGCAGTTTCTGAGACGACCAAACAGGAAGCAATTGATGATGTGAAAAAGCAATGGCAGGAAGAAGTAGCTTCAATGCAGGCTATAATGAAAGGTAATGAGCAAAGTTATAGTACTGTTTATTCTTGAAGGTTTATATTTTTTCCTCCTGAAGTCATTTAATGAGATGGTCACCTGCCTCATTCTGACCATATATACACAGGACCCTTGTATGTGAATATTGCCAAGAAAATTAAAACTTGTATTTGATTTTTTTCCTCTTTAAAAGTTCCTTTGGTTCCTGTAGAAGCTTCTGTAGGCATCGAAAAAGGAAAATATTGGGAAAAGTTAATAAGGATTCCTTGTAGACTGAGGCAAGAGAAATTAAACCTATATTTTGTCCATCTTTACAGAAGAAGACACCCTAAACCTCCAGAGATTGTGGAGGGGAATGGGTCAAAAGAAAATGAGGAGCTATAAGGAGTAAGCCATCTTGGACTGTTTGAGGAGAAACTTCTTCATTCAGAGGGTCTGAATCTTTGGAAGATACTTAAGTTGTGTCAGGGTTCACTACGGAAGATCGAGAATTGCCTGGAGCAGAAATGGTAATGCTGCAAATAGTGTCTGGGAGGATGAGTTGGTGGCCATGAAGCAGGGCACACCAAATAGGCAGTGCAGGATCCCTCTGGGAGTGTTGCACTTTCAAACCAGTTAAGTACAGAGTAACAGTGAGGATGACAGCACCTTGGGAAGGGCTGTCTGGGCATGTGACAGTGTAAGTGGGGTAGGTCAGGGCAGAGTGAACTGCAGAATTGCAATGATCATGAGGATTAATTGTTCCAGGAATAGTTTGGAACTGTTTGGAATAATTTTGGAACTATTGACCTGAGCCAGACTTGGTGAGATGTTCTCGATCGTGCCAACAAGGAGATTCACTGACAGGCTGCTGAATGTTTTGAGAGAGAGAGGGAAATGGGCAAAAACTTTTTGACCATCTGAGATTCAGAGACATGAGAAGGAAAAGAGCTGGGATCCCGTAGTCAGGATTTCATGAAGCAATTGGCTTCCTTCCCCTTCCGGTTCGCAGTCGTATACTTTGAGGAAGCATGTTATCTTTGCTGATATACGTGGAGCAGATTTTATTAATATACAGCATAGGTGATCATGCCAATTAAATGACTTATTGTTTCTAACTCTACATATCAAACATTCCTCCAAAAAACAATTGAAAAGGATCTTTGCATACTATATTTTGCCTATATCACAGTTGTTTTTTTACTCCAAAGCTACATCTTCATACAAATATTCTTAAAGTTTTTCACAGATTGGATTTTATTAATTTCTATCTTTCCATTCCATGTACTTAATACTGCAGTCATCCAAAGCTGCATCTTATTTGCTCATAGTTGTCACATAGTAACTTCCTTGTTCAAGCATTCCTATGCTAAAAGTGAAAGATAAGCCACTTAAATGCCATCCATGATCATCATGGAAAGTCTTTTGTTGCAATTCAATTCAAGGAAGTTTAACTATTAGTAACAAATAATCTGCTGGAGGAATCCATCACCTGCCGTCTCATCTCTAAATTTAACTATTAACTCTTCTCAAGATGTTCCACAGATGTCTCCCAGGATTGCCAACAAAGGTTAAGCAGTTCCCTAATGGTAGTGATCACTATTGTTCCCAGTGCTTTGCACTAGAGTTCAGGAATAGGGTAAAACAGAATGATATATGGCTGTGCACTTAGTGCAAGGAGAGCTTCAGATTCTTGAGCTATTGAAGCCTGTTTAGGGTAGGAAGGATTTGTACAAGGTTGCATCTGCATGGAACTGCAGTCAATGTCCTTGTGGGCATGTAATTAGGACCGAGGGTGAGGTTTCAGATTAATTTGAGAGGAGTCAGCACCAGGATGCCACATTAAAGGAAAGAAGTGCATAGAGATCTGAGAGTCAAATAGACTGAACAGTTAAGGCCAAGGAGTGGCAGCAAGACTGGCAGCACCTGTGGGATCGTTGAGAGCGAGTTATTGAAAAGTGTGCCAGGTGAATTGGGAGCGGCCGTCAGGTTGAAGAGGATAATCATGCATCCAGTGGGCTGGGCAGAGCAGACAGACAGTTTAGGGAGCATTCTGTAAACTCAACTGCATTTACTTTAATGCAAGAAAACTTGTGTGTCAGATGAGCTTACAGCATGGATTGGCACATGGAATTATGATATTGTAATGTAGAAACATGGTTGAGGGAAGGGTAGGACTGGCAGCTTATTGTTCTGGGGTTTAGAAAGTTCAGGTGTGGTGGAGGGGTACATAAAAGAGGAGGGAGAGTTGCACTGCTGATCAGGGAGAGCATCACAGCAATATGTAGAGAGGATGGTCTGGAGGGATTGTCCAACAAGGCCATGTGGAAAGAATTTGGGAAGAAGGGTGGTCACTTTGATAGGATTATACTGTAAGGAGGCACAGTAGCGGTTAGTGTAATGCTCTACAGCACCAGTGACCCAGGTTCAAATCTGGCCACTGTCTGTAAGGAGTTTGTATGCTCTCCCTGTGTCTGTGTGGGTTTCCTCCGGGTGCTCCGGTTTCCTCCCATTTTCCAAAGATGTACAGGTTAGGAAGTTGTGGGCATGCTATGTTGGCGCCAGAAGCATGGTGACACTTGCGGGCTGCCCCCAGAACACTACGCAAAAAGATGTATTTCACTGTGTTTTTCGATGTACATGTGACTAATGAAGACGTCTTAGTTAAGTAGGAATTAGAGGGGCAGATATGTAAGCAAATTGCAGAAAGATGCAAAAGCAATAGGACTGTAGCAGTGGGGAATTTTAACTTCCCCAATATTGAATTGGTATAAGGGGCTTCGATGGGGTGGAATTTCTTGTGTGTCCAAGGTATTTTTTGAGTCAATATGTAGATAGTCCTACCAGAGAAGGGATTGTACTTGAGTTCATTTTAAAGTATTGTGTGCAGTTCTGGTTGCCACACTTTAGAAAGGATGTGGTTTGCTGGAGAGATTGCAGAGGGGATTTACCAGGATATTGCCTGGATTGGAGGAGCTCAGTTATGTGGAGAGATTGGATAGGCTGGGCTTGTTTTCCCTGGAGCAAAAGAGGCTGAAGGGGAACCTGACAGAAATATATAAGATTGAGAAGCATAGGGTAGATGGTCAAAATCATTTTCCCATGGTGGGGGTATCAAAAACAAGTGGGCATAAGTTTAACATGAGAGGTAGGAGTTTTAAAGGGGATCTGAAAGGTAAATTTATTTTGCAGAGTAGTTAATATCTGGAATGTGTTGCCAGTGGAGGTGGTGGAATTGGCTATGTCTAAGAGGCATTAATGCAGACACTTAAATGGGCAAGGCATAGAAGGATATGGTTCTAATACAGGCAAATGGGATGGATGTGGTGGGCTGAAGGTTCCATGAGTCCAGTATTTAAGATATTGGAGGAATCGGGGTATGCTTGGTTTGGAGTGCATTTAGTGTATGGTAAGTAAATGATTGGTGTTTGCAAAAAAAAAATCACCATGTCGAAATGCAGTAACAGGAACCTAGCTCAAAGAGGGGAAGGTTGGGAATGTAATATTCTTGGCTACAAGATACTCGGGGGAAAATTGGGAAAAGAAAAATAAAATGTAGGTTGAGGTCTCAGACAAGTTCATCAGAATTAAAGAGCAAAAGGATTTTGCATTACCTTGTGTGTTCTAAAGGGTGCCAAGTAGTGTGTGGGGGCATGGGGGAATTGGTAGCAAAGTTGCACAGATGTAAACCTGGCAACTGTAACCCAATCAGGTGAACATCAGTGGTGTCATGGATGAGATGGGCTGAAAGGGCCTGTTTCTGTGCTGTACGTTTCTACAATTCCATGAAAACTTGTAGATATAAAATTAATTGGCATAAGTAGAAGCAGGGACTAATAAAGGATGTACATGTCTCTTCCTCCACTTCTCGTGGGCTATTTGAGCCTCCCTTTTGAGGGCTTTTACACGCTTCCTCCAATCAATAATTTGACAAGTTTTTAGGAGCATCACTAATCGTGTTGAATATTTTTTGTGGCAGAGATGCATCAATTAGAAGCTTTCATTGAAAATGCTTTCTATTTCTCTTTCTCGTGTAAAAAGAGAAAAAAAATTCTAATGGGAACCCTTTGTATTTTCTAAACCTGCAGAGACACTGAGAGAATATGAGATTCAGTTTCATCACCGCCTGGAGCAGGAACGCTCACAGTGGGGACAGTATAAGGAAGCAGTGGAACGTGAGTTGACTGATCTAAGGAGACGTGTATCTGAAGGACAAGGAGAGAACAACTTAGAAAATGAAATGAAGAAAGTGAGTATGCTGATCTGTACCCAATAATAAATCTTGAAATTATCTGAAAGATTTTATGGTGGGCAGTGATAGAGCATCAACTATATAAGAATTTGCTCTTGCATTATGCAGTCAATAAGCAATGTATGAAAAGCTCTGTTACAGTTAATATCTTCCAAATTGTAAGCTCTGTTAGGTATCAGGGAAGAGGCAATCACTCCTGCTTTTTCATTTTAATGAATAGGCTCAGGAAGATGCTGAGAAGTTACGATCAGTGGTGATGCCCATGGAGAAGGAAATAGGAGCTCTCAAAGAAAAGCTATCAATAGCTGAAGACAAGGTTAAAGAGCTAGAAGCCTCAAAGGTGAGCCATGAAAATAGAACGTGTGAATTTTACAATTATGCAAATGGCAGGGACCTTGTACAGAGGTACCTTGGGGTGCAAGTGCATAGCTCCCTTAAAGTGGCAACGTGTCGATAGGGTGGTGAGAAAGGCATTAGGTTTAAATAAAAAGAAAGGCGCCAGAGAGGTGACACTTTGTAGGCAGCAAGCAGTAGAACACTTTTATGTTCATGTTCTGACCTTCCAAGGCTCAAATCTGCAGCTAGAAATACTGCAGTAACAAATGGGCTTTTAAGCTATTTAAATGCATTACCAATCTTGTGATCACTCAGCAGTCAGTGGCAGTAGGAAAAGCAAAGGGCAGTGATGTCTGCGTCATGATAAACTCGTGGTGCTCGGACGTGGCGTCGTTGTCCCACTCCTGCTCCCCTGGAACACCTGGTGGTTAAGTGTTGACTGTCACCTTCAACACCAGAGGACCAAACACACTCGCCTACTGCTATACCACCATCAGGGGCGCCTATCACTCCATCCCTCGCCCGCAGTTTGGTAAATCCGACCACCTGGCTGTGCTGCTGCTTCCTGCATACAGGCAGAGACTGAAGAGTGTGACACTGGAGGTGAGAACTGAAAAGCTGGTCAAGGGAGTGTCACGAACCAGCAACAAAAGAAACACACTGAGCATGATTCAGTGTTAAAAACTATTTTATTAATCACTACTTATGATAATACGAAAAATAAAAGTAAAAATGTTAGTATGTTAGAATTCAAAAATGTTAAACCTTGAACATTAACCCCAAAACTAAACTCTTCGTGCGTGTGTGTGTGTGTGTGTGTGGCAAAGTCCAAAACTCCCAGTTCAAGAATGGTTCTTAAAGTTCAGTTCCGCAAGCCATAAGGTGAAACATGAGCAAGGGCTTCTTCAACAACCACCGTTGTCTTAAGATAAGACGTAGACGTAGAGAAACATAGAGAGAGTAAATACGAAATCCAAATGTTCCACGATGGAACCCAAACGACACTCCAGTGTTTACTCGGTAGTGACTTCCTCACCCCGAAAAGCATCCGAATCGTGGTCGTCCACACACAAATACCTGTTTCCTTCTACAGGTCCGCATCAAAGTGAACTCCACCGGATTACTTCCAACTTCCATACATGGATTTCAGTGGCAGACACAGTTATAGTTTCTCATCCATCGATAGAGAAAACTAGCAGGCTGGTGTCTCTCTCCCTTCTCTCTCTCTCTTCTTCTGATTTCTACAACGTCATTACGTCCTTTTATCTTCTATTGACGTAAGCACACCACACACACAAATACACACACACTCTCTATTTTAAAGGGACATTCACTGAGTCCGTAACAGGAGGCAGAGGAACGAATTTAGGACTGCTTCGAATCAGTGGACTGGGCCATGTCCAAGAATTCGTCAGTGGACCCAAATGTGCCTCATTTGTCACCGACTTCATCACACGGATGAGTGTGTGCCTACAAAAACATTCCAAGTCTTCCCCAACCAGAAGCCTGGTTGAACCAGAAGATTTGTAATCTGTGGTGTTTAGGATGGGCGATCCAGAGTCGTACAAAAAAATCGAGGTACAATCTCTGGAAGACCATCGCTAGCACAGTGACAATTCTGGACTAAACTGCTGACAGCTATGACAGGGCTTGCATGCTATCACTTCATACAAGGCGAAAACAAGTAGCGTAAGTGGCATTAACACATCACTCCTGGATGAACTCAATGCCTTTCATGTACGCTTCGATAGGGAGAATAATGACACTCCTACACGAGCCCTGACAACCCTGTGATCTCGGTCTCTGAGGCTGATGTCAGAGCATCCTTCAAGAGGGTGAATTCATGAAAAGTGTCTGGCCCAGATGGTGTATCTGGCCAAGTGCTGAAGACCGTGCAGATCAACTGGCTGGTGTATTTAAGGACATCTTCAACTGTTTGCTTCTGTGGTCTGAGGTTCCCACCTGCTTCAAAAGGGCATCTATAGTACCAGTGCCTCAATGACTGCCATCGGGTAGCACTTGCATCCACTTTAATGAAGTGCTTCAAGAGGTTGGTTATGGCGCAAATTAACTCCAGCCTCTGGAATGACCTGGATCCCTTTCAATTTGCCTATTGCCACAATTGATCAACAATGGTTCTGTATTATCTGGGCAACAGTAATGCATACATCAGGCTGCTGTTCATTGACTACAGCTCAGTGTTCAACACTATCATCCCCTCCAAACTTATCAAGCTCCAAAACCTGAGCCTCTGTAGCTCCTTTTGCCACTGGATCCTTGACTTCATCAGCAGACCTCAGTCAGTATGGATCGGTAACGACATCTTGCCACTGATCATCAACACAGGTGCACCTCAGGGATATATGCTTAGCCCCCTGCTCTATTCTCCTTACACTGATTGTGTGGCAAAGCACAGCTCCAATACCATCTACATATTCGCCGCTAACACCGTTGGCCAAGTCACAGGTGGTGATGAGGCAGTATACAGGAGTGAGACAGAGCATCTGGTTGAATGGTGCCCAAATAACCTTGTGCTCATTGTCAATGAAGTCAAGTCATCAGCTTCCCCTTCCTGAAGTCAGGAGACCACGTACCAGTTCTCATTGGTGGGTCAGAGGTGGAGAGAGTAAGTAGCTTCAAGTTCCTGGGTGTTAACACCTTGGATGCCCTGTCTTGGGCGCAGCACATAAATGCAATCATGAAGAAGGCATGCCAGTGCTTTCTTAGAAGCTTAAGGGGATTTGGCATGTCACCAAATACTATTAAATTTCTACAGATGCACTGTTTAAAGTATCCTGACTGGTTGCATCGTGGCCTGGTACAGCAATTCCAACACACAGGAATGCAGTAGGCTGCAGAGAGTTGCAGACAGCCCTATCCATCACGGGCACAGCCCTCCCCACCATTGACAGCATGTACAGGAGGTGCCTCCTCAAGAAGGTAGCATCTATCATCAAGGATCCCCACCATCCAGATCATGCCCTCTTCTAGCTGCTACTGTTAGGCAGGAGATACAGAAGCCTGAAGTCCCACACCACCAGGTTCAGGAACAGCTATTTTCCTACAACCATCACGTTCTTGAACCTACCTGCCTTAACCCTAACCCTACTTCAGTGATGAAACACTACAGACCGCCTCTTGCACTACCATGGACTTCTCTCTGGTTGTCTTTTTTTTTGCACTAATGTCTTGTTTTTGTACAGTGTTTTTTCTCTCTTCACTGTGTATCTGTACTTACGTGCCTGTGCTGCTGCTGCAAGCTAGATTTTTATTCTACCTGTACCTCACCATACTTGTGCACTTGAAAATAAACACGACTTGCCTTCGTAGGCCGAGGCATTCAGTATAAAAGTTGGGGTGTTATGTTGTAGTTGCACAAAGCTTTGGTTAGACTGTACTTAATGTATTGTTTACGGTTGGGTTGTCAGACTACAGGAAGGGTGTGGTAGCAATAGAGAGTGCAGGAGAGACTCACCGGGATGTTGCCTGAAATGAAGAGCTGTAGTTACAAGGAGAGATTTGATAGGCTGGGATTATTCTCACTGAAGTGTCAGAGGCTGAGGGGTGACCTTAGAGGTTTATAAAGTTATGAGGGGCGGATCAGATAGTCTTTTTTTTCCAAGGGAAGGGGAGTCTAGAACTAGAGGGCACAAGTTTAAGGTGAGAAGTGTGAAATTTAAAGGTGAGTTGAGGGGAAGTTTTTCTGTTTATGAATGTCTGGAACGAGCTGCCAGATGGGGCAGTGGAGGGAGATGCAATTACACAATCTAAAAGGCTTTTGGACAGGTACTTGGACAGAAGAGGTGTAGAGAGATGCAGGCGAATGGGATTAGTGTAGACGGGCATCAGGGTTGGCACGGAAGAGGTGGGCCGAAAGGACCAGTTTCTATGCTGTACATTTCTGATTCTGTGTTGACAGCGCACAGTGAAGTACTGTGGATGAGGAATATATGTGCATAAACATGAAATAAAGATTGTTCTATATATTGGCGAGACTGCAGGGATTTACTGCTGCAACAAGGATTGGTTGTCTGGAGAGAACAGCAAAGCTGGGAATGTTCTCTGTGGAGCAGAGAAGGTTAAGAGGACAAATAAAGCAGAAAATGCTGGTAATGTTTAGCAGTTCAAACAGCCTCAATGCAGTTAATTTTGGGTTGATGACTGTCAGGCCATTAACCTGTAAAGTTAATTCTGTTTCTTTCCACAGGTGTTGGCTGAGCTGTTGACTATTCCTGGCATTGTTGTTTTATTTTGAATTTGTAGCATCTGTTGTATTTTCCTCTAAGGTTATGAGGAAGAATCAAGAGTTTTGGTAGATTATAGAGAAACCTTGGATTGATAATTGGGTCAGTAACCAAAGGACACAAGGCAAGATAATTGACAAAATATCTAGGTGAAAAATGAGAATATTTGTTAAGCAGCTAGAAAGGTCTTTCCAAAATGCTTTCCAAAATTTACTGGAGTAAAGAATTGTAAAGACCAACTACACCTTGGATGAGGAAATATCTGTTTGTCTCTGTCCTGAATGGCTGACTCCTTTATTTTGAGATTGTCCCCTGGGTCTGGACACCCCAGCCAGAGGGAGCACCATCCCTGCATCTACCATGTCCAAGAGTTTTGTACATTTCAGTGAGATTTGAGTATGTCTCAACGAGTGCCCACGTTCTTCATTCTCATCATCTTGCCTTCATCAGATTGGGAAGACTGATCTTGCTAGTCCTGAACATGAATTTGACAGTGAGGCTCTGAGCAGCCACAGTCAGCTGTCAAAAATATTAAGATTTAAGTGCTGCTGAATCTTAAAAACTACAAAGTAAAATAATTGTTTTTATTATGCCAAAAATGCAGTTAAGAACATTTAAAAAGCACCTTTTAAGACATTTAAACCAGCAAGTTTTAAACTGTAATTTATTCTTTTTCTTCCTGCTGCACAGTTCTAAAATACTCATTCAAATGAATGGCTTGCAGATCCTGTGTTTAGACTCAGAGTCTCAGGAGCTGTTGAATCTTGGCAAGTTTCTGCCAAGTCCATAGGTAGAGCACAGCTAAGAAATGGCTGATAAAACATGGCCAGTAGTAATCCTTAAACTTGCAATTGTGCTGAGAAATGCTGACAGTTACATGGAGCTTCCAGCAAAGTCTGTGCCTTTGTAAATGTACTACATCAAACACTTGTGACATTCCACTATTTATCCCGAAAAAAGGCTTAAAACTTAATAAAATGCTTTCTACAACACAAGTTTATTGATATTTACAAGCCATTTTTTTCTGAATGGGAAGAGTGCTGCAAGTTGGGCTTTTGTAAGAGGACAGGATTGATCAGGTTTGTTTTTCCATCTGAATTTAAAAGCTTTCCAAGAAATGTCAAACTAAATGACTATTTGTCCCTGTATGAGAGATTTGAGGTGATTAATGTGTTCAGCAGGTTAAAGAGCTGAATCATTACCTCGAGACAGAGAAATCCTGCAGGACAGATCTGGAAATGTATGTTGCCGTTCTCAACACTCAGAAAAGTGTGCTGCAGGAAGATGCAGAGAAATTGCGCAAAGAACTGCACGAAGGTAACAAGAAGACTAGAGCTATTATATTTGAAAACTATAAACTGTGAAATAAAATATAAAGTGGTTACAAGGTATCACTATTGCTTAATGAATGACTAATGGAAATTTTACGAATTATTCCTAAAACACTCAAGTGACCATTATAGCTCCAATTTTATTTTGCAGCTCCTATTTTGTTTAATATTTTTTCTGGTGTTTCATCCAGTTATTTCTTCTTCTCCTCCTCCACTACTTCGAAGCCTTTTCCCCTCCCTTGATACCAGAGTAATGTATTCCCAGGCCTTTGTCCATGTTCTCTAACTGGCAGTGAGAAGGTGCCCTCATGGCCTGTTGCTTTGCTCTATTATGAGGGCAGATGAAGGGGAATTGAGGTTGAGGCACATGCTGGGTGCTTTCCTCAACAGCCAAAATAGGAGTTTGGCATGATGATCCAAATCAAACCCTCCCAAAATACTGGGTACCTCTGCCCTCTTTCTTCCTAGGCTGCCTTTTCTTTGTTTGCTATGGACACTTCTTCATGCCATCCAATTTCGGATTTTCACCTAACTGCTTCAGTATCTTCTCCCTTTTACTATCATCTCAGTGCCATATCAGGGTTAGGAATAAAAGTTTTCAGTGGTGATATTGATAACTGAGGTTGAACTCAACAACTACCAATCATGTTCTTCAGTATAGTAAGGAACTTCACAGGAACATTATCAAGTAAAATATAGAGTAAATGGTGGGAATCTTAGCAGCATTGATGTGCAGAGGGACCTTGGGCTGCAAGTCCATAGTTTCCTGAAAGTGATGACATGAGTAGAAGGGTAGTGAAGAAGGCATTTGGTATGCTTGTTTTCATAGGCTAGGGCGTCGAGTATAGGAGTTGGGAAGTCACGTTGCAGCTATATAAAATTAGACTGCATTTGGGGTGCTGTGTACAATTCTGGTTGATGCACTACAGGAAGGCTGTGGTAGCAACAGAGTGCAGAAGAGATTTGTAAGATGTTGCCTGGAATGGAGGGCTGTAGTTATAAGAGATTGGCTAGGCTGGGTTTATTCTCACTGGAACATAGGCTGAGGGGTGACCTTATGGGGGTTTATAAAATTATGCGGGGCGTGGATAGGATAGAGGAGGTGGTAGAGGCAGATCTGATTACAGAGTTTAAAAGGTATTTGGACAGGTACTTGGATAGGGAAGGTGTTGAGGGATATGGGCCTAATGCAGGAAAAGGAAATTAGTGTAGATAGGCATCATGGTCAGCAAGGACAAGGTGGGCTGAGGGGCCTGTTTCTGTGCTGTATGATACTACGATTCATAATGGCTCGCTGTATTAGTGCAGATGACCAAAGATGTAGGTTTTAAAAACCCTCAAATGTGTAAGTGGGGTTTTAGGGAGAGAATTCTGAAGTGGATCTGCTTGGCATCTGAACTCACAACCACCAATGGTGGAGTAGTTAAAGCTGAAATGTTCAGAATAAGTGAAGACTTCGGATAAGGAAATTCATGTTGGAAACCTAATTCGAGTAGTAGGACAGATGTAACTGACCATGATCAGCCAGCCATCCATCCTCATTCTTCTCAATCTGTAACCCTAGCATCATGCAGTGCTAGATAGGACCTTGCTCACTTGTTCCATTCTTATCTATCCAGTTATATCCAGAGTATTACGTGCAATTGTTTCCTATCCTTCCAACTATGACTAGAGTCTCTCTAGCACTTGTATTCATCGTGCTCTTATTGCCCGTTAACTGCTGGCCATTGGTGGCATTATCTAAAAATGCAATGAAAACAAAATGATGGAATGACTCGGGTCGTCTACAAATCCCTTAGTTTACACATGTAAACTGAGGATATTCACTCTGTATTTACCTCACCACCACCCCCTTCATCTTTGGTTCTAAATTCTATCGTGCTTTTCTGATCACCTATTCTAGATGAGTAGATATTTCCTCAAATTTTGGGAAGATCCAAAATGTTTCTCATCCCTGCTACAAACTCCATCAGCTATTGACAATTTCCCCCTCATTGTAATATCTAAGAATGAGACTTGGTATATTTAACCTCAACCGAGGTTCCATTCATGCACTCTAGCATCACTGAGGCCACAAACTTCTGTTGTCCATCTTTGGCTTCTGCTGAAATCCTAATCCAAGGTTTTAATACCTCCCTAGATTTGATTACCCCACCATTGTCCTGACCACTCCTCCATCTCTTATTCTCAAGTTTGAGGTCATCCCAAACCTTGCTTCCAGCATCCTCACTCTTGCAATTTCATTCATAATCACTGCAGAATTGTATCCCTCTACCATAGAGGCCATGCTTTTAGTGCAAGCTCTGTAAATTCTTCCTTAAAACATATTCTCCCCATTTCCCCTCCCTCCCCCCCACTATCCATGTGCGCACACTTTTTTCCCTTTTAAGATGCTTCTTTAAAACTACCTCTGACCTGGCCTTTGTTTAACCCAATAACACCATATGTGACCCAGTGTCAAACTTGTTGATGTTTCTGTGAGAGACAGTGAATGTGCTACTGTGCTGCAAGTGCTAAATAACTGTTGGATTTTGTTGAATTGATGACTGTTTATTTGGTTCTGAAATCTGCTGGGAACTTGCAATTTGTTTGCCGAGTTTGATGTGTTTAAATGTTTCCACCAGTATGTCATCTTTTGGAACAAGAGAGGCAGCAGCACAACCAGCTGAAACACACGTGGCAACGGGCCAATGACCAGTTCCTCGAGTCCCAGAGGCTACTGATGAGGGACATGCAGCGCATGGAGAACATTCTCACTTCAGAGCAGCTTCGACAAGTGGAAGAACTAAAAAGGAAGGAGCAAGTACGAGAGTCTTAAAATCTATCATTTTGTATTCATTGAAGTGACAGAAGGAATGAGGCGGACGAGGGTCTGTCTATTTTTGGGAAAATTAATCACCTGCAAATCTGCTTTCTCAGTCTGGTAATGTTGCAGAACCTTTTGAAGACTTCATTTATTCCATTACAATCTTCTAATAAATCGAACAGCAGATACAAAATTGCCCTCATGATTGAGTCTGAGTGCAACCTTCAAGTAATTTGCAGCTGTGAAGCAAAGCTGAATCCATCCACCACCTACTCACCACCCCCCCCCATTGTAATGGTGTAGTAGAGAATCACTGATGTGGTTCTTGAAACGAAGGGTGCTATGGGAGACTCGAATGATGTATGTTGGTGCAGATAGGAATCAGGAATTGCTATTACTTGAATTGTTTATTTCATTGGAATGAATTTTGTTGAACATTTGGGAAATGACTCGTTATGAAGAATGCAGCCAATCACACACAATTGCAGTGTTGCATATAGCATGCTTCATGCATTCCCCACGTCATTTGATACCTGGGAAATGAGGAAAAATGGATAAACATTCAAGCCAGTCAGTCGGAGTGAAGGGTGGGGGGAAGAAAGTGGAAATTTGTTTTCTGTTTCCCCAGTTGGTCAAAACTTGTCCACAGCCTACCCTGACAATTCTATATACTTCCTCCATTTTATACAAGGTGATCTCTGCCTCAGCATGACTAAAGCGCACTTTCACCTTGGAAGAAATTCAGCATTTATTGCATGTGGGGAACAGCTGCCAGTGTATTTGCTTTTCTTGGGAAAGTACCAGTCCTGATGCCCAATCTTTCTGCTTTCCATATCTTCTAGGTGTAACCTGTTGTCCTCTCTCTATCTGAAACAGTTAATCCCCCAACAAACAGTCAAGTCAAGATCTTGTACAAATAATGAATAGTATGATTACAAGGAGAATGGAATGCTTTTCAGGTTATTTATTGGAATAACACGAGTATATGATCCACGTGGATCAATAAACTTCCAAGTTTCATCCCTTGAATGTGCCTTTTGATGCCAAGGGTAGAAGCAGGCATCTGACAGAAACCTGCTTCCCCCATTTAGGGATGAGAGGAATAAGTTAGTAACCCACGCTGGAAGTGCATGTGTAGATGTGAAAAGAATGAGGACTAGCTGAGAACGCTGTATGATCGGCAGGTACTCACTGTCATATCTACTTTGTAAATTGTGGCAGCTTGGTTGAGGTGCCCAGCATTCACTGAGCCAGGATTCATTTATGAATTATCTTATTCAGAGCAGGGACAAAATTAATGTCTACATAATAGAACCATAGAACAATACGGCACAATACGTGCCCTTCGGCCCACCATGTTGTGCCGACCTTCAAACCACACCTAAGACTATCTAACCCCTTCCTCCCACATATCCCTCTATCTTAAATTCCTCCATATGCTTGTCTAACAATCTCTTGACCAACGTATCAGCCTCCACCACCACCCCAGGCAGCGCATTCCATGCACCAACCACTCTCTGGGTGGAAAAACCTCCCTTTGACATGCATTCAATAAAGATAGGACACTAGATTTTTGGACAAGTGAGAGGAGGTTAACAAGGTAAGGAAGAAATGTAGGCTGAATCATTTGCTGCTTTAATTGGCTTTGTACTATCAACCTTTGACATAAAGTGAATTATATTTATGTCTGCAGGGCTGCCTCCTACCAGCTGGAACTGGATATTGGAAAGCATTGTCTGATTTGACAGATTAGAGGAAGTGGCTGTTACTAGCGTATTGTTGTTAGGTAACAAGTGTTACTTTGCACATGGATAAAGACTTGTATTTTAGACCATAATCCTCTAAGCAATGTAAATTTCTAGCACACTTTAAAACGAATCAGAGAATCGTACAGCATGAAATCAGGCCATTCAGCTCAACTCATCCACACTGACCAGTGGACACCCTTTTGTATTAACCCCATGGCCCAGCACTTGGTCAGTATCCTGCTATACCTAAGTATTCAAGCGTTCATCTAGATACTTCCTGAAGCTGGGTTGCTGACAGCATTTAACCACTCTCTCGAGCAGTGCATTCCAGGTATTTGCCACTCTGGGTGAAGTAAGTCCCCCTTATATGCCCTCTGAATCTGTCCCCCTTACTCTAAACCTATGCCCTCCAGTTTTATCTCACAGATATGGGGAAATCTCAACCCTATCCATATCCCTCATAATTTTATCATACCTCAATCATGTCTCCTCTGCTCCAGGGAAAACAGAGCTACCTTCTCCAGTCTCTCCTCTTAACTGAAAAGCTCCATCCCAGGCAACATCCTGGTGAATCCCCCCTGCACCCTCTCCAGCACTATTGCATCCATCCTACACCTTGGTGACCAGAACTGCACCCGGTACTCCAGCTGAGGTCTGACCGAGTTTATAAAGTTGGAGCGTAACTTCCCTACTTCTGTATCCAGTGCCCAACTAGTGAAGGCCAGTGTCCCGTATGTCTTCCTAACCATGTTTTCTACCTGAGTTGCCACCTTCAAGGATCTGTGGACTTGTACTCCGAGGTCCCTCTGTGTATGTCCTAGCCTCATTTGTGTGCTCAAAATGCGTCACCTCACATTAAGCTCCAGCTGCCATTTATCAGCCCAAACATTATCTGTCTGTAGCATAAGACTGCCTTCCACACTATCAACAGCTCTGCCAATCTTCATGTATCTGCAAACTTGCTGATTGTGCCTCCCACATCCACATACAGTATATTATAAACAACAAGGATCCCAGCATTGATCACAGGCGTCTAATTGCAAAAACAACCCTCTGCCTCCTATCACCGAGCCAGTTTTGGATCCAGTTTGCCAACTTGCCCTGAATCTCCTGGGTCCTTACCTAGAGAACCATACTTTGTAACCCCTTCAAAGGATTCAATCAAATTAGTCAAACAGGATCTGCCCTTGATAAAAGCCATGTTGGCTGTCTGATTAATCCCTACCTTTCCAAGTGATCGTTCATCCTGTCCCTCAGAATTTTTTCCAGTATCCTCCTTACTACTGATGTTAATCTACAGGTCTATAGTTACCAGGCCTGTCCCTGCTGCCCTTCTTGAAAAAGGGACCATGTTTGCTGTTCTTCAGTCATCTGGTACCTCGCTTGTGGCCAGAGCCCCAGCAATCTCCTCCCTTACATCCCAGAAGAACCTGAGGTAAATTCCTGGCAATTTATCCACCTTTAAGTCCACTAAGACATCGAGTACTTCTGTTTGTGGAGACTTGCAATAGACTTTCATCTGCCCTTCACCGAATTCTCCATCTGCAATGTCTGTTTCTTTTGTGGATATCAATGAAAAGTATTCATTTAGAACCTCACCTATACCTTCTGGCTTCATCCATAGATTAACCCCATTGCCCCTAATGCACCCTACTTTGTCCCTGGTTATTCTTTTGCCCTTAATATACTAGTAGAATGCCTTTTGGATTGTCAGTGTCTGCCAGTGATTGCTCATGATGACTCTTTGCCTTTCTAATTTCCGTTTAAGTACCTCCTCACAATTTTCCTACTCTTGAAAGGCTTTCCCTGTCATTAGTTCCCTGTACCTCTCATGTGCTTCCTTTTATTCCCTCTTTATCCAACTCTCAATGTCCCTTGATATCCACGGTTCCCTATATTTGTTATCCCTGGCGTTTACCCTTACAGGAACATGTTGACCTTGAACTCTCACTATTTCTCCTTTCGATGCTTTCCACTGTGCAGGTGTGGACTTGTCTGCAAGTAGATGCTCTGTCTATCTTTGCCAGGCCCTCCCTTATGTTAGTTAATTTGTCTTTGCCCCAATTTCCATCCCTACCCTTTTCCATAACCACTTTTAAAATATATGGAGTTATGGGCACACAGTGTTGCTGTACAGATTTGCTAGTTGTAAAATTACTTGGAAGCTTTGAACTGCATACTAGTCATTCTGTTTTCATTGAATTGTTAAGTGTTGGCATCTCTATCCGTTGTATCATAAGTACAGAATGGTTATAGCATGGAAGGAGGCCATTCAACCTGTAGAAACCATAGGGGTTCTGTATGAGAGTAACCAAGCTAGTCCCACACCCATTAGCCCTGAAATTTCTTTCATTTCAGTTACTTATCCAGCTCTCCTTCGAATGCTATGATTGAATCTGCTTCCATTGCTACCTCTGGCAGTGCATTCCTGACTCGAACCATTTGCTGCGTTGAAAGTTTTCCCTCATTTTACTTTTGGTTCTTTTGCCAATTATTCTACGTTCACTGGTTCTTGACCATTCTGCCAGTGGGAACGGGTTCTTCCTTGACTACCCAAGTGGAATACTTCTGAGGAAGGACACATGGCTGTAGTAGCGTGTCATATTCCATCTGGGTAGTCTACAACCCAATGGTATGAACATTGAATTTTCCAGTTTCAGGTAGCCCTCACTTCCTGTGTTCTTCCTGAACCACCTCCAGTCCTCCCATTTGTTTCCTTTCCCATACTCCCCTCCAGACTCCTTCCCCCCACCCCCCCCCCCCCACATCACATTTTCATCCCCTGCTCCCAGTTCCATCCACAGACTAGCCACACATTTTGCCCACTGGATCCCCTCCATCTTATCAGATTCGAGCACTGGTGTCCTTCGTTGCTGCGAAATCCCACCGTGGCAGCTGTGGAACTTAAATCTGGTTCATTATTTGGTCATTCATTGTGATAATACTGGTTGTGTAAACCTTTCAGGAAAGGAAATCTACCATCCTTAACTGTCCGATCCACATGTGGCCCAGACCTACCAAAGTGGTTGACTCTTAAATACTGTCTGAACTGGCCTTATAAACGACTTGGTTCAAGGGTAATTAGGAATGAGCAGTAACTGCTGATCCTGCCAGTGTTGGCCACATCCTGAAAAATGAGTACATTTTTAAAAACAATTCTTACCACTCTGCCAATTTTCCATCCATGTTGGTTCAGCCTCTTTTATCCCTTGACCTTCAATCCTGATGACAATCCTATTATGTAGCACCTGTCAAGTTGCTTTTTGAAGTCTCTGTATACTGCATCCATATTTTCCCCATTAATCCTCCTTACTTGATGAAGAAAGGACTATTAACTTAAGGCACAGTTTGCCCTTAACAGATGTTTTTGTAATCAATCGAAACTGCTCTGAGTGACTGCTGATCCTCTTTGTGATCATTGTTTCTAGAATGTTCCCCACCACCAAGATTAAACCCACTGATCTGCAGTTAGAGTTTGCCTCCACACCTTTTTGGACATTTGCAGTTTTGCGGTTCTCAAGCATTGTTCCTCTTAAATCTATAGATGTTTCAAAGATTATGGCCAGGGCCTCCGTAATTTCCTCTCAGCATTGTGGGAGGCACCTTCATCTAGGCCAGGTGATTTATCCAATAGGACCAGTTAACTCTTGTAATATTTATATCCGTCTAATTGGTGCGAACAGGAATGCAAAGCTTTAAAGACGTTCTAATCGTTAAATAGTATTGCAGATTTAAAGGTGGTGCAAGAATATTACTAGTGCAACTACTGTTGTGAGGTTTGTACTGTGTTTTTGAATGTAAAGGAGGTCTGTACTGAGACAAATTACATACCATAAGTGGAAATATGAGTATTACTTGCCGAGACCTTGTTAAAAGCATCCTGAGAGCAAATGTGTTCTGAAATTTAAAAAAAAATCTATTTTAGGCTGAAGATGAACAGAGGAACCTCAGCAAAGTCAAGGAGAAGAAACAGCCCGAGACTGAGGAAGAAATATCAGTAATAAACTCTCAGCCACGTGTGGAGTCTCCTCTCAAATCTCTCCACACCTTGCCTGATGAAGAGGTCAGTTTTGTAACTTGTGAGCATTTTCTAGATTATTCGGCAAACTCGAATGCTGCCAGTAATTGGGCTGGATCATACTTGCCTTTAGCCTGCAGTTCCAAAGAGAACCTGGAACTGTTCTCTCCCTGTCAGCTTAACTGCTTTCAGCATTTGACTTCTCGCTCCACCACTGAATTTGCCAGTGGCTTTCTGTAGAAAGGAGCCAGGTTCCATGTCTATCTGGCCCCTCAGCTTTATGCTAGGGATGGCATAAGGTACTCAGACCTGTTCATTTGAATTGGAGTGCTGATCCTGAGTAAAAAGGCAAGTACAAATGTGTTTTGTTTTACATTCACGTGGATTGGTTAATGTTTAAATTAACTTTCAGTATTTTCAATTTCTCTAAGTAATTTTAATATATTTTCATTACATTTAAGTCGGCATAGTCGGAGATACATAAAGTCTGTCCATCAGACATATTTAGAAACGGTCAAAGTCTTAACATTGTTATATCCACAAGTACGTGTGTGCACAGGTGAAATGAAAAACGTACTTGCAGCAGCATCACAGGCACATAGCATCAGTTAAGTGGCATTCACAAGAAAAACTTAAATTAACCAAAAATTAAACACAATTTTTTTTTACAAGAAAGAACAATTAGAACAAAAGGGACAGGATTGACAGCTTAATGTTCTGGGGTACAGGTGCTTCAGGCAGGATAGAGGCGGAGGAAAGAGGAGGAGGAGGAGTTGCATTTTTAAGGGGAATGTCACAGCAGTGCTCAGATGAAATTACTGAAGGATCATCCAGTGAGGCTTTGTGGGTGGAGCTGAGAAGTAAGAAGGGGATGGTCACATTGTTGGGGCTTGTATAGTACTATAGGCCCCCATATAGTCAATGGGAATTACAGAACAAATATGCAGGCAGGTTGTGCCAAGTTGTAAGAATAATAGGGTTGTCACGGGGGATTTTAACTTCCCTAACGTAGACTGGGACTGCCATACTATTAAGGGCTTAGATGGGGTGGAATTTGTTAAGTGTGTTCAGGAAAGTTTCCTTGGGCAATATATAGAGGGCCCTACTAGGGAGAGGGCAAAGTTCGACCTACTCTTGGGTAATAGGGCAGGGTCTGTGACTGAGGTGACAGTGGGAAAGCACTTTGGGACCAGTGACCATAGTTCTATTAGTTTTAAAATAGTTATGGAAAGGGACAACTGGTCCACAGGTTCAAGTTCTAAATTGGGGCAGAGTGAATTTTGATACAAGACAGGAGCTTGCAAAGGTTGATTGGAGTAGATTGTGGGCAAAGGGACCATAGGCAAGTGGGAGGCTTTTAAAGGTGAGATAATGAGAGCTCAAGGTCTGCTTGTTCCTGTTAGAGTGAAGGGCAAGGCTGGTAGGAGTAGGGAACCCTGGATGATGAGGGATCTTGAGGCCCTGACCGGGAAAAGAGAAGAGGCATGGGTCAGGTACAGGCAGCTGGGATCAAGTGAATCCCTAGAGGAGTATAGGGGATGCAGGAGTGTACTCGGGGAAAGAAATCAGGAGAGCCATGAGATCTCTTTGGATTTTCCTTAATATAAAATAACTTTGGCAGAGAAGATTAAGGAAAAAAGAGCAACTAGAGAATAGGGCCCCTCAAAGACCAAAGGGGACACTGTGTGGAGCTGCAGGAAGTGAGAAAGGTCCTTTACTGTGGTGAAAGACATTACTTTAGAACTGGGAAAAGTAAATGGGGGGGGGGGGTCTTGAGGATAGTCTGCATTACAGTAGAGGAGGTGCTGGATGTCTTAAAAGGTATGAAGGGTGATACATCTCCGGGGCCTGACCAGGTTTATCCAAGAACACTGCGTGAGGCTAGAGAAGAAATTGTGGGAGCCCTGGCTGAGATATTTGCGTTGTCGTTAGCCACAGAAGAGGTGCCAGTAGACCAGAGGGTAGCCAATGTTGTGCCCTTCTTTATTTAAGAAGGGCAGCAAGGGAAAACTTGGGAACTATAGACCAGGAAGTCTAACGTCTGTGGTAGGTAAGTTACTGGAGAGGATTCTGAGGGATAAGATGTATGTACGTCTGGAAAGACAGGTTGATTTGTGGTAGTCAGCATTGCTTTGCACATGGAAGATCATCTTGTACGAACTTGAAGTTTTTTGATGAGGTGACCAAGAAAGTTGATGAGGTTTAGGGTGATAGATGTGGTTTATATGGCCTTTATGGTTCCACATAGGCTGCTCTTGAAGGTTATATCATGTGGAATCCAGGGAGAGCTGACTAATTGGATACACAATTGGCTTGATGGTAGGAAGCAGAGGGTGATGGTGGAAGGTTGTTTCTCGTACTGGAGGCCCGTGACTAGTGGTGTGCCTCGGGTCGGTGCTGGGCACATTGCTGTTTCTCAGTTGTATCAATGATTTGGATAAAAATGTACGAGGCATGGTTAATAAGCTTGCAGATGACACCTAAAATAGGTGTTATAGTGGACAATGAATAAGGTTATCCAAAATTACAGGGGGATTTTGATCAGTTGAGTAAGTGGGCTGAAGAATGGCAAATGGAGCTTAATTCAGATAAGTGCAAGGTTGTTGCATTTTGGAAAGTTAAATCCAGGTAGGACTTTCACAGTGAACGGCAGGACCCTGGGGAGTGTTGTAGAACAGGGGGACCTTGGAGTACAGGTACATGGTTCACTGAAAGTAGTGTCACAGGTAGACAGAATGGTGAAGAAGGCTTTTGGCACGCTGGCCTTCATAAGTCAGAGCATTGAGTATAAAAGTTGGGAGGTCATGGTCTGGTTGTACCGGACGCTGGTGAGGCCACACTTGGAGTATTGTGTTCAGTTTTGATTGCCCTGCTATAGGAAAGATGCTATTAAACTGGAAAGAGTGCAGGAGAGATGTATAAGGATGTTGCCAGGGACTGAGTTGTAGGGAGAGTATGGACAGGCTAGGACTTTATTCCTTAGTGTAGGAGGTGATCTTAGGTGTATAAAATCATGAGGGACATAGATAAGGTGACTGCACTGTCTTTTTCCCCAGAGTTAGGGTATCGAGAACTAGAGGGCATAGATTTAAGGTGAGAGGGGAAAGATGTAAGTAACATGAGGGGCAACTTTTTTTTACACAAAGGGTGGTATCTGTGTGGAATCAGTTGACAGGAGGTGCTTGAGGCAGGTACAATAACAATATTCAAAAGGTACATGGATTGGAAAGGTTTAGAAGGTTTTGGGCCAAATGCTGGCAAATGGGACTAGCTGGAATGGGCATCTTAGTCAGCATGGACCAGTTATGCCGAAGGACCTGTTTCTGTGCTCTATAACTCAATGACTCTTTCAAAAAAAAATGTCCATTGTAGTGCAAAGTGGTCATAGTACTGCTGTACTGAGGTGGTGATTAGGGTTGTGCAGGTTGGTTCAAGAACTGAATGGTTGAAGGGTGGTCTGGGACTTCAGGCTTCTGTACCTTCTGCCCAATGGTAGCTGCAAGATGATAGCACAGCCTGGATACTGGGGATCTTTGATGGATGTTGCTGCCTTGAGGCAGCTCCTCATCTAGGTACCACTGATGATGGGGAGGGATGTGCCTGTGATGTATTAGGCAAAAGCTCACCAGGGTGTTCCAGGTACAGGGCCTGGGAAGGTGTTGTTTGAAGCCAAGTCGCCACTTGCGACTTTTGGAAAAACTCAAGTGCAGAGGTCAGCTTAGCCAGTTTTCACATCTGTGACAGATTGATCTGGGCAGGCACTGAATTCAGATAGAAGGCAGGGTCAGTGCAATCTGGCCCATTATAATTTGAATCGTTAATGTTGGGTGAGTGCAACACGTGACAAGATCAGGTTTGCCGCTACTATGAGGAGTTAACTGATACTGGCTACAGTTGCAGTCAAGTGTTAAAGCCAAGCTCAGTCTTGAAGCAGGGCAGAGATGTTAGACTTCCTGATTGTTTACTGTTCCTAATTGCTGCTGCTGAAAAGGGATGTATTGATTGCTGAAGACAGAATGGGGTCATTTGTGCTGCTGACAGTATAACAATGCACAAGAACAGGAATAGGCTTGAGTTAACAAAGGGCTATTAGTTGCAATGATTCATAACCATCACCTTGCCCTCTTAGGGGCCTGAGGTTAATGTTTTATCCAAACAAACGTCTCCTGCAGTACCGGTCAATTGAGAATCGAAACTGCAGATGCTGGCAATCTGGGGGGGAAAGAAAACAAAGTGCTAGAAATATTCAGCAGGTCAGACAGCATTTTCCCTCCCTCCAAAGAATGCAGCCTCACCTGCTGTGTATTTCCCGTGCTTTGTTTGTATTTTATCATATTGATTTCTGGAGTTATTGGGGTGGTAGTACGAGAATAGAATTTTTTGCCCTATGCTCACTAGAGTTTTGAAGGATCTGATCTCATTGAGGTTGAAATTATGGATTGACAAGATAGTTGCTGTCAGACTGATTCTGTATTAGTGCACCTAGAATAATGAATGTAATCTCCAGATAAAGGGTCTGCCATGTAGGACCAATGAGAACCTTCCTATTCAGAAGATTTTAAACCTTGATATTCTACTCCAGAGGGTTGTGGATGCACAGCTGCTTGGTATATTCCGGACTGAGGTTGATGGATTTTAGATAGAAGGGGTATGGATAACAGCAAGAAAGTGAACTTGAGGTGCTGCGTCAGTGACCTTATTGACAAACTGAGCAGGCTTGAGGGACAGTAGGACCAGCTCCTAACTATTTCCGGATGCTCTTAAGGTATACCATCAATAATGTATTGAAGTATCATCTTCTATTGTGTTTGCTTCCAGTGGGATTTGAACCCACAACCTTCCAACTTGAACGAGAGAGCTACCACTGAGCCACAGTGGTAACCTGTATGTTGAGTATGGTAGATGCATTATTTCCTGGCCAACAGCAAATACTATTCACAAATTGGCACTTTGGGAAGGTAAAAGGTGCCATTAACCTTGCTTGGAAATGTTTTTTTTTTGAGTGTTTTCAAATGAATTTTACTTTTTTTCTAGCCTTATGGAAATAGCATCCATGGGTCAGTACACTCCTTGGATTCTGATCTGTCGACGTCGCTTGCAGGTCCTGCTGTTAAACAAGACAGTGAGTTATTTCGTGAGGGCTTAAGAAGGGTGCAGTCCACTGACAGTCTAGGTACCTCTGGCTCCTTGCAGCCAAAGAGCTTGGGCTACGGACATAAAGCAAAATCTGCAGGAAATCTGGATGAGTCGGACTTTGGACCTTTGGTTGGAGCAGACTCTGTTTCTGAGAATTTTGATACGGCTTCAGTTGGCTCTTTCCAGATGTCTGGTTCCTTTACATTGACCAAAGATCAAGAAAAAGCAATTAAAGCACTCACGCCAGAACAAGAGGAGACTGCTTCTCTATTGTCAAGTCTTACACAGGTGGTGGATAGTGCCCCTAGTGGATATAGAATGGTCAGTGAAAAAGAATGGAATTTACTGCAACAAGAGGTGAGTGTCTTAAACACACTTTAACTTGTGCTGTTATCAAATGTTCAGAAAAGCTGTGGCTTCATTTCACTTTGCATCATGTCTGCAATTTCATGAACTGTCTTTTCTCAAAAAGTGTTGTTGTTTTTCCTTGATCTTAATCATTAAAGAAAATAACTGGGTGTAGAGTATCAGTGGGTATCACTGGCAAGACCAGCATTTATTGACCATCTGTAATTTGCCTTGATAAGGTGGTAGTGAAATTCTGTGGTCCTGCTGAAGATACTGTCACAGTATTGTTGAGTAGAGAATCTGTAGATTTAGACCCAGCAGTTGTGAAAGAACAGCGATATATTTCCAGGTCAGGAAGATGCGTGGCTTGGAAGGGAACCTACAGGTGGTGCTCTTCTTAAGAGCCTGCTGCTTGATGGTAGAGATTTTGAGTTTGGGAAATGTTGGAATAGCCTTGGTGAATAACTGCATTGACATTTTTTTCTTTGTCTTCAAGCTGTGATGGTGGTGATTTCAGGTGGAAGCCGAGATGAAATGATTATTTGGCACTTGGCTGTTTTTGGTAGCGAATGCTTCAACTTGATCTTTGGCATTCATTGGCTGGACCCCACTGTCGTCAATGTGGACGTGGATCTTGGAACTGCCTCCTCCCATAAGTTATTTAATCATCCACCACCATTCATGACTGGATGTGATCAGACTGTACAGCATTGATGCATTGGTTGTGTGATTGCTTAGCTCTGTTTGTTGTATGCTGTCTTTGCTGTTTAGCAGGTATGTACTCCTTGCTGCACCTTCATCAGCTGGCACTTCATTTTTGAGTAAAGCTAGGTGCAGCACCAAGGTTAATCCAAGGCTTGATTATAATGCTAGAGTTAGGGATATGTTAGGCCACAGATCGTGGTGTACATTGCTGTTGTTAGTGGTCCACAGTGCTTCATGGATGCCCAGTTTTGAGCTGCCAGATCTGAGTCCATCTCTTTTTGCAAGAATGTAGTGCCGAACAACACAGTTTCTTCAGTGTAAAGACCAGGCTGTGTGACGAGTAGATAGATGTGCAAAATAGATTACTGAGTAAGACATCAAGGTTCAGCCCTCCTGTTGGTTCATTTGGTCATCTCGGTGCTACCATGCCATTCCGGGTGATTGATATTGAACTCCCCTTCCAGAGTATATTCTGCGCTCTTGCTGTGTTCAGTGTTTCTTCCGAGTGCTGTTTGTCATGGAGGAGCACTGTTTCATTAGTTGATGAAGGATAGTAATTGGCAGTTATCCATGCTTAATGATACCATGAGACTTCATGGGGTCTGGAGTCAACGTTGAGGACTCCAAGGACTCTAACTAAAAGCGGCCAAATAGCAAAAAAAAAGTAGATGGAATATCATTAAGGAATTCATCTCGAACACTCCTCACCATGACACTGGCCTTGTGAACTCTGCTGCAAAACATTGCACTGCATCGTGATCCTGTAGCTAACACACAAACATCAGTGACTTGTAGCTAGAATATGACTAGGATCCATCTGCATGGTTACCAGCACTGGCCCATGCTACCTATCTGCCATTTGTCAAAATTTCTAGCATCTTCAGATGAGGGAAGAAAACTAGGGGCAATACTAACCTCCCTGTTCACCAAGCATTTAAAACCACCCCAGTCATTATGGAAAGACACAATTCTGTAATCCAGCTGGAAGTAGCTACAGATAATGGAATGTATGCAACATTACCTCATGACTAATACCAGAGCAAATGTTCCTCTCTTCAGCTTTGAAGATTGAAAGCCTTCAATGGCCACAGCCTGTGCGGATTCTGTTGAAGTCACTTGGTGCAAAATCAGTCTCTCAGTGCAACTATGGCCATGGGTTCACTTGAAAATTTATTAAAAGTATCTTGGACCACTATAGAGTAACATCCAATTAGCCTGGAAAATCTGCTAGTCCAGCATCATTAAAGTCCTGAGTGTGCTGGATTTTACTGGATGAGGCTTTCCATGTCATTGCCAAAAAAGAACCGATCCAACTAATCGAGTCCCCAGTGAGTTCTGGGGAGCACAGGGATCTGGGGCCCAGGGAACGCAGGAATCAGGGTTCCTGTGAGACTTGTGGGAGCCAGCTGCCTAAATGTCAGAATTTCTGTTCAGTTGAATGGCAGATTATAGCAGTATTACTGTAGTTAATTTTTGGATACATCAATGTATCAAGGAATGTTGGGATAGTGCAAGGAAGTACTGCTGAGGTAAAAGATCAACCATGATCTTAAAATGGCATTGGGGCAAAGGACCAAATGGCCTGATCGTGCTTCTTCACCTCATGTTCTTATGATCTTGTGGTCCAAATGACCAGTGTGGAGATGGGGAATTTGGATGCCTCATTGTTATCCCACAAATAAACACTCTTGAATATTGTTAGACAGCCATAATTTAACTTGCATAACATTCTTAATGAAATTGCATGTTTTCTTGTTGGAAGCATGAGAGATTTGAGTCCTTCAGTTGTATTAAAAAAACATTGCCAGTAGGAATTTGATCAAATATAAAACAATTAAGAATTAAACACAATATAACTTAATGTAATCAGTATTAGTTTAATCAGTTAAATGTATTCATAGATTTAAATACATCATAAATGAGAATGAAACTGGAGCCTAATAGTGATCAAGAATTAATACGTTATTGGCAATTTCAGCAATTGTCCAATGGTTTTATAGGACTGGAGCGTGTACTACTAACATGTCTCTAATGTTAGAGTATCCTCAAAGTCAGTTTTCCAACAGGTATTTGTATTCCCTGCTATCTTAAATGGGGCAACTGAAATCAAAAACTACTTTTGGGTAAATAAGCGCGTGTGTGTCTAACTATCAGAAGATTGCTATCATGCTACACAGCATTTCACTCAGCTGGTGGCTTCCAGT
Organism: Pristis pectinata; assembly: GCF_009764475.1. Lineage (NCBI taxonomy): Eukaryota > Metazoa > Chordata > Chondrichthyes > Rhinopristiformes > Pristidae > Pristis > Pristis pectinata. Next base: position 36,176,964 of record NC_067425.1, on the reverse strand, counting down.
GAACTCACTCTAGTGCTATGCAACTCTCATACAAAAATTGAAGGTTCAAACACACCATCAGTTCTTGGATAAGTGAAAACAGAAAATGCTGGAAATATTCAGGCAGGATCTCTAGAGAAACAGCTAATATAGATTGGTTTATTATTGTCACATCTACCAAGGTACAGTGAAAAACTGTTTTGCATGTCATCCATGCAAAACAAAGGCTAGTGATTTGAAATATTAACTGTTTCTGTCTACACAGATGCTGCCTAATCTACTGAGTATCTCCAGCACTTTTTGTTTTTATTTCTGATTTCCAGTATCTACAATTTTTTTTTACTTGTTCTTAGTTGCTGAGTTCGTTCTGGGCTTACACTGGATGTAGACAAATACATTTTATTTAATTCCATAAATTCTTCATTTAGGTGTAGAATTTCAAATTCTAATTATAGAATCATAGAACTGTACAGGACAGAAATGTCCCACTTGGACTACCTCATCCATGCCGACTGTGACATCTATTTGTTAATCCTCTAAACGTCTTCAATCCATGTACTTGTCTACGTGGCTTTTAAATGCTGCTAATGCTCCTGCCTCAACCACTGTTTCTGGCAGTTCATTCCAAATATGCACCACTGTTTGCGTGAAGAAGCTACCCCTGATGTCCCTTTTAAATCTCTGGCCTCTGATTTTAAACTTATGCCCTCTTGTTTTTAGCACCCCCTCCCTGGGGGAAAAGACTGTGCTTTCACCCTGTCTATGCCCCTCATGACAATGTCTACCTCTATCAGGTCACCCCTCAATCTCCTATGTTCCAGGGAATGAAGTCCTTGTCTACGCAACCTCTCCTTGTAACTCAGGCTCCCAAGTCCAGGCAACATCCTGGTACATCTTTTCTGCACTCATTCTAGTTTAATAACATCTTTCCTATAACAGGGTAACCAGAACTGTACACAATACTCCACGTGCGGCCTCACCAATGTCTTGTATAACTGCAATGTAACTTCCCAGCTCCTATACTCAGTGCCCTGACTGATGAAGGCCAGCGTGCTGAATGCTGCCTTCACCACCCTGTCTACCTGTGACGCCACTTTCAGTGAACTCTGCGCTTGCACTCTTTGGTCCCTCTGTTCCATAACACTCTCTGGGGCCCCACCATTCACTGTACAAGTCCTATCCTGGTTTGATCTCCCAAAGTGCAATACCTCAGATTTATCTGGATTGAAAGCCATTTGCCAATCCTCAGCCGACATACCCAGCTGATCAAGATCCCCCTGTAATTTTTCATAACCTTCTACACTGTCTGCAACACCTATTTTAGTATCATCCACACATTTACTAACCATGCCTTGTACATTCACATCTAAATTGTTTTAGATGTGAATGTACCTCTGTGCCACACCGCCAGACACAAGCTGAGAAACAACCCTTGACCATCGCCCTCTGCTTCCTACTACTGAGCCTATTACGAATCCAATCTACTATCTCCCCCTGGGTCCCATGGAGTTTAACCTTTCAGACTAGCCTGCCATGAGGGACCTGGTCAAAGGCCTTGCTAAATTCCATATAGACAACATCCACTGCCTTACCCTCATTTACCCTCTTGGTTACCTCCACGAAGAACAAGAGATTTGTCAGACTCGACTTCCCACACGCAGTCATGCTCACTGTCCTGAATCGGACCCTGTTTCTCCAAATGTTGATAGGTCCTGTCCCTCAGAATCCCCTCCAGCAATTTACCCACCACTGATGTCAGACTCACCGGCCTGTAGTTTCCTGGCTTGTTTTTGCTACCCTTTTTAAACAATGGTACCGCATTTGCCATGCTCCAGAACCTCACCTGTGGCCAGAGATGAAGCAAAAATCTCTGCAAAGGCCTCTGCAATTTCTTCTCCAGCTTCCTACAAGGTCCAAGAATGCACCAGGTCAGGCCCTGGGGATTCGTCCACCTCAATGCACTTCAAGGACTCCAATACCTCCTCCCTGCTAATTTGTATGTGGTCCAAGACATCACCACTCATTTCCCCCATTTCCTTAGCTTCCACTGTTCTCTCCACAGTTAAAACTGAAGAGAAGTATTCATTTAAAAATCTTTCCCATTTCCTTTGGATCCACACACACGGCCATGCTGATCTTTAAGGGGACCTATTCTCTCCCTAGCCACCCTTTTTACTCTTAATGTACCCATAGAATCTCTTGGGATTTTGCCTTACCTGCCAGATTCCCCGCATATCCTCTCTTTGCTCTCCGAACTTGTCTCAAGTGCGCTCCTACACTTGTAGTCATCAAGAGATTTGCTGGTTCCCAATTGCTGATGTGCAGGGTATGCCTCCCTCTTAATCTGAGCCTCAATATTTCTTGTTGACCAGAGTTCACAGAACCTGCCAGCCTTGCTCTTCACCTTAACAGGAACATGCAGGCTCTGAACTCTTGACATCAGACTTTTAAAGGCCTTCCACTTGGCAGACATTTTGCTTATTACACTTGCTTATTTCCACCAATTCACCAAAGTTATTTTGACTCCAATTCCTTCTCTCCATCGTCACAATATATCTTTGGGTCAAGAGGAATGGATTCTTGTAACTTAGCTGCTTTGTTTTGCATTTCCTTTCGACTTGTGTGACTTGGAGACAGTGCTGACTTTAAGGGAAAACCCAATAATGGGTTATAATGATTATCTTTGTATGAATTAACACATTTGCTTGAGGAGTTAGCAATTGTACTGTATTAATTTTTGAACTCTGCATGATACAGTGAGCTAGAACTCCTTGGTAAGGTTAGTGTCAGCAACTGAGTTGTTATTCTCTGCAGTGGTATTGGAATTGGTTTATTATTGTCACATGTACGGAGGTACAGTGAAAAGCTTGATCTGTTTGAATGGTATACAAGACAATTCATTACACAGTGCATTGAGGTAGAAGTTAAAACGAGTGCAGAATAAAGTGTCACAGTTACAAAGTGCAGTGCAGGTAGACAATAAGGTGCAAGGTCATAACGAGGTAGATTGTGAGGTCAAGAGACCACCTTATCACACTATTATAGAATGGTCAAAAAACAGGTGTTCACCCTCACCCTGTAGCTCATTTTAGGGACACTATGAAGAAAACGTACCTCACAGACCTGTTTCCTGAGCTAGGCAGGACAGTGATACAAGTTCTAATAGAACATTTACAAGAATAGATGAGGGGGAGCTAGTGAATGTGGTGTATTTGGATTTTCAGAAGGCTTTTGATGAAGTCCCACGCAGGAGGCTGATGAACAAGGTTTGTGGATTATACACCAGATTGAGTTTGGATTAAGAGTTAGTTGACAGATGAGAAACAGTAGGAATAAATCTCTCCTCAGAGCGTGATGCTTGGGGCCCAGCTATTCAGTCCGTATCAATGACTTTCCAAGTGTGAGCGGGGATGGGAGTGTGAGTAGTGATGAGGATATGAAGAACCTTAAAGGGGATGTAGTTGAGTGGCCAATGGTATGGCACAGCAGGTGGAGTACAGTGTCAGCAGGGGGGGGGTGTTAGTGAGACTGTCCAGCAGTAGGAAATTCAGAAGTGCTGAGGGATCGGGAAATGTTGATGTTCGATTGGACCTCTGTATCCTTGTAACAAATCACTAAAAATTTAAAGCAGGCAATTAGGAATGAAATTGTATATTGGGCTGTTGCAAGAGGATTTGAGTACAAGAATAAGGTTGTCTTGCTACAGCTATATACAGCCTTGCTGATGCCATATCTGGAGTGCTCTGTATAGTGTTTATGGAGTCATAGAGTGACTGTAGCCTACCAAGTCTGTACTGACCATGAAGTACCCATTTTTACTCTAATCCTATCCTAACCCATTTTATTCTCTCCATGTTCCTGTCAAAATAAGGGATGTGAGCAGAATGCAGAAATAAAACAGTTGAGGCGAAAGGTCAGCCATGATCTAGTTGAAGACTCTCAAAGGGCCAAATATTCCTGATTCTTGTGTAAGGTCAAAGGAGAGAAACAAAATTTCTCCAAGATGAATTTAGTTTACATAATATGAATTCATTCTGCGTTACGTCTGTATTTACATGCTGCCTATTCTCTTTCACATTCAGTGTGTGCTATTTTCTTGCAGGTGCAGAATGCTGGAAACAAATTAGGCCGCCGTTGTGATATGTGCTCAAATTATGAAAAGCAGCTCCAAGGAATCCAAGTGCAGGAAGCGGAGACCCGGGACCAGGTGAGACTGATAGTTTCAGGATATTTCTCTGCAACACAGTCAACATATGTGATTCTGCTCGTCTTCCTAAAAGATATTTACATCATTAAATGCTGTCCTTTGGTACTAATTTCAAATGGAATCTTATTTCAGAAAGATTCTAATGACTCAATTTAATTCTTTGTTCTTTAGGGTATCACGTACTTTGATACTATTATGCAATGTGGCCAGTGATCCTGATGAATTTTCTATTTGAGAAACCTTTAAGTGTGTTATTTTAAATTTATTTGCAATTTGTTTTCCTTAATCTTCATCCCTGGTTTTATTTCTCCCCAGTTATTTCTCACAGTATTAAAAGTCTGCAACATTACATACTTTCATGTAATTTCACTAAAATGCAGCGCTATAAAAATTCATCACATACCATCATGACCTCTTTTTTTAAAAAAAATGTGAATTGTTAGAGAAAATATTGCAATATTTAAAGGGAAGAATTTGAGTGCTTTGGTAATCTCGACATCCTTTCTTGAGGAAATTGGCAACCAATATATGTATAGCAAGTGCACACAAACAGCAATGTGATAATAACCAGAACATCCTTTTAGTAACATGGAAACAGGAGAGATTGCAGATGCTGTAAATCTGGAGCAACACACAAAATGCTGGAGGAACTCAGCAGGTCAGGCAGCATCTATGGGAGGGAATGAGACCCTTCATCAGGGTTTCAGCCTGAAACATTGTCTGTTCATTTCCCTCCCATAGATGCTGCCTGACCTGCTGAGTTCCTCCAGCATTTTGTGTGTGTCAATCTTTTTAGTAATGTTGAAGAATAAATATCATCTAGGGCATTTCCCTGCTTTTTAGGGAAAATATCATGGAATCCTTCACATTTCATCAGACAGAGCAATTTTACCTTGGCTTAATGTTTCATCCAAAGGCACCAACAGTGCAGCATGCTCCCAATACTGCACCAGAATCTAAGCCTAGTTAAAGATGGAAAAGTGGCACCAGCTCAGCTGCTAAAGATCGCATGCAATTAGTTATGATACCACCTAATTTCCTCTAAGCAAAACATTCTTATCCTTTATTAGTAACATGAAAAGAGGAAGAAAAGCAAATGCTGAAATATTGTGCTTGTACAATTCACTAATGTTACATATTTAATGTTTTGTAAAGTATTACCATCCTGGATTAATGAAGCTCTCAATAAATACTCCATAATTTATCTAATTCTCTTTAGAATTTGGAATTGATCCAATAGAACAAGACTTATGGCAATGGAAAGTTTTAATTGCACCATGGTCTATTTTTAATCCTCTTTATTGGAAGAAAGTTGTATTTTTGGTGGTGCTTGCTTTTCAGTTGAATGAGGCGACTGATAAGTGTGGATATTATTGTGTTGGAAACAGTTTAGAGAAAGTTTAAGTGTCGCTCACTTAAGACAAAGATGAAGTGCATTTCCTGAAGCAGGGTCTTTGAGTATTTAAGGCAGAGGTAGATAAATACTTGAAAAGCTAAGGATTAAAATGTTTACTGTGCATAGACTGAGAAGCTGAGGTTAAGGTCAGATCAGCCATGACTTTATTAAATGGCAGAGCAGGCTTGGAGGTGGTGAAGTGGCCTCTTTTCCCATATCTATTATATATTTGTTTGTATTTCTGATTTCATTCCTGTGTGACAGAACTGATAAAATTTTAAGTTGTTGGAAGGTATTCCTGAACCAGTATTTTGAATCCTTGTAGCAACTTAATTGACCCTTCCATTCCCTTTCCTCGGGAAATGTAAGTTCATTCAACCTGTGCTCAAATTAACCCTTTAAGCCTTGAATCCTTCTGATGATAGAACACCATACTGTATCTCCTCTGAGGTAAAATCATATCTCCTGCTATCCCACAACCAGAGCTGAACTCCAGGCTTCATAAAAAGTCTAACTTGAGACTCTAAACTGAACAATACACGTCTCCAACCTCAATACTTTTTGTATTGCGGTTACCTTGAGCTGATGTTACCTTGATTACATTTTTAAAAAGACTATTACATTAGCTATGTGATTTGTGCTCTTGGACATCTTTATTTGATGTCTCATGATTTTCTAAAACAAAATTTAAAATTGTGTTTTGGATCCAAAATGAAAGACTTCCCAATTCGATTATTGCTACAATTTAGTTTATTCATAAAATTGATGTCCTGCATTTTCCCATTACTATCCTTGCAACTTATTGCATCCTAGTGATGTCATCTGCAAACTTGGACATACAACCCTGTACTCCTGTGTATAAAATGAGTTACCCCAGTATAGACACAGTAGCATAGCAGTTAGTGCAATGCTATTACAGCGCCAGTGATCAGGGTTCAATTCCTGCTGCTGTCTGTAAGGAGTTTGTACGTTCTCCCCGTGACTGCGTGGGTTTCCTCTGGGTGCTCCGGTTTCCTCCCACATTCCAAAGATGTACGGGTTAAAAGGTTAACGTGGGTGTAATTGGGTGGTGCAGACTCATTGGGCCAGAAGGCCCTATTACTGTACTGTATGAATAAAGTTTTAAAGATCAGTGGTTTGTCATGTGTCACACTAATCTGAATACAATGTCTTTATTCATACAAATCAACAATGTTGTGTAGTTTTGGTCACCCTCTTATAGGAAAGATAGAGTACGGTTTTGGTCACTGTTATAGGAAACATCATTAAGCTGGAAAGAGTGCAATGAAGATTTACAACACAAAGTGCTGGAGGAGCTCAGCAGGTCAGACAAGGGAAATGAACAGTCCATGTTTCGGGCCAAGACTCCATCAGGACTGGAAACAAAGAGGACAGAAGCTAGAATAAAAGGGAGGGGGAGGAGCATGAGCTGGCGGGTGATAGGTGAATCCAGGTGAGAGGGTAGGTGGTTGGGGTGGGGGGGGAAGTGGGAGTGATGTGAGAAGCTGGGAGGTGATGGGTGAAAGAGGCAAAGGGCTGAAGATGGAAATTGATAGGAGAGGACAGTGGAGCCTGGAATAAAGGGATGGAGGTGGGGAACCAGAGGGAGGAAGGTGTGGGTGATGGACAGGTTATGAGGGCAGGGGAGGGGAAAGAGAAGGGGTGATGGGGCCAGAGGGATAAGGGAAAACAAAGGGGGAGGGACAGGGGAGTAGTTACCAAAAGTTAGAGAAATCGAAGTTGATGCCGTCAGGTTGGAGACTACCCAGATGGAATAAGGGATTGTTTATCTAAAAGAAGATTTACAAGAATGTTGCCAGGACTTGAGGGCCTGAGTTATAGGGAGGGGTTGGGCAGACAAGGACTTTATTCCTAGGAATGTAGGAGACTGAGGGGTGACATTATAGAGCTGGATAAAATCATGAGGAACACGGTGAATGGTCACAGTCTTTTTCCCAGGGAAAGGGAACCAAAACCCTAAGAGGGCATGGGTTTAAGGTGAGAGGGGACAGATTTAAAAAGGACCTGAAGGGCAGTTACTTCACTTAGAGGGTGGTGGGTATATGGAGCAAGCTGCCAGAGAAAGGAGTTGAGGCAGGTACAATAACGACATTTAAAAGACATTTGGATAAGAATATGGATGGGAAAGGTTTAGAGGATACGAACCAAACGTGGGCAAATGTGACTAGCTTAGGTGGGTACCTTGGTTGACATGTACCAGTTGGGCTGAAGGGCCTGTTTCCATGCTATATTACTCTGACTCTAACACTAAGTTGGTGGTACAATAGATCAGTCAAAATAAGCATGAATAGATTCAATGGGGTAAATGGTAAACTAAGTTTAATTTGGAAAACTTTTAGAGTTGTTTTTTAATTGTTGAGATATTAGGAATGGCAGGTAGAGATTAGGGGCCCAGATGCTGAAATCACTAAAAGTTAATGGGCTGAAACAAAGTATAATTATAGACCTTAATAGAATTTTGAAATCTAGTACCAGAGCTGGAATATTAAGGGACAGATGTTTCATTATGACGTTTTAAGGCTTTCTTAGACCTCATCTGGACCACTACGCAGTTCAAGGCACTGGATAGATTGGACTTGGAAGGAAGCTATGTAGCCAAATAATCATTTGATGAAACTATCATGGTTAGATTACCAGAGGAGACTGCAGACTAGGTTTAGATTCTTTTGAGTAAATATTAAGGTGATCTAATTTAGGTGCTTAAGATGGTTAAATGATGTAATCAAATTTCCTTTTACTTTTGTTATAGTGAGAGTCTAGAACAAATGGCCCAAGCCTTAAAATTAGGCCATTCAGTGGTGATTCCAGGAAGTGCTATCTTCTGTTCTGACACACTAAGTGAAAAAGGTTGAATTGAAAATTTGAGAAGAGGCTGAAAGTTTTTGTTGGCTAAGATAGGAAGGGACATGGATTGAGGGCAGGTGGAAGGAGTTAATCAGTTATCAAGAGTTAAATAGTCTATTCCTATTCCTTGCGTTCAAACCCATGTTCCTTCCTATTCTGTATGTTTTGCTATTTTTGCATGAAACCATGTCAAATACCTCTTGGAAATCCATATTAGAAAATATCATATAATAGAATCAACAACTCGTTTGGCACATGGGATGCCCATTTGGCCTGTCAAGTGTATTTCAGCCAAATTTTGCTACCCAACTTAATCCTATTTGCTTGTTCTTAATCCAGAGCCCTATAAAGTGTCACACTTTCTTCGAATTCTCCTGTAGTCATTTGACCAGTTATGCTATATTTCATTGTAAGAAAATAGAACTTACCTACTCCATTTCGGCTCTTCTTAACTTTCCTGGTACAGTTGGCCTTCAATTAAATCTATCAGTATTCTCTTTTGTAAAGAAAACAACCACGGGTCAAGCTAATCTTTTCCTCATAGTTGCAATTCTTCGTGTCTGCACTGTCCTCAAAACTATTCTCCATAATCTGCTCCTTAATGCTGTCACATCCCTTTTTGTAAATATGGTGACCCGAACTCTATTTCTGGCATAATTAGTGTTTTCTGCAGTTGGAACAAAATCTCCCTACTCTTATGCTTAGTATTTCAGCTGATAAAGCCTGAATGCCACCTTTACACTTACCCTGCCCTGTTAGTGTTTACATGTATACATCTTGTTGGTGCCCTTCTTAATGTGCATTTTAAACTTTTGCATGTGGGAGCCCAGCATCTCACAAGGAGGGCACCATCTCAAAGTACCCAACCGCCTGGCCCATCCAGCATCTCCTGCAACTCCCACCTTGGTCTCATCATTCACCTTGGAAACCACAGGACCACAATGGAAGCAAGTTATTTTTAATCTTGCCTTAGAACAAGATTTAAGCTTTGGTTTATATTAGGAACTCTTATGTTTCTGTGAGAAAAGTGTATTTTTTAAAAATGACATGAATCCTGATGCAGGGAGATGGACATTTTAACATTAAATCTTAATAGAAGACCTTCTAATGCACCATCGCTGATACATTAGACATGTTATTACATTGTATCTCTGTCACAATCTGCCTCCATTACTGCATTGATGAATTTTGCCTTGCTAGCTGTGCTGCAGTTTAGTGTTATATTCTATGCAAGACTGGAGATGTGCAGTGTACTTGTCAATATTACTTTTATATATTGTGTCACAAACCAGCAACAAAAGAAACACACTGAGCATGATTCAGTGTTAAAAACTATTTTATTAATCACTACTTATGGTAATACGTAAAATAAAAGTAAAAAAAAATGTTAGTATGTTAGAATTCAAGAATGTTAAACCTCGAACGTTAACCCCAAAACTAAACTCTTCGTGTGTGTGTGTGACAAAGTCCAAAACTCCCAGTTCCTGAATGGTTCTTAAAGTTCAGTTCCGCAAGCCATAAGGTGAAACATGAGCAAGGGCTTCTTCAACAACCACCGTTGTCTGAAGATAAGATGTAGATGTAGAAAAACATAGAGAGAGTACATACAAAATCCAAATGTTCCACGGTGGAACCCAAAAGACACTTCAGTGTTTACTCGGTAGTGACTTCCTCACCCCGAAAAGCATCCGAACCGTGGTCGTCCACACACAAATACCTGTTTCCTTCTACAGGTCAGCAACAAAGTGAACTCCACCGGATTACTTCCAACTTCCATACATGGATTTCAGTAGCAAACACAGTTATTGTTTCTCATCCATCGATAGAGAAAACAAGCAGGCTGGTGTCTCTCTCCCTTCTCTCTCTCTCTTTCTTCTTCTTCTAACTTCTTCAACAACGTCATTACGTCCTTTATCTTCTATTGACGTAAGCACGCCCCACACACACATACACACACACTCTCTATCTTAAAGAGACTTTCACTGAGTCCATAACACCTCCCACCTAAAAAAAAATTTTCCCAAGAAAATTTTAACCGCGCATAGAGTTAGTAATGTTAATAATTATCACGCTACACAACTACAGACTATCAGATTAGTACAGATACATGTTTCCCATTTAACATCGGGAAAGACAATCAGCAATCACATTATCTTTGCCTTTAATGTGAGTTATCATGAGATCAAACTCTTGCAAAATTAAACTCCAGTTTAACAGCCTTCTGTTCTTGTTTTTGACTCGGCTCAGAAACACCAATGGGTTATGATCTGTATACACAGTCAATGGTTTCTGAGCGGTGCAAACATATACACTGAAATGTTGCAAGGCTAAAACAAGCGACAGTAATTCTTTCTCTATGGTGGAATAATTCTTTTGATGCTCATTAAATTTCTTTGAAAAGTAAGCTACAGGATGGTCAATATCATCAATGTCACCCTTCTGCAACAACACAGCTCCTGCAGCTTCATCACTGGCATCTACTGCTAATGAAAATGGCTTTTCAAAGTCAGGTGTTCTGAGCACAGGATGGTAGCATAAAATGGCTTTCAGCTTCTCAAATGCTTCTTGACAAGAATCTGTCCAATCAAACTTTACTCCCTTCTTCTGAAGATTAGTTAGGGGAAGAGCAATATCAGCAAAATTTTTACAAAATTTTCGATAATATCCAACCATTCCCAAAAATCTTCTAACAGTCCTCGTACCTGTGGGAATAGGGAACTCAGATATTGCTTGAACTTTTGCCTGAACAGGAGCTTGCTTGCCTTGACCTACAACATAACCAAGATACGTCACAGTGGCATGGCCAAATTCACTTTTAGCTAAGTTAACTGTAAGGTTAGCCTTGGAAAGTCTTTCAAACAACCTTTCTAACGCAGAGATGTGATCTTCCCAAGTATCATTCCCAGTCACTAAGTCGTCAATGTAGGCATCTGTATGTTTTAACCCATGAATCACTGAATTAATCATTCTTTGAAATGTTGCCGGAGCATTTTTCATTCCAAATGGCAAAACATTGTATTCATACAATCCAGAAGGGGTTACAAAGGCTGAAATTTCCCTTCCTCTATCTGTTAATGGAACACACCAGTACCCTTTTAATAGGTCAATCTTTGTAAGAAATTTTGCCTTTCCCACTCTGTCTATGCAATCATCCACCCTAGGAATAGGGTAAGCATCTGACTTTGTTACAGCATTCACTTTCCTGTAATCTGTGCAAAATCTAACAGTTCCATCAGGTTTAGGCACAATAACACAGGGCGAACTCCAATTTGAAGTAGAATGTCTAATAATATCATTTTCCAACATGTACTTTATTTCCTGATCAACAAGTTTACTTTTTTCCACATTCATTCGATATGGGTGTTGTTTGATTGGTTTTGCATCCCCAACATCAACATCATGGGTAATTATCGATGTTCTGTTTGGAACATCTGGGAACAGATTTTTAAATTTTAAAATTAATTCTCTCATCTGTTGTTTTTGTGAAACTTGTAAATGGTCCAACTTCGTTTCAAGGTTCTCCAGGATATTTTGGTTTTTCAGTTTCGATGGAACAATATTTGGTCTAAATTGGCCTTCCTCAACATCAACATCAGGCATTCTAGAAACAACCTTTTCACCATCCACCAAGGCCACAACTGAATCCCTCTCATAATAAGGTTTTAGCATGTTTACGTGACAGAGTTGTGTTTTCTTGCGTCTATCTGGTGTTTTGATTATATATGTTATATCAGTCACTCGAGATTCAATAACATAGGGTCCAGAAAAACGAGCTTGCAAGGGATTATTTTGGCTAGGGAAAAATACCAATACCTTTTGCCCCACTGCGAATGTCCTAGGCCGAGCACGTCTATCAAAATATGTCTTCATTCTTATCTGGCTTGTTTTCAAATTCTCTCTCGCTAGCTGGCAGACTCTCTCCAACCGAGTTTTAAATTTTTGGACATAGTCCAACAGACTCAAGTGAACTTCCTCATTAACCCATTGCTCTCTTAACAACTCCAAAGGTCCTCTCACCCTATGTCCAAATACAAGCTCAAACGGACTAAATCCTATTGACTCCTGGATCGATTCTCTAACGGCAAACAAAAGTAAATGGATACCTTCGTCCCAATCCTTGGTGTTTTCAAAGCAATAAGTCTTCAGCATATTTTTGAGAGTAGAATGAAATCTCTCCAGAGCTCCTTGAGATTCTGGGTGATACGCAGATGATACAATCTGCTTTGCTCCCAGCTCATAGACTATTTGTTGAAAAATTTTTGACATAAAATTACTACCTTGATCAGATTGGATTTCTTTTGGCAAACCAAACAAGGTAAAAAATTTTACAAGAGCCTTTGACACCGTCTTGGCCTTAATATTTCTAAGGGGTATTGCCTCTGGAAATCTAGAAGTGGCACACATGATGGTTAACAAATACTGATTTCCAGTCTTAGACTTTGGTAAGGGGCCAACACAGTCCACAATCACCTTCGAAAAGGGTTCACCAAAAGCAGGAATTGGTTTCAAAGGAGCCACAGGGGGTTTTTGCTTTGGTTTACCTACCATCTGACATGTGTGGCAGGTTCGACAAAACATCACCACATCTTTTCTCAAACCAGGCCAATAGAATTGTTTCAAGATCTTCCCTACAGTTTTATTCACACCAAAATGACCACCCAAAGGCATACTATGGGCCAGGTTTAAAATCTCATCCCTATAAACTTTTGGAACAACAACCTGATGAATAACTTCCCATTCCTCAGTAACAGGAACATGAGGAGGTCTCCATTTCCTCATTAACACTCCATTTTTGACATAGTATCCAGTTGGCACCTTTTCAATCTCCTCACATGAGAGAGCTTTTTCTTTCAATTCTGTCAACTCAGGGTCCTTTGTCTGTTCCACCATAAAATCCTTCCTTGACAAAGACAAATCTTTAAATTCAGGCTCACTATAAGGATGTTGATCCTCCAGTGAAGACAGAAAAGTCTCAGATAAGGCATCAAAATTTTCTTCCTGTTTAGGACTGTCACAAGGAACCACATCAGACTGCACCGGACTGTCTGTCTTGGCTAATTCTCTAGCTCTAGCTCGAGTCACTGCACATGATGGGTAAACATCTGGATTATCCTCAGACTCATCAATCCTTGGTTTGGTTGTTAACCGTACCACAGGATCACTTTCTCCATTTGCAAGGTCATTTCCCAATAACAAAGAAACTCCTTCCACTGGCAAACTAGGTCTTATCCCTATCTCGACTGGTCCTTCTACGAACTTTGACTTTAAAATCACCCTGTGAAAAGGGACAGACATGGTCTCACCTGTAACGCCTCGTACTAGATTTACTTCACCAGTGTCACTTTCTTCACCAAAATTTAAAACACTGTCCAGCAAGAGAGATTGACTAGCCCCAGTATCTCTAAGAATTTTCACTGGCACCTGGGGTGACTCATCATTCAGTGAAACAAAACCCTCTGATACATACGAACGGAATTCTTTTCTCACCTCCTCCAACTTTTCCGCTTTTCCCTCTTGCAAGGACTGATCTTTAACAGCATCTCCTAAACCTTTTTGATTTTTAATTGCCTGAAAGCAAGCATTGGGCCCAGCTTCCTTCTTTTTCTTCAAAAGGGCACAATTAGATATCACGTGGCCAGGTTTCCTACAGTAATAACAAGTACGCTCAACAGGTTTCTCCAGCCCTGGCTTCTTTTCATCTTTTCCTTTTTGATTACTTCCCAATTTAATCTCTGGTTTCCCATTTGGATTTATGGGTTAAAGCATAATCATCTGCCAACCTAGCAGTTTCTTGTAAAGTTTCCACTGCCTTTTCATTTAAATATGTTGTTAATTCAGCTGGAACACATCTTTTAAAGTCTTCCACCAGTATCAATTCTGTCAATTTATCGTAATCCCCATCTACATTTTTAGCCAGGCACCATCGTTCAAAACATATTCTCTTTCCATTGGCAAATTCCATATAAGTCTGATCTGCAGATTTCCTCAAGTCTCTGAATTTTTGTCTATAAGCCTCAGGGACCAATTCATAGGCCTTCAATATAGCTTGTTTTACCTTGGTATAATCAGCTGCATCCTCAACAGACAAAGCAGAATAAGCTTTTTGAGCTTTACCTTTAATCACACTCTGTACCATAAGAGCCCATCCTTTCCTTGGCCAGTTTGAACTCACAGCAACCTTTTCAAAATGTTGGAAATACTGATCAACCTGATCTTCTTCAAAAGGAGGGACTAATCGAACCTCCCTGCTGGCTGAAAAACCATCATCAGAATCAGATTCCGAACTCCTACGCTTCATTTGTAACTCATGCTGCCTCTTTTTCTCCTCGTTATCCAGCTCCATCCTCTTCAATTCCATCTGCTTCATTGCTAGATCAGCCTCTATCTTCATCTGAGTTAGCTTTTGTTCAGTCTCTAATTTCTTTTGTTCGGCCTCTAATCTCTTTTCCTCTCGTTCAGCTTCTAATTTATTTTGTTCTCGTTCGGCCTCTAATCTCTTTTGCTCTCGTTCAGCCTCTATCTTTAACTGGGTTTGTTCTCGTTCAGCCTCTATCTTTAACTGGGTTTGCTCTCGTTCAGCCTCTATCTTTGCCAGCTGCACCTGTGCCTCAGAAATTGCTATTTCACTGCCAGGAAACTGTTTTAACACTTCCTTCTCAAACACCTTCTTTTCCACATAATGGCCAGCTATCAATCTCTGAATATCTGCCTTTCTCATAGACTGCTTTACTTCTGTAAGGTTTAGCCTTGTAGCAATCTTTATCAAATCATCCTTTTTCGCCACCTCCAATCCCTTTTGGGTTGGTGACTCCAAAAATGCCTTAATATCCATTGCTGCTGGTTTCCACACACACAAGCCAATTAAAGAATTTATCAGACCTCCCTCAAAAATCTTTGGATTGAATCTCGAACAAATCTCATCAATCTGGGGAACAATCCCAGACGACACTCGTTAACCTTGGGAACTATCCCGGACGAGCCCCCAATTTTGTCACAAACCAGCAACAAAAGAAACACACTGAGCATGATTCAGTGTTAAAAACTATTTTATTAATCACTACTTATGGTAATACGTAAAATAAAAGTAAAAAAAAATGTTAGTATGTTAGAATTCAAGAATGTTAAACCTCGAACGTTAACCCCAAAACTAAACTCTTCGTGTGTGTGTGTGACAAAGTCCAAAACTCCCAGTTCCTGAATGGTTCTTAAAGTTCAGTTCCGCAAGCCATAAGGTGAAACATGAGCAAGGGCTTCTTCAACAACCACCGTTGTCTGAAGATAAGATGTAGATGTAGAAAAACATAGAGAGAGTACATACAAAATCCAAATGTTCCACGATGGAACCCAAAAGACACTTCAGTGTTTACTCGGTAGTGACTTCCTCACCCCGAAAAGCATCCGAACCGTGGTCGTCCACACACAAATACCTGTTTCCTTCTACAGGTCAGCAACAAAGTGAACTCCACCGGATTACTTCCAACTTCCATACATGGATTTCAGTAGCAAACACAGTTATTGTTTCTCATCCATCGATAGAGAAAACAAGCAGGCTGGTGTCTCTCTCCCTTCTCTCTCTCTCTTTCTTCTTCTTCTAACTTCTTCAACAACGTCATTACGTCCTTTATCTTCTATTGACGTAAGCACGCCCCACACACACATACACACACACTCTCTATCTTAAAGAGACTTTCACTGAGTCCATAACAATTGCATTTGTGGTTTTATTTTAGGCACTGTATTTGAGTGACGAAAATGTCCTAAAGCGCACAGTTTTTTTTGATTTGACAAAGTGCTAGAATTGTTTCCAGTACCAAGTTGAAGGAATGTGCACATCAGGGTGTCCAGATGAGATTTGCTTTGATTTGCAAGCCTGATGTTAGTGGAAGTTTTGAAAGCTTCATGTTCTGTAAACGTATTGAGATATAACGTTGACAGAAATGCATGAATTTGCAGCATTGCAATGTTCCAACATATCAATCAGTACCAGTATTTATGCTTGTCATGAGCATCAGTCTTCCATGTGTAACCGATTCCCCCCTTCCCCTTAAGGTGGGGACTTTTGCAGCTCTATCACTTTTGTTTACTTCTTCCTTACCCTTGGCCTTGCAGTTTCCATGTTCTTCACTTTCATTTATGCATGTACTTTCTTTTGCAGTCTTGTAAGTGCCCACACACTCAATTTTGTGTACTTCCACATCCTACTGGGCTTTTGTTCTCACTCTGCATATTTCACTCGTGCTTTTCTCATTGATAGCGTGTGGTTATTGCTGGCAAGGCCAATGTTCATTACCTAAGTGGCTACCCTGGGCTTACTAGATCATTTTATCAAGGCATTTCAGAACCAAACACACATCTCAAAATCTGGAATTGCATTTTGGCTGAACCAGGTAAGGGCAGTAGATTTTCTTCCTTAAAAAACATTATTGAACCAGGCAAATTTTAATGACAGCCCGATCATTTAACGTAACCAGGAGTTTTATTTCAAATTAAACAAATTTAAATTTCCCAGTTGTAACAGGAAATGAGCATGTGTCTGGATCATTAATCCAGGTCTCTGGTTTACAAGTCAAGAAGCTTAACCAAGATGCTACTGTAGAAAATATCAAATATTTATATTCTCAGATCAGCAGTCTTTCCCTGTTCCTCATAAATTGTGCATAGAAATGTTGAAAGCTCTTGCTGTTTCCACACTCTGAAGTCCCTCTGAGATATCTGTCTGATTGATAACTCTGCAGGTGAAGAAGCTACAAGTGATGCTACGACAAGCTAATGAACAGCTGGAGAAAACAATGAAGGAGAAACAGGAGTTGGAAGTTTATGTCAAACAGAACTCTGATGATACGAGTAACCAGGTAGCTGGGGTAGCCACAACATTTCTGACACTGGTACCTTGCATAGCACACAGGTTGCACTTCCAGGAGTGAGTGTTAATGAAACTGGTACTCTCAAGCGATGAATTGACCAGTGTGGAGAGGCTGCCTGTAAGGGTTAGTGTGGATGGGGCAGGGTGAGCTGTGCCAGCTGCTCAGCACAGATCTGGGGCTCAGGCTGTGTCCTTCTGACAGAGTTCAGGCCATTGCTGGGGACTGGCTGCACCTGCTCCAAGTGTTAGACTTTCTGGATCCTACAGACTCCCTCTGATGGAAGCCACATCTCCCCCTTGCTTGTTTGGATATGCAGCTGTCATAGAGTGGTCTGCAGATAAACGGGCCCTTTGGCCCACCATGTCTGTGCCAACCTCTTTTCCCATCTGCACTAATCCCATTTGTCAGTATCCTCCTCTACCTTGCCTATTTAAGTGCTCGTCTGGGTGAGAGATTTCTTTATGGTTTAAGCCCTTAATCATAGAAAAGTCTCTGGGCTTGGGAGTGCTGCACAGACAGACAGCAGGAGTCAGCAGTTTGATCACATCCACCAAGTGAGGTCCAGGTGGTCTGTCAGCCCACAGAGCAGCTGCTGCCCGTCCTCAGTAAGGGCAGCACTCAACTGTACAGGCCAGGGTGCAGCCCCACATCTCAGCATTGAGTAGCTGCACCATTTAGCCCTACCTGCCTGACACCAGCCCTCACAGGCAGCCTCTCCATATTCATCGCTGGGAGAATGTCAACAGGGCAGGAATTCATGGCGGGTTGCTGGCACAGCAGCACACAGCATCAGAGGTCAGATTCACACCAGATTCGCAGCAGAGCTGTGCAGAAATGCTTTGAAAGTACAGGAGTACCTGTCTTTTAGTGTTCAAATGGGAGGACTAAGAGCACTATAACAAATTGAGCTAAGCAGGGTACCAGTGTACTTGTAATTAGATGCAATCATATATTGAACTTGTGATTTATTGCCTTATGTAGTAGCTGTTTTGATTGATTTTTGCTGCATTAAAGCAGTCTAGTTGAGCATGATCTGAGTATTTAGTCATCACATAAGTATGGAGTTATTCTGGTGAACTTAAATAATTAGTGTTTAAAAAAAAAAGTTGCAAGGTGTGATATTTTGTGTACATCCAGGCAGTAAAGGAGATCTTGTTAAAGGCGATTTGATGAATTGCTGCAGTGCATCTTGTGGATGGTACATCCAACAGCCGTTGTGTGCCATTGTTAGAGGGAGTGAATGTTTAGAATGGTGGATGGGGTGCCATTAATTGGGCTGCTGTGCTCTGGATTTTGGAGTTTCTCTCATCTGGACAAGTGAAAAATATTCCATCACATTGCTGGTTTTGATCTTGTAGGTGGCAGAAATATTTCGGGGAATTGGGAGGTGAGTCCCATGTCCCAGATTCTGATATACTTTAGTAATCTCAATATTTGTGGTTGAGTCATTATTTGGGGAGCTGTGAATGGCATTGAATATTCCCCAATCATCGAGCAATGACACATTCTGGGATAATTGATGAAACAGCTGAAGATGCTTCTGCAGGGGCTGAGATAGAGTCCCAGAAGAGTTTACAACATGAAGAGCCTTTTCAGCCTGGTGTCCTTGTCATTCAAAAAAGCTAACCAGCCTCATGGCACCTTCCAGCACAAGATGTGTAGTGCTGCAGGCCACAGCCCTCCAAGTGTGTATCCACAAACTGTTTAATGTGATGGCGGTTTCCTCATCTCCGTTCTTATCCCTCTGCCAATTATTTTAACTGTATGCCTCCTGATTTTTGTCCCACTTCTCTGCTGAGGGAAATAGCTCCTTTCTACATACTGTATTTAGGCCTTTTATGTGTTATATACCTCAGTGTAGATTCCCGAGTCCTGTATTCTAAAGAAGAAAATCCAGCCTGCCCTGTCTATCCTCATAGCTGGTTTTTTAGCAACATCCTCGCATCTTTGCACCCTCTCCATTGTAATCATATCTTTCTTGTAATCTAGAACTGGATGCAGTGCTTGAGTCTAACTAATGCTGTGTGTGGTTTTAGAATAACCTCTCTGCTCTTTGTATTAGGTACTTTAAATAACTAAAAAGCATCCATTTGTCCTTTAAGCATCTCATTGACATGTCCTGCCAGCTAAGGATTTGTGCACATACACACCCAGATCCCTCCATTCCTCCCATTTACTGTATATTCCCTTGCCTTGTTGCACTTCACTAATGCATTACCTTGTTTTCTCTGGATTGAACTCCATTTGCCATATCTCTGCCCAACTGGCCAAACCAGCTATTTCTACCTGCGACCTAAAGCTTTCCTGCTCGCCATCATTCCCACAGCTATATCTTGTACACAGTTAAGTTGCGCTCCCCCCCACATACACATTTGTCCAAATCATAAAAATCAAAAAACTGAGTACTGAGCCATGTGAACTGCCCTTTCCTGGAAATGACCTTTCAGAAACAGGCAGACCTGACAGTCATTGCCATCAGTGCTGAGGGACTGGCTAAGATGACTCCTTGTACCTGTGTGTCACTTGTAGTAGAACATATACAGCACATGTTGGCTGGTTGTTTAACCAAGGAGGGTGAGAAAGCAATTTCGATGGAATGAGTAGGCAAAAATAAAGCAGGTACTGTATGATGTGGATAAATGTGAAGTTATCCACTTTGGTAGGACAACTATAAAGGCAGATTGGAAACTGGTGTCTAAAGAGACCAGGGTGTCTTTGTCCTCCAGTTACTGAAAGCATGCTGGTGAGCAAGCAGTTAAGGTAAATGGTAGAATGGCCTTCATGGTAGGAACACTTGACTATGGGGCAAGGGTGTGTTGCTCAGGAGCTTGGTAAGACCACACCTGGAGTATTGTTGTGCTGATTGATGTCCTAACCTAAGAAAGGATATGCATACCATAGAGGAAGTGCAGTGAAGGTTTACCACACTCATTAGGATGGCAGAATCATCATATGCAGAGAGGTAAAATTGACCAGGTTTGTATTCACTGGAATGTTGTAGATTGAGAGGAACCCAATTGAAACTTAGAAAATACAAAACAGTCTCGGGTCACAAGTCAAAGTTAAAACTGAGGTGAGGAGAAATGCTGTCTCTGAGATGGTGAACCTGTGCAAGTTGCTACCACAGAGGGCTGTAGGGGGCAAGTAACTGAATATTTTTGAGGACATGGATAAATCTTTAAATCAGAAGGCATCAGGGGGTATGGGGAGCAGGAATATGACATTGAGGTAAAGGATCAGCCATGATTGCCTTGAATGGCAGAACAGGCTCGAAAGGTCGAAGGGTGTAATTCTATTTTGTGTGTTTCTATGTATCCAAACAAAGTGTTTTCCCAATGCAATAATCACGCATGTACCCAGCAGAGGTCTTTGCATACAGCTTGGTAGCAGGTTTAACCAGCTGATGTTCCCTTCATTTAACACGGGCACTGAAAATAAATAGTGAGGTATGGCTAACTTGGCACAATTGAGAGATTACATCTGTAACCTTATTGTATCAGCTGTGTCTTGTTGTCTGGGTCAAAAGGTTGTGGGTTCAAGTCCAACTCCAGAGGCTTGAACGCAGAATCAGGCATTGTAATTTATGCACTGTTGAGGGAGTGCTGCACTTTCAAAAGATCATGTTCCTCAGATCTTGAACCATAACTTTGTTTGACCTCTTGGATGGTTGTAAAAGATCGCATGGAACTATTCGAATAAAAATCGGGCAAATATTCTGGTGACCTGGTGAACAGTTGTCTCGCAACTACCATTAAAACTATAATTTGAGTCTTTACCTCATTGTTTTTTGCTGTGTAAATATCAGTTACTGCATTCCTGCATTGCAATAGTGTGTACGCTTCAAAAGTGCTGGGAACATCAAGAGATGCGAAAGGTACCGTGCAAGTTCATTCATCCTTACATTGGAAAAAGGCTTACTGAACTCTCAGGAGAGCCTTATCCCCATAGTCAAAATGAATCCTACTGGTATAATTAGCTCAATATTATCATTCACCACTTTTCCATTCTGATTTAAGACCAGTGATTTTTCAAATGTTTCACTGCCTACACTATAGAACACAGAACAATACAGCAGAGGAACTGGCCCTTTGGCCCACAATTTCTGTGCCACTATTTCCTATATTAAACCCAAGGTATATTGGCTACACAAAGGAACATTCTTCTTCTGTAACAGAGAATATTTTGGTTGCTTTTGACCAACAGAGAAAACTTTATTGTAAAAACATGCAAAGAAATGCAGAAAACTTATAACTGCAGGAATAATCTAAATTCCTTAGCTCTGGCCATTTTGACAACTCTGTGTACTATTACTGTACTTATATCCTAATAGGTTACTCCATTTCCAGAGCATTTTGTAAATGCAGGTAATTCAGTAATTTTGTTTTTAAATATAAAGTATTTTATTGGCTGTTTTAAACCGAGACATTGAAAGCAATCTTTGAATAGGCGTAGTAATAAGGCCAGCATATCTTGTTGCAGTGTTCATCTTCTTCAATGGTTCTCGTTTATTGTGCTTTTATTCTCCCAGGTGGCTAGACTGATGCAACGAGCACAGGAGGCTGAGAGCTTGCTTACCAATATGCAACATTTGTTTTCCCAAGCCAAGCGAAGCACCCAGGAGCAAATGGTTTGTCACAGCAGATTGGGCAATTTTGTTTTGGTTTCATCTATGACTCTGGGCACTGTTACAAAATGTTTAAAATAAGTTTTACTGAGAATGTGTTTTTCATATTAATTTTATCAATTCAGTTTGTGGTTTTTAAAACAGCCTGTGGACCTGTAGGCGTCACGTAACTGAAACCATTTGTATGTGACCCGAACTATCCAGCACCAAAAGTTACTTCACTGCTACAGGAAAAATAGTGTCAAGAGCAGTCATAACTTCTCTTCCTCACCACCACCACCCACCCCCCCATCCTTGTAAAAGATATCAAGATATCATGAAATTTAATAAAATTATCTGTGAAGCAACATTGGTATTTGTCAATAGTTGGGGAATATGTTTAATTGCAATCCTAATGGTTAGTGAAGTTGCTTGTTTCCATCTTTGAGCTATAGATTCAAAGTTGACTTAAGTTTATGGTATTTTTTTTAAATCACTAAAACCAGGCAATTAATAGTTGAATGTCCTTATTTTGTCTGTGAATTCATCTTTTCTAAAGGCGGTGCTTATTCAGGCACGGGAACAAGTATCTGAGGAGCTGGTGAGGCTACAGAAAGAAAATGAAAGTCTTCAGGGAAAGCACAGTTTGCATTCTTCTGTTCTTCAGGAAGAGAACTTCATTCCACCGGACACTGTGGGGGTAAGCGAACTTAAATCTCACAATCTAGCCTTTTGGCTTGATTTGGATATTTGTGAAAGATGTGGTGAGCTGCTTGTTCCTAGTGAAGTAAGTTTAGTATGCCTAAACTGGAGAGTTTATTCAAGCTACCAAGTATATCCTATGCACTGTTGCCTCTGACCTTGACCTATGATTTGATAAGTCCATGAATCAGGGTGGGTTTATTATTGTGATACATTGAGGTTTTTGGGATCTTACCAGCTCAGTATGGAAGCCTGTGTCTTTGGGAGCAAAAATGCTAATGGTACCACATTGTATTCAATTTCAAGCATGTAGTCTTGATAATTAGTCATCGCTCATTATTCTAACGCTTAAACCTTTTGGATGTTGTTCTGCTTCTATGTGTAACTGATAGAGGTCTAATAACTGTCTTCTCAGCCATGTGTGTTTTGCAGATAGGATGTGCAGCAAGTATTACCTTTGTCACTTTGATTCAGGAACTACATGAACTAGTGCAGAAGTACCGTGAAAATATCATCAGTGTGCGGACAGCTGCCGATCACCTAGAAGAGAAACTAAAGGCAGAAATCCTTTTCTTGAAGGAGCAGATTCAAGCAGAGCAGTGTCTGAAGGAGAACATTGAAGAAACTTTGCAATTGGAAATTGATAATTACAAAGAAGAGATTGGTGAGTGAGATAAAAGAAATTGTACCATGTATCATTTTTTTTAAAAAAGGAAAATATTTCCAAATGAGTTATCTAGGTGAATCGTTACTTTGTAGAAGGATCTTCCATGTCTATTACAATATAATGGCAATGTCTGTATTTAAGCTAGGGGCTTATCAGATGCTTAATTAAAATCCTTTAAATAAAATCTGTAGAATTGACACTATTTTAATGTTTTTGTTGTATTGAAAGTATTTTGGAGAAATTAAGCATTGGGCTTGACCTAGTTGCATTGCTTTATAAGTTTATTTTCATTATGATCCTTTAGATTATGTATATAGTAAGTTTCATTCATTGACCATTGGAAATGGATGCCAATATTAACTGATTGTTAGGCTGTCTGCTTTGATGCTGAGTTGCCAAGAGCATATTCTTAAAGATGACATACTCATTAGTTTTAGAATTTTGGTTTGTTTCTGGGAGTGTGGGGTGTTGCACTTTGGGAGATCAAATCAGCGTTGATGTATGGAGGGGTCTTGGGGATCAAGTCCATAGCTCTCAAAGTGGCTGCACGAGTTGATAGGGTGGTAAAGAAGGCGTATGGCATGCTTTGTCTTTAATAGTTGAGGTATTGAGTTCAAGAGTCAGGAAGCTGCATTGCTTTATAAAACTCTGGTTAGGCCACATCTGGAGTATTGCATTCAGTTCTGGTTGCCCCATTATAGGAAGGATGTGGAAACTTTGGAGAGGATGCAGAAAAAGTTTACCTGCATTAGAGGGCATGTGCTATAAGGAGAGAACGCTGGTATCTTTTTCCTGGGGTTGAAATATTGAATACTAGAGGGCATGCATTTAAGCTGAGAGGCAGAAAGTTCAAAGGAGATGTATGGGGCAAGTTTTTTTGCACCGTGGTGGGAGCCTGGAATGCACTCCCAGGGTGGTGGTGGAGGCAGATACGATAGAGGTGCTTAAGAGGCTCTTAGATGGCACATGAATGTGCGGAGAATGGAGGGATATGGACCATGTGCAGGCAGAAGGGATTAGGTGTCATTAGTTTAACATCGTGGGCCGAAGGGCCTGTTCCTGTGCTGTACTGTTCTATGTATCATTGGAAAGGCTGAAGGCTGGATGAAGCAGGGGTGGCTGTTTTCCTCAGTCGGCTGTAGGATTAGAACCAAGATGGTACTGCAAGCACCAGTTGAGAACAGAAAGAGGTGAACAGTTCAGCCTGGCTTTTGTCTCTCCAAACCTTTTTTGCAAAGTTGATTTTAAAATATTGAGGCTATGATTGTATTATTAAAGACGAAACCCCTTCCAACAAAAAAATCCAACATTACCATTCAGTTAGATGGGTAGGGAAGGTCAATTTCACAAGTTTCTGTAAACTTTCTTGCAGTTTTCCTGTCTTCAAGTTTGAATATTTGACAAAAGAGAGCTTTTAAAAAGCAAAGTAATTAATGAACAGACTTGTTGCATTCAGCATCTGATTGGTTGGCTTTGGTACTGAACAAAGTAAAATTGGAGAGTTTTGAAGCATTAACCACTGAGGAATCCCTCATTTAGAATTGGTTTGAGCATTGATAGATCTGGGAAGTTACTATTAAAGTTATAATGGCAGAAGCCTTACTTTTCTCCTATAAAATGTTGATGACAGATCAACAAATGGAAAATAACAACCACATAAGAATGGATAGTGAAAAAAAAATTGAGGTTATCCTAGATAAAAACTCTTCTAAATGAATGTTAGAAGACATGGAAACAGATCAATTCATCAATAAGCAATCTTGCACTGATAACTGGGTAGATTGCAAAATAGGTTTTCCTATTAGTTGAAAAGTTTACTTGGCAAATAAGTTTAGTTTAATGGGAGCTATGTGATGTATATGCAGCTTGTAGTACCAAAAAAATTCAAAGCTTGGCGAGGAGATTAGAAGTACAGAAAGTGAATATGATAAAATACCAGCAGGTATTTTGTGTATGAAAAGATGAACGTTTGAGTGGGCATGAAGGGAAAATTAGGTTGTGGAAAATAAAGTTGGTGTAACGATCATCAGTTTTTACAAATGAGGGACGTAGGAGCTGAAAAATGAATTGTCCAGATAACTGGAGAAAAGTAACTTGTTCTGGGAAAGTTACAAGTAATTCCTGATTTTACAAATGGTTTGTGTTCCTGGGAGACTTTGTTTAAGCAAGAAAATCAAAATTGTTTTCCCAGTTAGTTTCATTGTAAACAAAAAGCCTTGCTCCTGAGCTCAAGAATCTTGGTTTGGGGGGTGGGAAGAGATACATCAGCCCAAGTGTCTGATATATTGAAATACTGTTTTATTAACAATTAAGCCTTAAGTTCTGATGAGACAAATGTAATATACTACTTCAAGGTACTTGCTGTGTGAAGCATACAAGGGACTTGACAGGGTGGGTACATGCTTTTCTGGGAGAATCTGGGACCAGGGGATCACTATTGCAAATTAAGGGTTTGCCCATTTCAGACACAGGAAATGTTTTATTTTTCTCTGGGCATCATGTGACTTCCTCAAAGGCCATTGGAAACAGAATCTGAATGTTAAGGTAAATTGTGACAAACCAGGAGGTAAGTGTCACCAGGGATATAGGTCTGCCAGAACATTGGAAACTGTGGCATGAGAAACTGATCGCTCTGTTATTTTTTTAACCATAAGGATAGAGTTGGAAAGCTGCATTTGGCGGTTCTCTTTGATCTAGTGGCTCCTGGCTTTTCTCTGTCCATATTTGGAAATGCTATTTTGTCACAGGACCACAGAAGTTGGGAGTGAACAGTTTTTTCTCCCCCACCCCCAGTCCCCGCAGCAGAAAGTTCATTGCTTTGTAGTTTTGTGTGGTTGTGCACAGTTGCCACAAGCCTGCATTGTTCACGTCACAGAATGAACAGAACATTAATGGTTTAGAATTACCAAACTCCATTGAGGAACTGAAACCCTCAGGCAGGGTTTTACACACACACAGCCTTTACCTGCATGTTACCATACTTCAAATTGTACAACAATACCAAATGTTTTAACATATTGCTCCTGCAAGTGTAAATGCTCTTACACAGCAGCATGTCTGGCAACCATTTGGGAAAATGTTCTGATTGGCAGCAGTGTCCAAAGTATTTTGAGGTATTTCCAAAGGATTTGAGCCCGATCACTATTGGCTGTGCTACATTAAAGCAGATGTCTGATACTTATAGTGATCTTTGTTGACACAGCTGCACTCAAACTCTGTTATAGCTGTAAATTACACTGCTAATGTGCACAGAGGTACATCTGAGGCTGCTGCATACCTATCATATAGGTAATATTAATTTCTCCTAAACCATCTCTAATAGATGTGTAAATTGAGAATATGTACTCTAAAGAGTCGGTGGCATTTTTGTGAAAATCCATTTGTAAATCGGGGAACACTAATCGGTTATCACTGGACTTGTGTAGCACGAGTCTCCTGAAGGAATTAAGAGAATGAAGAACTGCACAGCGTTTCAGTCCTCGGGTATGAAACGTGATTTTATTGAAACTTGCAGCATAGAAATAGGAAGGGGCAAGATCATGGGGAGATTTTTTTAAATCAGAACTGGAATGTGAAATTTAAAATGGAGATTGCAATGCCAAGAGCTGATGTGTTAACATGAAGTTAGGGTATAGGCTGTGGAGCTTTGGATGAAACAAGATCAGTTTTTCGGGTCAGGTCTGAAATTTACTCTGGGGCTGCAATGTTTAGATATGTAAATGAAGAGGTTTGGGATATAGGGCCACATACTTGAAATTATTAATGGTGACGGAAGTGAGCTGCAGTGGACAGAATGCTGCTTGGGACAAAGCTACAACATAGTGATCTGCCCCAAGGCCCTCCTGGAGTCATTCTCTCCACCACCCCTCCCCCCCCACCTGCACATTCTTCCCGAAAGCAGTGCCCAGCCTCTGGCTCGCTCACACCCTTTATCAGTTGTCACTTCTTAGTTGGGACCAGCAGTGTTGAAGATTTTATCTAGGGCTCCCAACCCTTTTTATCAGCAACATGGAAGGAAGGAAGCAGAGCAAACCAGGCTGTGGTAAGTAAACCTCTGCAACAGAAGGTCCATGGGGTGTTATAAATGATTAATAAAGCTATATTCTGCAGACCTTTAGCTCAAGAAATGAGTTGGATACTAACAAAATCTTCTAAAAGGCAAATGTAATTTCAGTTTAAAGTTACTTAATTTGTTGTGTTTTTTATTTCTAATATCTTTCCCTTATCTGTTTTTGTTATTGACTCCTTGACTCCCAGACATCTCAGAAGGTATGAAGCTTATGAATACTGCCTTTCACCCCCTCTCAGCTGACATCACTTGCTGGAGATGTGCTTAGCTGGTTTACTAACCGATGTTAATGGGTCATAGTAGTCTGTCATATCTGTGAAGGCCCTACTGTTCTGATCATCCTTGTAAAACATAATGCTGGAATGGCATTGGTTAATCCACCCTCTCCTATTCCAATCAGAAGAGAGCCTCTTTAGACCAAATAAGCAATTCATCTGGTCTTCACTCTTTATTGATTCATTTTAACTGCTTTATTGAAAGTACTTTAATTCTCCTAAGCTTCAAACACTTCAATCTGCAAGTCCTCCAAGCCATCTCTTACATTAAATGTAGCTTCTTTCTTTACACTCAAAATACATGTGCAGTAGAGGCTATTGTGCTATTAAACTACTTTAGGTGTTAAAAGGGAACCTCTTATTGACTGTTGATGGATCTAAATTTAAAAGTTTATCCACCCAATGCTATTACTTGCCTTAATCTCCTGTTGTTCCTGCTAGAAAGATCTTTCCTCCAACAGTAGTCTCTTTGCAGGCTTTCTTTCCCCACAAGCAGCGATTGGAAACCAGACATTTTTATCCAAGATAAAGCAGAGAATGACAGATTTTGATAGTAAGCTAGGGCCATCTAACAATTAAATCCCTGCAGCTGTTTGATTTGCGCAGAGCTTGGCACTGTATGTCTATAGTTTCCTTCTGTGGCCATGGCTTGTCTGTTGGCTGTGCTGCTGTCAAATACCTCAAAGCCTTTTGCAGTTAATAATGTATGGTTTCAGGATGGGTTTGGTTCATAGTGGAGAGCAGATTTGCAGCTCTTTTTGGCTTTTAGGCCATGCATGGCATAGTGAGCAAAGTATGACATGCCCATTTGTTCCAATGTTAATATTGGGGAATTTATTTTAAGGATGAGGGATCATGATTTGGTGATGCTGGGAACTCTGCTGTTTGTCTGGTGCAGTGCATCTTGCTTGGTATGGAGCTAATCTCATCCAGAAAAGCACTTGTTCTGATTTGCTGCAGTTACATTACAAAGGCATCTGATTTTGAGTCATTGTTGGTCTAACTCTGCTATTGCTTCATGATACTAGTGACACAAAGCAACATAAGATTCATTCCGGCTGACTATCCTCACTATTTCTTATTAAGCTGAGTTACGTTGGTTGTGGCTTCCACAAGAACAACTTTGGGACGTGCTCAGTGACAGCCATCTCCTAATGCATTACTGTACTCCACGTGGAGTCCAGCAACAAAATCCTATTGGTCTCTCGCCTTCACCAGTCAGACCTGACGTGGAATTGGCAGTCCCTCTCATCTGAATATGCATTCTCAACCTGAAAATTAGCAGGAAAAAGTTAATTGTTTTGTGTTATAATCATTCTGTGATTTAAAGAGTTTTTAGCTTTTTATTAGTTTCATCTAAATTGCAAGAGGTTGTGGAAGTAACCCTAGCAAAAGGTACAGCTATTAGAAAAGCTAACAATGTCATTGTTTATTGTGTTGAATTTAATACAAACATAAGAGGTTGTGTTTCAGTTATATAGGACATTGGTGAGAGAACAGCTGGAGTACTATGTATGGTATTGGTCTCCTTATTTAAGGAAGAATCCTGAAACAGGGTGGAAAATGTGTCTTATGGTGCAGTCCCACTTATTCCCTCACTTTTCCCAGTTCCGTACCACCTTTCCTTACCCTCCCCCCCACCCCCCCCAGCTCCTTCTCCACTGCCTCCTTCCCCTCACCCCTTGCCCCTCACCCTTTATAGGCAAATAACATCTTGGATGTTAGGATTACTTGATGTGGCTGTGTTATAAATCTCCTACACATTAGTTCTCAATGTTCCCATTTGGGTCCAAGGTCCAATAACTTCCTTTGGTAGAGAAGTCACTGACGTGGCAGCCTCTGACATTACTGGTAGGGAAGTCAGACGTGGCAGCCTCTGACATTACTGGTAGGGAAGTCAGACGTGGCAGCCTCTGACGTTACTGGTAGGGAAGTCAGACGTGGCAGCCTCTGACATTACTGCAGACCCTGACAAGTTGCTAATGTCCTGCATTTCAGGTCAGTGTGATCAAGCAAACCGTTGGCTGCCATTGGACGTGAATGGAGCTTTCCCTCGATAGCCTGACTGCAACGCCTACGTGACTGTGAAATCAATGGACTCGTGCCATTGCTGCCAGCATGTTCTAGCATTTAATTGTGTACAATCCCCAGTGCAAAACGCATTGTCATCTCATTGTTCTTATCCCCTGCTTGACCTACTCTGACAGTGCATGTCTTAGGGTCTGTATGGGAGGTAGAAAAATGAGGGAGATCATACAGTAAGATGAAACGTGCTCTACATTGCCCTGTGTAGGAGCTCCATTTATGCAGCAGACTGAAAGTTGATTGAAGTGCAGTGTTTGTATCATCAGCTCGGCCCCATTGTACCTTGAAATGTTGCAGTAGGTAAAATGAACCTGAATTGGAGTCTCATGAGTGGCCAAGGGTCATCTCTTAGCTAAAGTAGTGTGGTCTGTAGTTTGAAATATTTCCCCCCATCTTGTGCAATAAATTTGACCCTCCAGATGATCCTTGGCCGTGTTTTTGAAGAATTTTTGAACGAGTTGATGAAAGGTCCAACCCCCTCCCCAGCTTGGTGTACTTATAGTTATACAGCACAGAAACCGACCTTTATGGCCCACCTCGTCCATACTGTCTGTGATGCCTATCAACACTAGTCCCATTTGCCTGCATTAGATCAGTTTCCCTTTTCTATCTAAGTATTGTTCCAGATAACTACTACCCTCTGTGTGGAAATACTTACCCTCCAGATCTCCTGGTAACTTCTTACCTCTCACTTTTGAGAAAACAACTGACTATCCTATCTATGCCCTCATAATTTTATAAACCTCTTGTTGGGTCACCCTTCAGCCTCCTACCTGAACAAACCCAGCCTATCCAATCTCTCCTTATAACTACAGGCAACATCCTAGCGAATCTCTTCTTCATTCTCTCTATTGCTACCACATCCTGTGGTGTGGCAACCTGAACTGTACACAGTACTCCAAATGTGGTCTAAACAGTGTTTTTTACAGCTACAACATGACCTTCCAACTCTATACTTGGTGCCTAGGAAGGCCAGCATTCTAAATGCCTTCATTATCCTATCCACCTGTGTCATCACTTTTGGCGGGCTATGGACTTGCATCCCCAAGGTCACTCTGTACATCTGTTTCTAAGGTCCCTGCAATTTACTCTGTCCTACCAGAATTTGACCTCAAAGTGCATTACCTCGCACTTGTCTGGATTATGTTCCATCTGTCACCACTTCACCCAACTTTCCAGCTGATCTATGTCCAGCTGTGTCCTTGGAGAATTTTCTTTGCTATTTACAACTCCACCGATACCTGTTGTCTCACTAGTCAGACCAGCTAATTCTCAACCAAGTCACCTATGTACATTATAAATAGCCAAGGTCCCAGCATCGATTCCTGCTCCACACCAGTTGTTACAGATTTACAATCAGCAAAACACCCAAGCACCACTACCCCCTGTCCCTGTCACTAAGCTGATTTTTGGATCCAGTTTTGCCAACTGAAGTATTAAATATCCCACTACTATTCATAAAATGGTTTGGGTTATGGAGGAAGATCATTATGAAGGCCAATGCAGTCAGCATGGGAAGCCAGCATGATCTACATTTGGTAGAATTAATTTTTTCAGGACATAGCACTATACAATCCAATTTCTGGGTTGATATTCCTCGATGAAATCTCTGCTGCTTTAGTTTATTAACCCACACTTCACCGCTAGCTGATTAACTTTGCCCTAGATTATCTGCTTTAAACTAAAAACAGGATCTTCTAGCTTTTTTTGTTTTTATCTTGAATTATAGAATCTGGAGTCTTTTGCTTTTGTGTTATCTTGGATTTTCCCAGCTATTAATGTTAGTCTGAGTGGCCTGGAGTGGCATTGATCAACACAGATCAATGGATTTTTTTTTGGAATATCAGGGAATAATGTGTTAGTTTTAAAATGGCTGAGGGGTTAAAAATAATCAGCTATGGTCTTATTGAATGCAGGTGTGAGAGTAAATAGGAGAGGTCTACTATTTATGTTCCTATGTTCCAAACTACCTGGGACATATCCCTTCCAAATTTCTGAACTTGGCCTTCCTTCTGTTAATTAACTTAATTTTTCCATTCCAACCCTGATTTTATGGCCATTATTTGTCAAATGCTCTCCCAGTGAAATATTAGTTTGGCACAGCATCCTGGGTTGAAGTTCCTGTTCTGTACTTGTTCTATGTGCTCCATGTGTTCCCGAGCTGGATGCACTCAAGTTTTTTTCTGGGAATTTTGGAAAATCCTCCCCTCTTTTCCCTTTTTATGCTATAGTTATCCACATCTGCATTAGAATTGCTTTCAGTTTTCTCTGCCCTGTAGTTTTTGCATCTTTCCATAATATGATTGCAGATTTGTCAGCATAGACTATACATCCTGTAGTAAAACAGGTTCTTGTTGACCCTCAACTCTGACCAGATAGGTTGTATCCTTTGTCTTATTCCTCTCCAGTGTGCAGTACTTCTGATCAGTGATACTGTTCTTTTTGTTTCCTTCCCTCTTCCTTGAATATCTCGGTAGCCAGGAGTATTGAGTTCCCAGTCTTGCCCTAGTGCTCTGCTGTTGGGGTCTTGTTCCTGTGCTCACCAATCATATTTGTGTATTTACATAAATGGATTCAAGTCCGTCTTAACCAGTTTTGCATTTTCCCCGTCTGATCGTTGAGCAACGTGGTTAAAGTTTTTTTTTGTATTTGGCTTTTTAATCAAAGCGTCCAGTTATGCTTATTTTATACAGGATATAAATACCTTCAATCGAGTTTATGATGCTTTCAAGCCCTCATTTTCCATACAATCTGTCGTAGGTCCTCAATTATTCATTTTCACATTCCTGAGTCAGAGAGGCAGCACAGAATCGGACTCTTTGCCAACTGAGTCCGTACCAACCATCAGCCACCCATTTACACTAATGCTTCATTAATCATGTTTATTCTCCCCACATTTTCATTAACCCCCCCCCCCCCCCCCCCCCCCCCGAACCTACCACTCCCCTACACAGGGGCAATTTACAGTGGTCAGTTAAGCTACCAACCCACACATCTTTGAGGGAGAAAGCAGGAGCACCCAGAGGAAACCCATCTGTTCATGGAGAACGTGCAAACTCCACACAGATGGTACTAGAGGTTAGGATCGAACCTGGGTCTCTGGTGCTGTCACTGTCCTGTCAATTCTACATGACAGTGTTCAGTTCTGTGGTCACTTTCCTTATCCCAGGATGTGTTCACTTCATTCACCTCCTGCATTGGTGCGTGTGGCACCAGTGCTTACGTTGTACAGGTATTTGGCGAAGCTTCCTTGGCTTGGCTTCCCAGATCCGACCTCAGCTGCCAGAAGGAGAATCACAACAAGCTTCTCCAATTCTACCACTTGGAAACCATTCCTTATTTGGTACTGGAATCCTGCGACTCCCTACCTATCGTCACCACCACACAGGCTGCAGCAATTCAAGATGGGAGTCACCTCTAGGGATGAGCAAGGCATAATTTTTTTTAATGAAAAAACTATTAGTGCTCTGGATGTCTGGTGTGCCATCATTGCTGGACATTAAATTGGTACTGATCTTTTTGGCCAGCCCCTTGGGCTTGAGAACAACTTGCTTCCATTCCAGTTGTGTGGGCTCTGAGGCTGGTGGAACCTGGTGATTTAGCCACAGGTTGGACAGGCTGTGTTTGATGGGGCAGATGGGTGTGTAGTTTTGGTGACCGTGCACGCCTTGACTGTTTGTTAGGCTTCTGTATGCTCCTGACAGATGGACTCGACTCTGCCACCCTGAATGTTGTTGCTCAGTTTTGAGCAGTCATGGGCTGGGGATTCCCACCAGTCGATGGGCAGATCATGCATTTTTCAGGAGGCTTTATGAACATCCTTGAAATCTTTTCCTCGGTCCACCTAGTAGTCTCCTTCCATGACAGAGCTTAGAATAAAAATGTTTGTTGTTGGGCAGCACACGGGTCACTGCCACTGGTGAGTCGAGTACTTTGTGCCAGATCTGAGATCTTGATCTTTGAATACCCTTTCCTCCAGATACCAAAGACTATATTGGTACACTGGAGGTGATGGTGAATCTCATCATTGATGCTGCCTGTGCTGAATTAAATACTTGAAGAAAATGGTCAATATCCATTGATTTCTTTTTCAACTGTGGAAACTTTCCCTTCTCCCCTCTTGCATGTAGAATATTTTAACCATGGGGTTAATCCCTAACATTGTTTCCTGACAAAGGCACCTTTTGAATCCCTGAATTTGCACCATTTTAAAATGTAACAGTTTAATACTTCCCTTTATTCCTTATTCCTTTTTATCTCCATATTTTCACTTTAACTGCTTTACTTAAATAGCATGCATATTTCCCAGTAATAAAGATATTTTCTACATTGTCATGTTTGCGCAACTGTTTCCTTGTGTCTGTTTTAAAATATTTTAGGACCTTCTCATTTTCTGCCTTCCTAAAGGCACACTTTCAACCTGTTGTTCAGTTATCCCAGATATCCCAAGTTTGATTAAAAATAGAACTCTGCAGACCACCAACAGCTGCAGTTCTTTTGATTTCTAATTTCGAGTAATGTTTGTATGTTCCCAAAAGAAGTATAACTTTAAAGAAGTCCACGGAGTCCTGGTGAGTTGCTGCAGAGCATCCTGTAGATGGTACAAACTGCTGCCACTGTGGTGGAGTGAGTGAATGGTTGCCAATGGTGGCTGCACTGTCCTCTGTGGTGTCGAGCTGCTTGTGTGTTTGAAGCTGCACTCATCCAGGCAAGTGGGGAGTGATGCCATCACACTCCTGACCTGAGCCTTGTAGATGGTGGGCAGGTTTTGGGGAGTTAGGAGGTGAATTACTCGCTGCAGAATTCCTGCCTCTGACCCATTCTTGGAGCCACGTTGTTTATATGGCTACTCCAGTTCACTTTCTGGTCGATGATAACCCCCCCCCCCCCAATGTTGGAGTGGGAGATTCGGTGACGCCAATGCCATTGACTGTCGGGGCTTGATAGCTAGATTCTGTCTCGTTGGGTATTGTCATTGGCTGGCACTTGAGTGGCAAGTAACATTAGCACCACAAATCAGCCCAGCTCTGGATATTGTCTAGGTCTGGCGTTTGCATGCGGACTGCTTTATTGTCTGAGGAGCCGTGAATGGTGCTGAACATCCCTACCTCTGACCTTGCGAATGTAGGGAGGTCATTGATGAAGCAACTGAAACATTCCTTCACTTTGACCAGTCACAGTTGTGTTGAGTGATGGGGTGGAGCTGATTGGTGACATGTTTTAGAAAAGTGGATGAAGACCAGGGAAATGCTTGTCAGATCCACTCTGACATCACTGCCCAGAGGCTGAAGATAGAATAACCTGTCCTGCCACCTCAAGGATTTATTGCCAGACGGCTTTGTATATGCCCAGAGAATGTTCACCACTTCCTATAGCTACCTTGGTGATCTGTGGCAGGCTTGTCACCTTGTTTTGCCTCTTTTTTTTATTTTTGCTGATCCAGTTTGAACCATTATAATTGAGCATAATTAGGCCTACTTGCATTTCAAATTTTATGGCTTTGCTGTCAGAATCAGGATACTCTCTGCCATGTTGTGGGTAAGGATTGAGATCACATTTCAGGCTATCAGAGGATATTTAAATTTGAATAAACCTTGATAAAGTCACGGAAAAGTTATGAAAGAAGAAGGCCATTCGTGTGTCCGTGCCAGTTGATAAAGAGCTCTCTATCCTAATCTCAGGTCACGGCTCTTCAAGTACACATCCGGTACGGTTTATATGTGGTGAGGGTTTCTGCCTCTACTACTCTTTCAGATAGTGAAATCCAGACTTCTGTCACCCTTATCTCCTATCCATCTATTTTTGAAATGTCTGCCTGTGATTTTTGACCCCTCTGCTAAGGAAGTGGATAAAGCAAGTAAGAAGCGCCCAAGTCCATCATAAGTTTATGCACTTCCAAGTGAGTTTCCCCCAAGCTGCCTTAGTTCCAAGAAAACAGCCCCAACTAATCTAATCTTTCCTTTTTGCTATTGTTTTCCAGTCCTGCTGACCCCCTCCGAAATCTCCTCTGAACCCTCTCCAGTGTAATCATTTTTTCCTAATGCAAGAAGGACTGTGATCCAGCCAGTGTTGTATACAGCTACAGCATAACCTGCTACTCTTGTATTCTGTGCTTCAGCTAGTAAAAGGAAACATCCCAAATACCTTTTTAACCATCTTACTGACCACCTTTTGGACAAGTGTTTTTCAGACATTGCTTATTTGGTTTTTTAAAACTGGTCTCAACACTTGGTTAATTGAAGCCCAGTACTGGTGCGTGTCTGAGGAGCCACTGATTTTGAATGGCAGTGGCTGCTCGTTTCTCTTGAGATCTGATGATTAACCAAAAGAAATCTCAGCTGCCAGTTCAGTTGGATCTTCCTGCATTATGTTCACACTGCTTCGCATAAAGTGTTTGCAGCATTCACAAAATAAAATGTAGCATTCTGTTGTGCAAAATCATTGTAAGTGTTAAATTTCTGTTTTTCTCTTTCAGCATCTTTTTCCAGTTTGAAAACTGAAATGGAGAGAGTGAAAGCAGATAAAGATCAGGTGAGATTTTATTAGAACCTTGTGTGCTGCTGAATTCAG
This sequence comes from Pristis pectinata, assembly GCF_009764475.1. NCBI lineage: Eukaryota > Metazoa > Chordata > Chondrichthyes > Rhinopristiformes > Pristidae > Pristis > Pristis pectinata. The sequence continues at coordinate 36,140,682 of NC_067425.1, read as the reverse complement.
ATGAGTAACTCATGTAAAATCTAAAGAAGTGGTCTTGGAACTAATCTGGTTTACTTGATCAATTCAGAAGCTATTACACAAGAACAAAAGATTTGCCAGGATGATACCTGGTCTCCCAAGAATTGCATTGTGAAGACATTGTATAAACTAAGGTTGTGTTCTCTGTAGTTTAGAAGATTATGCAATGATTTGATTGAACCTGGCAAGATTTTAAAGAGGAACTGGCGTCAGAGGAAAACCACTGTTGGGGAGTTTAGGTGTAGGGATGAAAACCAAAAAATTAAGAGCCAGTTCTCTCAGGAATTAACTTAGAAAATGTTCAGAGAGTGGTGAGGGTTTGGAACTCTTTTACAACCAGCAGGATCAGTTTTAAATCTGTGGTTGATAGATTTTTGTAACTAAAGGTATGAAGGGATATAATTCAAGGAAATGGAGATGGGTCACACCAGCCATGGCAGACAGCACAGAGGGGCTGAGTAGCCTGGTCTCGGGTCCTTGACATCAAGTTAACTGTTTGTCTCCACAGATGCCACCTGAACCACTGGATAATTCCAGCAGTTTCAGTTCTATTTTATATTTCTGATAACTTTTGTATTGGCTTTTAACCCACTCTTGATCCTATATCCCTATGAGTTAGTTGTGGCCAGTTTCTGGAACAGCACTTGCTGGTTGGCGGGTAGAGGTAGGGATAAGGCTGAGCATGCAACTCTGCATGCAACTCCAAGTTGAGGATGAAATAAACTGAATCTAAAAACTTTTATACTGTCTACAGAACTTAAATATCAGTGGTTAGAATTCAAATGAAAAAAAATACAAAATGCAAGAAGATTTTTTTTTCACTCAAAGTATGGTGTGTGAACCGTGGTTAGTGGAGCAAGAAACCTTCATGGCTTGCAAGATGCAGCTAGACAGCTTCTTGTTAACAAACAGGTTTCAGGATTTTAGAAAGGCTGCATTTAGTGACAGCTCATTTCTGATGGAAGTGGAGATGGTTGGGTAATTTAGCTGTCATTCAAGCCTGGTATTTATAAGGAAGTGAGATTAATTTTGTGTGCAATTAGTATGAAACTTCTCCGTTCATTATATTCATTAAGAAGCGTTCTCCCATTACAAGTTCAGAAGTCGGAATGCTTGCTGCTGGTTGCACGATGTTAAATTCTACTTGCAACTCCTCGGCAAGTGAAGTATACCATGACTGTTTATTTCCCTTCATGGATGCTGCCTGACCTGCTGAGTTCCTCCAGCACTCAGTGTATTGCTCCAGCTTCCAGCATCTGCAGAATTTCTTGTCTCCATGCCTGTATGAAACACGAAAGCATAGGCTGATCAACATCTTCAACGAGAGAGAGTGCAACCACCTACCCTTAATGTTCAGTGCTGTTACCGTTGCCAAGTCTCCAACCATCAACAAACATCACTGTTGATCAGATACTCAGCTGGACTAACCATATGAATATTTTGGTTGCGACAATAGATCAGAAGCTGTGACTCCCTGCCCTACTGAATAAAGCCTTTCCACCATCTACAAGACACAAGTCAGGAGTGTGCTGGAATACTCTGCACTAGTCTGAATGAATGCTGCTACAGTGTTATCCAGGACGAAGCAACTAACTTGATTGGCATCTAAACATTCCCTCCCTCCAGCACCAGTGCAGTGTGTGCATTGTGTACAGAGTACACGGCAGTTACTTGCCTTGGCTCCTCTAACTGTATCTCTCCATAATCATTACCACCAGGAAGGGCTCGTGCTGCAGGCCCAGTGGGACTCTGCCACCTGGGGTTCCCCTCACAAATCCTGTGTGGCACATGTATTTTTGTTCTTTCATTATAGTTGTATCTAAATCCTAAAACTCCCTACTCAGCACTATTTCCCAGAACTGTAGCAGTTGAAGGTGACTCATCACAGTCTTCCTGAAGCAGTTTTTTCTAGCGTTCAGGATAGCAGTGAGTGACTGCGCAGGCATGTGACGTCACTCGGAAGCGCGCGGGCGATTTAAAAAGAAGACTGCCATATCCAGTGGGCAGCGGAGTGAGAGGGAGCAAGGTGGTTTGGGCTTTGGCGAGACCGGGTAAGAGGCGAGATTTATAGAGAGGGGGTAAGTTATTAGTTTATTTATCTGTAGTATAGTATTGGACAGTGCTATAGCAGTATGCATCTGGGGTTGGTCTTATGTTTGGAGTGCCAGATGTGGGGACCCTGGGAGACTACCAGCCTCCCCGATAACTACATCGGCACAAAGTCACTGAGATGCGGCTCCTCAAGGAACGTGTTGAGAGTCCGGGGCAGCTGCTCGATGACCTGCGGCTGATTAGGGAGAGCGAGCAGGAAATAGACAGAAGTTATAAAGAGTTTGTAGAGAGTACGTCTGTGGCGGTCCCCCTCGAAAATTGGTATCTCATTTTAGATTCCATTGGAGAGGATGACCTGACAGAGGAAGACCACGGCAACCGGGACCTTGGCACCGTGCCTGGTACTGTGGTCCAGCGGGGAAAGAGAAATGCAGTGGTTATTGGGGATTCTATAGTGAGGGGAGTGCCAGGGTACGGGATGTCACGGACTGGGTCCAGAATATTCTGAGGGGAGAGGGTGATCAGCCAGAAGCCTTGGTACATGTAGGTACCAATGACATAGGTAGAAAAAGAGAAGAGGTCCTGAAGGAGGAATACAAGGAGTTAAGAAGAAAGTTGAGAAGTAGGACCTCAAGAGTGGTAATTTCAGGATTACTACCTGTGCCACATGCCAACGGTAGTAAGAATAGAAAGATCTGGCAGATGAATGCGTGGCTGAGTGACTGGTGCAGGGGGCAGGGCTTCAGATTTCTGGATCATTGGGACCTTTTTTGGGGGAGGCATGACCACTATGGATGGGTTACACCTAAACTCCAAAGGGTCCAATATCCTGGCTGGAATGTTTAATTTAGCTGTTGGAGGGTTTAAACTAATCGGGCAGGGGGATGGAAACCAGGATGTTAGGATACAAGATGTTAGGGTAAGGGAGGAGGTTTATAGAAACAAGTCCAAGACAGTGTGCAGAGAGGATGGCAAGGAGGACAGGCAGGTGAGAAGTCAGGATAATTTGCTGGACAACAGAAGTACAACAAAATCAGTAGCAGATACCGGCCTAAATGTACTATATTTAAATGCACGTAGCATTAGGAATAAAGTAGATGACCTAGTGGCACAACTACAGATTAATAAATACGACATTGTGGCAATCACCGAGTCATGGCTTTATGATGGATGTGATTGGGGACTAAATGTCCAGGGGTACACAGTGTATAGGAAGGATAGGCGGGTGGGCAGAGGGGGTAGTGTGGCCATGATGGTTAGTAATGATATAAAATCAATAGAAAGGAAGGACATTGGGTCAGAAGAGGTGGAATCCTTACGGGTGGAGCTAAGAAATAGCAAGGGTAAAAGGACAATAGTAGCAGTTATATGTAGGCCCCCTAATAGCAGTCAGGAAGTGGACTATAAGTTGCAGTTAGAAATAGAAAAAGCGTGCCAGAGTGACAATGTTAAGATAATTATGGGGGATTTTAACATGAAGGTGGACTGGGAAATCCAGCAAGGCAGTAGATCTCAGGAGAGAGAGTTTGTGGAATGTCTGCGGGACAGCTTTTTGGAGCAACTTGTTGATGAGCCCACCAGGGAATCGGCTGTTTTGGATTGGGTGCTGTGTAACGAACCGGAGGTGATTCAGGAACTAAAGGTAAAGGAACCATTGGGAACTAGTGATCACAATATGATTGAGTTCAGTTTCAAATTTGAGAAGGAGAAGCTGATAACTGGTGTATCGATATTTCAGTGGAACAAAGGAAATTACAGTGGTATGAGAGAGGAGCTGGCCCAAATTGATTGGAAGAATAAGCTAGCTGGAGGGATGGCGGAGCAGAAATGGATGGAATTTCTACAAGAAATAAAGAAAACGCAGAATAGATATATTCCAAGAAAAAAGAAGGTTTTGAATGGAAAAAAGGCACAAATGTGGATAACGAGAGAGGTTGAAGGCTAAAATAAAAGCAGAAGGGAGGGCATACAAGGAAGCAAAAATTAGTGGGAAAACAGAAGACTGGGAAACTTTTAAAATCTGCAGAAAGAAACTAAGAAGGTCATTAGGAAAGAAAAGATGAATTATGAAAGGAAGTTGGCAGATAACATTTGAAAGGATACTAAGTTTTTTAAATATATAAGGAGTAAAAGAGACACGGGTTGATATAGGACCAATGGATAACGGTGCGGGAGAGATTATAATGGATGATAAAGAGATGGCAGAAGAACTAAATGAGTATTTTGCATTGGTCTTCACTGTGGAGGACATCAGCAATATACTAGTTAGTCAGGGGTCTCAAGGAATGGAACTGAGTTCAGTTAAGATTACTAGAGAGAAGGTGCTAGGAAAGCTAAATGGACTAAAAACTGATAAGTCTCCAGGACCGGTTGAGGTACATCCCCAGGTTCTGAAGGAGGTGGCCTTAGAGATAGCAGAGGCATTGGTGATGATTTTCCAGGAATCGATAGACTCCGGCATGGTTCCGGAGGACTGGAGGGTCGCAAATGTAGTTCCGCTGTATAAGAAAGGTGGGAGGCAGCATAAAGGAAATTACAGACCTATTAGTCTGACGTCGGTGGTGGGAAAGTTATTAGAATCGATCCTCAAAGATGAGGTTATGGAATACCTAGAGGTGCAAGGCAAGATAGGTCCAAGCCAACATGGTTTTGTGAAGGGAAGATCCTGCCTGACCAACCTATTGGAGTTTTTTTGAAGAAATCTCAGGTAGGGTGGATAAGGGAGAGGTGGTAGATGTTGTGTATTTAGACTTTCAAAAGGCCTTCGACAAGGTGCCGCACAAGAGGCTGATTAATGTGAGAGGTCATGGAATTACAGGTAGGATAACAGAATGGGTGGAGCATTGGCTGGTTGGCAGGAAGCAAAGGGTGGAAATAAAAGGATCCTGTTCTGATTGGCTACCGGTTACTAGTGACGTTCCGCAGGGGTCGGTGTTGGAGCCGCTTCTTTTTACCCTGTACATTAATGATTTGGAGATGGAGTAAATGGTTTTGTGGCTAAGTTTGCGGATGACACCAAGATAGGAGGAGGAGTAGGGAGTATTGAGGAGACAGGAAGGTTGCAGAGAGACCTAGACAGTTTAGGAGAATGGGCAAGGAAATGGCAGATGAGATTCAATGTTGAGAAATGTGCTGTTGTCCACTTTGGAAACAGAAATGGGCAGATTATTATCTAGAAGGGGAGAAAATTCAAAGTACAAAAGTACAAAGGGACTTGGGGGTACTGGTGCAGGATACCCTAAAGGTTAACCACCAGGTCGGATCGGTGGTAAAGAAAGCGAATGCTATGTTGGCATTAATTTTGAGAGGCATAGTGTATAAAAGTAAGGCAGTGTTGATGAGGCTCTATGGGGCACTGGTGAGGCCTCGTTTGGAATACTGTGCACAGTTTTGGACCCCATATCTTAGGAAGGATGTGCTGATGTTGGAGAGGGTTCAGAGGAGATTTAAGAAGATGATTCCCGGAATGAAAGGGCTTACATATGATGAGTGTTTGTCGGCTCTTGGACTGTACTCACTGGAGTACAGAAGAATGAGAGGGGACCTCCTAGAAACATTTAAAATGTTGAAAGGACTGGACAGAGTAGATGTGGCCAAGCTGTTTCCCTTGGTGGGTGAGTCCAGGACCAGAGGGCACAATCTTAGAATTAGAGGGTACAGGTTTAAAACAGATGAGAAATTTCTTTAGCTAGAGGGTAGTGAATTTATGGAATTCTTTGCCACGTACAGCAGTGGAGGCTAGATCATTGGAGGCATTTAAGGAGAAGATAGATATCTAATTAGTCAAGGTATCAAGGGATATGGGGATAAGGCTGGAAATTGGGGTTAGAATAGTTTTTTCTGCTCATGGAGCAGACTCTTCCCCCCCATTTCTCTCTTCTTTTTCCCATTTTCTTTGGAGCAGACTCGATTGGCTAAATGGCCTACTTCTGCTGCCTTGTCTTGTGATCTTGTGGATGGGCAATAAATCCTGGAAAAATGAATTGATTTTAAAAAAAAAACGTGGAGAATTTGCCCGTAGGAGAACTTTTGGTCGTAAGATTCATAGGAAATGGAGGCACTGGTAGGCCATTTGCTGTACTTGCTCTGTCATTGAGATTCTTGTGGATCTTTCACTTCAGTGCCACTTTCTAGTACTGACCCCATACCCTTGACTTTCTCAATATCAAAAATAAAGCATGTTACATTTATTTTAAATTCTTTCACGAAGTTTATGGATAGACGGGCTGGTTGGGATGAAAGCCTTCCCCTTTTTGCTGCTTAAATTTAATTTAAGAACCTATTGTGATTCATCTAATCTATTTTAGTTTTGCAACATCTTGACTTTGGCAAGTTGTATTATGAGTGAATTTATGATTTCTTGTTAAATACAAAGTACAGAAATGATGCACAGACTTTTGGCTCCAAATAATGTATGTAGAAACTTTAAGTATATGCTTCAGAATCATAATTTCACTACTGGAAAAACAAAATTCACGGTAGGCACGGCAGTGTAGCAGTTAGCGTAACACTATTACAGCGCCAGTGACTCGGGTTCAATTCAATTCAAAAAGGAGTTTGTACGTTCTCTCCGTGTCTGCGTGGGTTTCCTCCGGGTGCTCCAGTTTCCTCCCACATTCCAAAGATGTACGGGTTAGGAAGTTGTGGGCGTGCTATGTTGGTGCCAGAAGTGTGGCGACACTTGCGGGCTGCCCCCAGAACACTCTACGCAGAAAGATGCATTTCACTGTGTGTTTCGATGTACATGTGACTAATAGAGATATCTTACCTTAAATTCCTGATGCCATTCTTTAGATTTCCTGCTACTGTCTGTTCTCCTCAGTCATGTGCATTTATTCAGGGCTAAGGTCAGAGACTTACAAAGATTCACATCAATGAAGAAATATCTCCCCATCTCAGTCTAAGACTGCCTGACACTCATTTAGAAACTGTCCACTGGTGCTGGATGCCTCAGCCAGGGGAAGCGTGTTCCCTGCATCCTGCCTGTCAAGCCTTTAAGAATTATGTAAATTTTGATGTTACCTCTCATTCTTCTAAACCTTAAGAGAATACAGGCCTAAGTCTACTCTGTCTCTCCGCATAAGGCAAACCCACATCCCTGGAACCAGTTTAGTGAGTCTTTGCTGTACTCTGTGGCAAGTACACCCTTTGTTGAGGAGACAAAACTGCACGCACTACTCCAGGTGTGGCCTCACCAAGGCCCTGCACAACTGCAATAAAACTTCACTACTCCTGCATTCAGATCCTCGTGATAAAGCTAACGTAACACTTGTCCTCTTAATTGCTCCTGCATCTACATGTTAGCCTTGGACAACTTGTGTGTAAGTACACTTGGTTCCCCTGAACATCAGCACTGCCCAATTTCTCTCTACTTAACAATTAATTTGCTTTTCTGTTACATACATCAAAGCAGATAACCTGATATTTTTCCACGTTTGTGTTCTCACCTACTTGGATTTTCTTCATCTCCTTGAAGTTTATTAGTATCCTTTAAACTCATCCCAGCTGGTTTAGTATCATCAGCAAAGATGGAAGTATGACATTTGGTCCCCTCAGCCAGTTGTTGGATTGGATTGTAGACCTGATGGGCTGAATGGCCTACTTTTTCATGTCTTGTGGAAAGCTGTAGCCAAGCATCAGTCCCTGCAGTACTCCACTAGTCCCAGCCTGCCCGCCTAAGAATGATCTACTTGTTCCCAGACTTTGTGCTCTGTGAGATAGCGAATTCTCGTTTTATGTTATATATTAGACCCTTCCACTGTACTCTAACCCTCTACAGCTTTCAGGAGCTATTTTTTGACTAATGCTTGTGTGTCAATTCCTCATTCTCACTAGACCCTTCATTCTCCAATATATCCAGCAGGTTTTGTGTCTTCGGTGAAGACAAAAGTGAAGTAATTGCTTCTGCCACTGCCTTTTCCCCATTAATAAATCCTGTGTCTCTATGACTAAAGTGCCCACGTTTGTCCTGGCTACATGTTGTGCCTATGGAAACTCCTGCAGTCCATCTTTAATGTTTCTTTCTAGTTCTACTCCAACTTTACCTTTATTAATTTTTTTGGTCCTCTTGTGTTATAAAACCCTCCTGATTCCCAGGCCAGCTGGTGTTTCTGACAGCTATGTAAGCCCCTTCCTAATGCTCTTTTAATTCTCTTGCCTGTGAATGTATCATTTTTCTTGGGGCTTTTGTGCCTTAGAGGAAAGTTTTTTTTTTGGGGCAAGTTTTGCATTATTTCTTTAAAAGATAACCATTGCCTGTCCACCATCATACAATTCAATATATTCTCCCAGTTAACTACAGCCAACCTGCCCATGCATCATCAGTGGAATTCCCAACCTGTGATTTATTTCACCCAGGTGCTTGGGGCACCAAACACATAGGAACACTACCACCTGCAAGATCCTGCCATTCTGCACCCACAACGCCCCACTCCTTCCCTGTGTCACAGCCTGAATTGGAACTGTTCCTTCATCAGAGCTGAGAAAAAGAGGGCTATGGGTAAGGCTAGTAATGTCTAAGGTAGGGACATGTTCGGCACAGCTTTGTGGGCCGAAGGGCCTGAATTGTGCTGCAGGTTTTCTATGTTTCTGTTGTGGTTGGATTAAAACCTGGAACCCCCTACTGCACAGTAGTTTGGACCTTCACTGCACACATTGTAATGGTTCAAGGAGGCAGTTTGGCACCAGCTTCACAAGGTCGTGGGGTAGTCACCCCCACACCCCTTCTCCCATATCCCTTGTTTCTGTCTCACTTATTCACCAGTTCTTTAATGACGAAATGTACAGGAGGAATTTTTCAGACAATTTTCTGAGCTTGGTTTAAAAATTGTATTTGTTTCCAGTTGGAAGCCAGACTGCAAGAGAAGAGTAAATACCTGGAGGATCTTGAAGAAGCGAGGAACGACTTGGAGGAACAAGTGAAGAAGGAGGGTGCTGCGAAGGTGAGTTTGGAGAACCCCAGGGGAGCTTGAGGTTGGCAATGAGCTCTTGGTGCCTTCCATGAGGCACAATTCTTCCAAGGCTGCCCCGTGATGGATACAGTTGCCTTTTCAAGGTGGATTTGTTTACCTTGGCCTGAATGCCCCACCTGACTATCTTGTACCATGGTGTTTTAGCTGCACCTGGTTATCCATTCAGTTTACTGGCCAGCTGAATTTAACCCTATAAATCTGGCACTAGTGGAAGCTTGTGAATTCTTTTCTACGCTTCTACAGCAACTAAGACTTGAAAACAAAAATGATATTTATAGCAGCACTTCATTTTTGTGTAAGGACACAGTTTTAATATAACCCAGGCAGATGTTCTGTGTTGACTCGAGGTACTGCAGAGTTTGAAGGTCATCTTTTGGAAGAGATGTTAAACATTGTCCCATCTGCCTCAGGCCAGTATGTAGATTCCATGACACTACTCGATGAGAGGGCATGTTCTCAGTCTCCTGGCAAAATAATTTTATCCAGTTCCAGATCAGATATAGGCCTGGTCTGTATAGAACGTAGAAACCATAGAACAATACAGGCCCTTCGGCCCACCATGTTGTGCCAACCTTTAAACCACGCCTAGGACTATCTAACCCCTTCCTCCCACATAGCCCCCTATTTTAAATTCCTCCATATGCTTATCTAACAATCTCTTGAACTTGACCAATGTATCAGCCTCCACCACCACCCCAGGCAGCGCATTCCATGCACCAACCACTCTGGGTGGAAAATCTCCCTTGAACTTCCCACCCATTACTTTAAAGCCATGCCCTCTTGTATTGAGCATTGGTGCCCTGGGAAAGAGGCGCTGGCTGTCCACTCTATCTATTCCTCTTAATATCTTGTATACCTCCATCATGTCTCCCCTCATCCTCCTCCTCTCTGAAGAATAAAGCCCTAGCTCCTTTAGTCTCTCCTCATAATCCATACTCTCTAATCCAGGCAGCATCCCGGTAAATCTCCTCTGCACCCTTTCCAACGCCTCCACATCCTTCCTATAATGAGGCGACCAGAACTGGACACAGTACTCTGTGTGGTCTAACCAGAGTTATGTAGAGCTGCATCATTACTTCATGGCTCTTAAACTCGATCCCACGACTTATGAATGCTAATATCCCATAAGCTTTCTTAACTACCCTATCCACCTGTGAGGCAACTTTCAGGGATCTGTGGATATGAACCCCCACACCCCTCTGCCCCTCCACACTCCCCAGAATCCTGCCATTAACCTTGTACTCCGCCTTGGAGTTTGTCCTTCCAAAGTGTACCACCTCACACTTCTCCAGATTGAACTCCATCTGCCACTTCTCAGCCCAGCTCCGCATCCTATCAATATCCCTCTGCAAGCTTCGACAGCCCTCCACACTATCCACAACACCACTGACCTTTGCGTCGTCTGCAAACTTGCTAACCCACCCTCCTACCCCCTCATCCAAGTCATTAATAAATATCACGAAAAGTAGAGGTCCCAGAACTGATCCCTGTGGGACACCACTAGTCACAGCCCTCCAATCTGAATGCACTCCCTCCACCACAACCCTCTGCTTTCTACAGGCAGGAGTATGGTACTGGTGTTACAGAGTGGTCGCTCTGTAACACGTGGCACCCTGCAAACAGTTTCCTAACCCTGCTCGATTTTGCTACTGCTTATATTAATCAGTTCTCAGTCCACACCAGTATATTAGCCCATCCCACATGCTCTCATTTTATTTAATGACCCTTGTGTACACTTTATCAAAGACCTCCTGAAAATCCAAACTTCAGAAAGACTAGCTTTCTTTCTGCTGCTAGCTACAATCTCAAAAACAGATTGTCAAACATAATTTTTCTTTCATAACATTTCTTTCATATTTCTTTCAGACTGTCCAGTCTTGTTTATGTCTGGTTAGATTGCCCTTGTCTTGTTGAACTCTGAACTTTTCTCAGTCCTCGGGATTGCTGATGTTTTGGCAATGTTATAAGCCTTTTCCTCTGACCTAATACTATCTGTAACTCCTGCTGACCACAATTGGAGCACCTTTCCTGTGGGGTTTTCATGCTTAAAGGGATTTATTTGTTATAAACTTTGTATTTTTTATATATATGTTAGCCATTGCTTGTGTATTGTTGTAGCTCTTAATGTAATTTCCTAATCTAACATGGCCAACTCAAGCCTAATACCCTGGTTCCAGTTTGAACCAAGCTCTTCCAGTCTTTATCTTGCCACATTATGATCACCTGTTTCTAAAAAAAACCTGAGTTACCAGATTTTAACCCTTTCTTTCTCTGCATCATTGGTTTTTCCGCATATAATCCAAAAACCCCATCCCTTATCCTTTTCAGTGAATCCATCCTTCACACTGCGATTACTCCCCCCAGTGACATTCGCATCTAATCTCCTCACTTACACCAAGATCCACATGACTGGAGGCCTCTGGGCCCCTGGCGCTGGGCTGCCCTCGGCCTTTGCTGTTTCTCAATTCTACCCAACTGATTCTACATCTTGATTTTCTAAATGACTATCTCTGCTGCCACTATTCCATGATGCCTTTATTATCAGGGTTACCTCCCCTCCTCTTCCATCTTGGCTATCTCCAGGTATTCTGGAATATTTCATTCCATTGGTCATTTTGCAACCATAATGGCCATTAGAATGTACCCAATTTTATCTTTGCTATTATCTAGATACGAGTCCTGTATGCTCTCCAGTTATAAGCCTTCCATTTTGTTGCTTCACTTCTCCCTGCTCTGATTCTAACCGGAGGTGTACGGGGACCCTCTGGTTATCATCAACCAGTTTGTGACCCTGCACGGCTGCCTTGTCCTTCATTTAACTTTTGTTTCTGTCTGCTGCAGCCTTGCCTCCAAAAACAGCCCTGTTCATTTGATTTACTAATTGTTTGCTATAATTACACATTTACCAGGTTTGAAACAAAGTCCCTCTATATATCAACGTTTCCTATTTATAATCTAAACTAGTTTTCTTTTTAATCCTACTTCCGAAACGCCAAACCTCGAGTCTTTCCATACCTTCCTCCATCAGCCGTCTTCCCACTCACTCCTGTCCTGCAGCTTTTTGTATTCTTCCAAAAGCTGACCTTCCCTTTAGCTTTATCATTTTTATGTAAAGTAGACAAAAAGACAGTTGTGTATCCAAACCATTGATATAAACCATGAATTGCTGAAGAGACAGAACTAATCCCTGTAGCATCTCAGTCTTTCAATCTGAAATCAATTCATGTTCTCCTACTCTTTCTCTTTGGCCGATCCCCTTTGTGCCAATGTATTATCCTTCTGTAACAACCTGGCAGACCCAGGTTCCTCTGGCTTATCCTTCATCTGCCTGCTGCTTATATCTTCAAAATAAACTCTCATTAGATTGTAAAACACAATTCTACCTTCATGAAACCATGTCAACTTTGCCAGATCATGTTAATGTTTTCTAAGTGCATTTTGATTGTCAGTTGCTGGTTCATTGAAGTTCTAGGCCCTTGGGGATTCAAATCTCTGGCCAACCATTCACAAAGTGACAGCAGGGTCGAGGGTTAACCCTTTCCCCTCCCTGTCCAAATTTGTGTTTGTATTAACCATCTTTCAAAGCTCTTTGATCGCAGAGAATCTGATTTCATTAATTGAATCCTAACAGTTACTTCTCGCCACATTCACCACATCTGAACATATCACTGGTTACAAACTCGTTAGTTGATATCCATGCTCACCTTTTACAGAGCTTGGCGCTGGGAAATCTCCGGCCCAGTTTCCTCACCTGTCTCAGTACTGAAGTGGTTCTTACCAAAGTCACAAGGCTGTCCCACAACTGACTGTCATCCTCCCTGACCTGTCAGTTGATCACACTGTCTGCTTTCATCAGCAGACACTGGTTCCATTCCTATCTCTCCAGTTATACTGGAGAATCACCCATTGTGGTTTCAATACCAGCTCCCACACTGGTAGTCTAGTGCCATCACCATGCACAGTACTGGTGAGACTGGAAGGAAGTGTACTGTACTCTTATCGTTACAGACACATGCCCACTACAGGTGACCTCTGTGTTACGGCCATTCAGGTAATGGAAATTCACCCTTACAGGATTCTCAAATCACTACCCAGAAATCTAGGATACGGAATAAAATTTGCTTTTGTGGAAAAATGTTTTTAAAAAAAAACACAATTAATTTTTTTCAACTTGTTTTCTTGACACGTGCACAGATGATGTGGCTACATGTTACAGAAAATCGAGATGCATTTGTTTTCTAGGAACGCAACCACCCTGTAACGCAGGGTACCTATACAATGTGCCTGTTATGTTATAGTAGCAGAACTGTTTCTATAAATACAGTATATGTATTGAAATGACAGACCTGTATCCAGTTGTACTGTACAGGTGACCCCACATAGAGGGGTTTGCATTGCCGCTGCCCCCCCCCCCCCCCCCCCCCAACCATACCATATCCATGTTAGTGACAGACCAATACGTTACACAATCACAGACCTCTATCCGCCAGTATTTTACTCTTGTTAAGTGACATAGCTGTGTCTGGTACCATATCCCAGTGCTGTAACCCATTCTTATACATTGATAGATTGTTAGATATTTCCAAAAGTAATCCAATCTTCTGGTTCTAGCCTTCTCACTCCACGCGTTTACAGCACAGATGAAACATTGTTTTCAGGCTTCTCTAGGCTAAGGGTTTAGGAATGGAGCTGTGAATACATTACACGTCCCAGTTCAGCCACATGGTAAATAGTTGTTCATTATCTTGTATTACCTAGAACTGTTTCTTTACTGCAAAATAGTTGAGTTATCACTTCTATTCATGTGTTTATTTAACATTGATTAAATTTGGCAATGAAAGAGTAACAGATAAGATGCAGTGATACTTTGCTGTTCAAAGACCAGGAGAATCGTGATTTAAATATAGTAGCAAGAGAATTTTACTGCATATGTCATGCATTTGCTCAGGGCTAATTCAGTGAGTCTGAGCTACAGACAGCCAAGGTTTACCAGCAAGAGTAGCTCCATAATACATGGGGCAATAATGTTCAAGATCCAAAATAAAAACCCAGGTTTGCTGTCTTGTGTTTCAGACCAGTCTGGAACAGCTGCTGTATGAGGAGAAAAACAAAGGTCAGAGGTTGCAGACAGAGCTGGATGTGAGTGAGCAAGTGCAGAGAGATTTTGTTAAACTCTCCCAAACTCTGCAGGTGAGGATTTAACTTTCAAAGTGTGCAGTAAGAGTGAGCCAGGCCTGCACCAACATTGCACAGGAGGTGGATTGGTTCTGAACTGGTCTTCTGGCCTTGAATACCATTTTTAAGTGAGATTTCTAGTGCTCGGGTAATTAATAGAGGTTACTCTAGAAATGTTAAACTGACAGCATTTGCTTTGAAGTTTGTGTTTTTTGTTCTTTGGTTTAACATCATTGCCCAATGTGCCCCAAACCTGATACAGTCCCACCGCTGCTGCCCAGTGTTCAGTGTGACAACCCACTTATAAACAAGATAGTTGCCAACTGATAGTCTTTTCTACCCTGCAACTCTGCCAGTTTCTTCACCAGAATCTTTACTCCATTTCTGTGCTGTTTTGTTCTTAAACAGCAAGTTCCCCCTTTTTGCATGTTATATCCCCCTGTATCTTCACTTTTTTAAATCAATATATTGAGCAGTTTGCCGCTCATTGTTTCTAAGGACTCATTTGTACCTTCCTCCTCTCCTCCTGCCTTTACTTTGGAAGCTTGCTGCTGTTCAACTGCAAGGAACCACTTGATTCCTCTTCCCTTCTACTTTAGTTTAAAGGCAGAAGGTTCACTGAGTTGATGTGCAGCCTGTTGTGGCACTGAGAACAACTTGGGCAGTCCCACACTTGCTGCTCACTCAGCTTGTCCCACCAGGATGGGCGGAGGAGTAGCTACGATTTGTTATCCGTATCCCAGATTCAGTAACCCTCACTGGAAGTGCTGCTCTCACAGGTGAATAATCTGCTCTTCACACTGGAAGAGCAACCACTTGGTGAGATACCATTCTGCTCAAACCACTACAATCTCTCACTTTCCACAAAAGGGTTTTTTTTAGACAGAGCTGGTAGCTACAAATCATGTTAAATATGGGTTGTAGAATGATGCACCCTGGGTTGAACAGTTTCAGTGCCAACGTGTGCTAATGGTCTTGTGATATTACAAGCTTCAAGCTGGGAGGGCCACAGATCTAATTGGGGAGTTGAACAATTGTCTTGGGGTTTTATTGATGTGAGTAACCTGAGTCCCCTCACGTTTGAAAGATATGGCATGTTAGTGTGATCATGTGTAAAGTACCAAAGTAGTATTTACAATAAGTCCTTCTTCGTCCCCTAAAAGGTGCAGTTGGAGCGGATTCGTCAGGCGGAAACCCTGGAGAATATCCGTGCAATCCTGAATGACACGAAACTGACAGATATTAACCAGCTTCCAGAGACATGACATTAAACCCTGGCAATTTCAGGGCTACAACGGTTTTTACTAGACCAGACACTTGTCTTTGTAGAAACATTTTAATTCTTATTTAGCTCTGAGGGAACAGAGTCCATGAATTAATAGTGTGCAGTAACTGAGGTGTAAATGTTTCTAGATTGACTTTGACTGCAGTTAGAACTTCCCAATCCAAGTGAAATTCTAAAGGGGAACACTATCGAAGTTTTAAATTTAAAATATAATGAGATCACCTTGAGTGTATGCTGTGCTTAAACGTTGAAAAATCATTGATACAAGAATTCCCACTCGGGGTTGACATGTCTAACCTCTTGCTCTGCTTTTAATACCATTGATTTAATCCACTTGTGTACGTACACTAAAACAGCATCATCCTAAACGTCTAGCTCACTCTGTCATTCTCAGAATTGTAAACCTGTGTTTAACAAGTCTGGTTTTTAATGGTACTGATGCCAGAATCTGCTGGAATTTAGTCCTGCCAATCCTTCCTGCCATCCGACAGCTACATTGGAATTGTTATTTATCTTATTGTGTTCCCTGCCAGTTGTACATTGCAATTGTGTGTGGTGAACTGTACATGCAGTAACTCACTGCACAACAAGTTAAATGAAAGGGACATTGGAACAAAATCTATATAATGATCTTCATTACCTAATCACTGCTGATGGAGGGGAGAAACCTGATCCACCTTTAGATTGAGGATAAAGGTTGGTCCATTTTAAAGTTAACTACAGTTCTCAGATTCCTTATTTCCAATCAAAATGCATTCTGAACTGAAACTTTTAAATGTTACCAATTGAAGCCAAAATTACATTGGAATCACATGATTATGTTCATCACCTTGGTATCTAAGGCATGAAGCTGTTTCCGAATGCATTGATAAAATCTCACTTGCCCTTCCTTAACTGCTTTTTGAAGAGTGAAACTGGAAGTGCGGACTACTCAGATGAGAACACTCGGGCTGCCCTGAAGATTTCATTATCCTCATTGTGTATACACATGAGCCGATTTGGCTTTCCAGCACACTTCTGGCTGCATTTGAAAGTTTCAAGCAATTACCATTTGAACTTTAACCAATATCCATCCAAGGGTTCTGTATACTTGGTCACCAGTGCCCTGCATTAGTTTCCGTACCCCAAACGTACAGTTTAAACTGCAACACAATGAGAAAAGTTACTGAACTATTTTCTTTAGCACAGTTCAGTGTTCAAAGATTTGGGGTGTCTGCCACCAGCGGGAAAAAGCTGTTTTAAGTTTCATGCAGAATTTGCTGTGTTTAGCTGAGACATTCTAGAATTGTAACCTTATTAAAGATCAACAACGGAAAGTATTGGTTGTGCCCAGCAGTGGCACTGTGCACTCACAGCAGAGTGTACCAGCCACAGTCAGTGCAGAGAGATGAGGTTGCACATAATCCCATTGAATCATGTTGAGAGGTTCAGGATTAAGGGAACAATAAGTCAGCCTGTAAAAGGTGGTTTGCAATTTCAGAAAATGCATTTTATTTCTACCAAAATATTTGTAGATGATGACCCTTATGTAAGAAAATAATTATGCATTGTTTTAACACTTGTATCCATGAACTTTTCATGAACCTCTTACCATTACTTTAGGTTCCTTACTCTGTGTCCCTCGGCACTTGCTTTAAATAGAAAACTAGTACAGTATTATAAAATTGGATGCCTCGGTCTCTCTGACTTCAACCCTGATTTGAGTATGGTGTGTGTGACCTGACTGGCTAATGGAACCAGAAGATATTGTCTGCAGATTTTTTTTAAGATGTGTATATATAGTTCCTCTTACCTGAATTGACCTTAATTCATTGATCAGCTGTTGCTGATTAAACAACATTAAATCCTGGCAGTTATAAGAACAGTACAGTGCAAGAGTGCAGAGGGAAAGGGGTGATATGTTTCATATTCCTTTGTCCATTGTTGGGACTATCATGTGCAGTTGCCCTATATGATAGCATGTCTGTATTTATTTAGTCCAGTGGTGTAACCACATTTTAACTGCCTATGCCTCCCAATAAGAAGCTTCTCAGACACTTTGATACAAGAGCCACGTCTTACTGACACACATCATCAGTGTCCTGTTCAAGTGTGGATGTACAATTAATTCTGCTGTTTACAGACTTAAAATGTAATCAATTTAACTATACTGAAGGTGTCTTTATGAAGAAAGTGTTTAAATAAAATAAAAGCTGCTGGAGTAAACACTTGTGATATGTCTGATACACAAGTCATTCTCTGACATACAAAAGCAGTACTGTCACCTGGTCTACAGCACTTGACAGGAGCTCGGGGCCCTTATAAGGAAGACCCAGGGTTTTGATTATGTTTCAGTATTTTGGTTATGATACGGTTTAAAGAAGGGCTGCGCTGACAACTCTGCATTTCCAGGGTGTAAAATCTTCAGGCATGGCAGCGAGGTGCAGGAGAGGAGGTGATGTTGTGTTCTAGTAGGAGATTTCGGGTTGCTTTGGTGTGAAAGGTGTGGAGGAGGTGGAATTTTTAGCCAACACGGAGAGAGTCCTGATAAAGAAGGGCAGTACTGGATGGGCAAGTGTGTTGAAGTTTCAGTGGGAGAGAGTTCTGGAGATGGTGACTGTGACCCTAAGTTTCGAGGTAGTTTATGGAAGGGGATAAGGGTGGTCTGTCTGGGAGACATGATCCTGAGTTGTGGAAGGTTGTTTTCAGTATCATTTGACAGGACCTTGGAAAAAATCAACTTGGAACAGCTACCTGCAGGTAGATCTATGCCCTTCCAGTGGGAGACTTTGAAATAGTGAATTTGGGGCCAATGTGTTCCTATACAGGTAAAAGGTAAGGATGGCAGGTCTGAGGAACGCTGGGTGTCAAGGGATATTGAGGATAAAATAAAAGGAACCTCTGGCACAATAGAAAATGAGTGAGACTGTTCAGGACCATAGAATGTGTAGCAGGCTACTTAAAAGAAATTGGGGAATAAAGGGCATGAAATTACACCAGCAGACAAGGTTAAGGAAAATCCCAAAGCATGTTGAGATGTCCAGTGGAGCAGCAGTTACAGCCCCAAGCTCATGGCTCCAGAGACCCAGGTTCAATCCTGACCGTGGGTGCTGCAGTTTCCCCTCTCATCCCAAACAAGTGTGGATTGGTGGATTAATTGACCGCTGTATATTGCCCCTAGTGTGTGGGTGATTAGTAACATCTGGGGTGGAGTTGATGAGAACATGGGGAAAATAAATCTAATTTTTTAAAAAAAAGGATTACAGTAAATGGGTTGGCACAGACTTGAAGGATCTATCTCCATGCTGCATCTCTCCATGACTCATTCAGGGGGACAAGGTAACCAGGCTAAGAGAGGCCTGTTTCTGACCAAAATGGCAATCCGTGTGGAGCCAGAGGTTGTGGATGAGAGCTTGTGGGTATTTGTATTTGTTAATGAAAACAGTGTAGTTGGAAAATTCGAGAGAAAGGCACTAGAATTATTTGAGCATATTATTAAACAGGAGGTATTGTATATTTAAACAGGCTTTAAAGTGGATAAATCCCCAGGGCAAGATGAAATTATTTGAGGCTGCTGTGGGTGGCAAAGGATATGATTGCTGCCACCTTCACAGATTTTTAAGTCATCACTGGCCACTGATGAGGCACCAGGTGACAAGCCTGTGAGTGTAATGTCACTGATCGGGAAGTTACTGGAAAAGTTGCTAAGGACAGGATTAACCTATACTCGGAAAGGCAGGTATTAATCAAAGGTGGTCAGCATGGTTTCGGGGAGAAGAACCTGCCTGACAAATTTGAATGTATTGATGAGGGCAGTGTAGTATATGTGGATTTCAGTCAGACAAGGTCCTATGTGGAGACTGGTCTGAAGGGTTGGAGCCCATGGGATCCAGGGCAAGTTGGCAACTTGAATTCAAAATTGGCTTGGTAATAGACTATATTGGTTGAAGAATGTTTTTGTGATTTGTAAGCCTGTGACCAGTGGTGTACCCCAGGGATTTGTCCTGGGCCCCTTCTTTATTATATACATTAATGCTGCTTGTGATTAAAGCATTATGTACTGTAATTCAGTAACTACAGCGGCTAATTTGTACATTGCAAGGTCCCACTAGAAGATAAGCAGCAAATACAGGTTGGAGATGCAGGACTGCAGATGCTGGAGGAACCCTTGTAGCCTGACCTGCTATGGAAGGGAATGGATAGTTAATGTTTCAGGTTATCTGGTTCTGGGATGAATGATATTCACCAGGAGAACTGCCTTGTGTGAAGTAGTGCCTTGGTGTCCTTATCCACTAGAAAAGCAGATGTAATGCCATGGGCATCCATTTGCTGACCTTGGGTAGGAAAATCCCAATGATCCAACAAGCATTAGGGTTGTGTAGCAATTGATAGAGCTCAGCACCCCAGTAAACATTGTGTCAACAAATCCCGTGACCCAAAGCAGTACCTGGGCTGGCACACTGGGACCTGTGGAGCTCTTCACCTTGTAAATCCTTGCCTTCATTTCTTTGTCTTTCCATGGGTCCTGACATCCTCCAAAGAATTGTGTTGGTTTATCTCCATGTTTACATCTGGTTTTATCAGCAGCTGTTCATGCTCTTTCTGTTTTAGCAGAGCTAATACCCCTTTCAAAGCTTTTAGTGCTTTCCTGACTGCCTGTGGCTAACGAGGACATTGCTCTTCATGCCTTGGTAGTTGGTTGAGTATAAAGGACAGAAGATTATTAGTAATCCTCAAAATGCTAATTGTAATCAATTCATGTGAAAAGAGTGAGAGCGCCCAGGACTGCAGGGTCTGGAGGGTGAACTGCCTGAACTCGTATA
This sequence comes from Pristis pectinata, assembly GCF_009764475.1. Lineage (NCBI taxonomy): Eukaryota > Metazoa > Chordata > Chondrichthyes > Rhinopristiformes > Pristidae > Pristis > Pristis pectinata. The sequence goes on along the minus strand of NC_067425.1, from coordinate 36,120,379 downwards.
CCTGCTGGGCTTGGGGAATCTGCTCACCAGCTGTTCCAGGAAGAGGTGGCTGGAAGTCAACCAGCATTGAAACTTCTTGAACTCTGGAGTGCTGCTTCAAAGAAAAAAGGCCCATGACTGCGCTAGATAGTTTGCTAACTTACAATCTTTCTCTCTTACACATGCATACTCCTCCACTGTAGCCTCCAAAGGAACTGTAAAACATAGTACAGCACAGGATCAGGCCCTTTGGCCCATGATGGCTGGGTTGAGCATGATGCCAAATTAAACTGATCCCTTCTGTCTGCATGTGATCCACATCCCTCCATTCCCTGCACATTCATGTGTCTGTCTAATTGGCTCTTGAATGCTACATCAGCTTCCTCCACCACCACCCTGCAGTGCATTCCTAGAACCCACCACGCTGTTTTTAAAACAAAACTTGCCCTGCACATCTTTAAACTTACCTCCTCTCACAAAGCTACACTCTCTAGTATTTGACATTTCTACCCTGGGATAAAGATTCTGGCTGTCTACCTTATCTAAGCCTCTCATAATTTTATAAAATTATGTCAGATCTCTGCTCAATCTCTGACGCTCCAGAGAAAACACAAGTTTGTTCAACTTCTCCTTATAGCTAGTACTCTCTCATCCAAGCAACATTCTGCTAAGCCTCTTCTAAACCTTCTCCAAAGTCTCCACATCCTTCCCTGTAATGGAACGGCAAGCCATACCCCAAGTGCAGCCGAACCAAGGTTTCATACAACTTTTATTTTTATTTTTTTCAGCACAATACAGGCCCTTCGGCCAACAATCTTGTGCCGACCAAACCTTGCCTAAGACTATCTAACCCCTTCCTCCCACATATCCCTCTATCTTAAATTCCTCCATATGCTTATCTAACAATCTTTTGAATGTGACCAATGTACCTGCCTCCGCCACCGCCCCAGGCAGCGCATTCCATGCCCCAACCACTCTCTCGGTTAAAAAAAACACCTCCCTCTGATATCTCCCTTCGAATGTCCCACCCATTACTTTAAAGCCATGCCCCTTGTATTGAGCATTGGTGCCCTGGGAAAGATGCAACATGATTCCCTGACTCTTCTTATACTCTATGCCCCTAGTGATGAAGGCAAGCTTGCCATATGCCTTCTTTACCACTATCTACTTGTGTGGCCACTTTCAGGGAGCTATGGACTTGGACCCCAAGATCCCTCTGTACATCAATGCCTGTAAGGGTTCTGTCATTTACTGTATACTTTCCCCTTACATTTGACCTCCCAAATTGCAACACCTCACACTTTCTCAGGTTAAACTCCATCTGCCGTTTCTCTGCCCACACCTGTAACTGATCTGTGACCCGCTGTGTCCCTTGACAACCTTCGTCATTCTTCACAACTCCTCAAATCTTTGTATCACTTACGACCCAACCCATCTATATTTTCGTCCACGTCATTTACATATATCACACAAACCAGAGGTCCCAGCACTGAGCCGAATTGTAAATTGCCCATGGTGTGTAGCAGAAGGGTAGGATCTAGAATGTGGGGAAAATAATAAAATGGGTTTAAAGTAGGATTAGTGTAAATAGGCATTTCTTGGTTGGTGCAGCCTTGGGCTGAAGGATCTGTTGCACTGGCATCCAACTCTGTTCTAAGTTCTCTGGCTTGAAACGTCAGCCCCGCTATGCTTTTCCCCACCTACTGAATGACAGACTGATTATTTTATCAGGCACATCAACTGCTATGGCTACAATGCTGACCAGCCATGATTACAGTTGAGCAGTAATCTGGAAGTCAGGATTCAACCAATATTCACACCTGCAGAGTTGTGCTGATCCAAGGGATGTATTTTGTGCAGAGGCCACAGTTATTTTAAGCAAGGTACCACTCATTATAGAAACAGTCATTCATGGAAGCTGGGCTCTCACTGTTAAAACATTGTTGTCCAATTTTTGATTTTCTGTTATTCAAGGTTTCAATGCTGGGTGTTTTATGATCTAGACTAGTGATTTTATTGTATTTATGGTGTTGGTCTCCTTGTGTGGACTGTACATTTACAAGTTAAATGCTGCTTTTATACCAGTATGGGGGGGGAAATGGAAAAAAGAGAAAAAAAACCCAAACACTTTGATCTATTTTGTAATTAAAATTGTGAGTCTTTCAACAACATCTAGAGACAAATCAAGACCAAATCCCAGAATGCACTCATCTCCAGCCAAGGCTACGCTGCCCGGAAATCGTTCAAGGCTCAGACAGAGGCTTAGTTGCTAACAAAATAAGTTCTACTGATGTAGGAAGCACAAATATCAACATAACCCAAATGTTATTAAATCCTACAACCACATGGACCAGCAGGTCATTATGTAGAAATCCAACTGTTAACATGGGGCCCCTGGGGAGAATGAACCAGATCCATTTTTCTAGACCATTACAGAAAATGCAACATCCAGGTTCAGTTCTGTAAACAAAGTTTTCAAAAAAGCAAACAGTTTATGGATTCAACTGATTTATTTGCAAATGAACACAAGAACTGCAGGTTTAAAACATGGGATTAGTTTTCACATTGCAGCAACAACTGCTTTGACTAAAAACAGTAATTCGGAACTACCGAGGTGACTATGAGGCTTGCGAAACAGAGGCATGTATAATTCTCTGTGACTTTGTAACAATTAAAAACTGGACAAAATTGAAGCAATGGGTAGAAAACACAATTTACAATCCAGTACCCAGACATTCGCTGGCAAATGTGAACAGACCAGAGGACACAGTTCAAACAATGACAGAAACATGCAGACAGACAGGGTCAGGGGTGGGAGGAAGAGCTACAAAACAATTGACTATATAGTTTGTATATTACACATCACGTCTTAAATACAAGTCAGTCATCTTCAGGATCTGTGAAGCAGTTGTTAATTCTCACTGGTTGTACATTTAGGTGGAAGGAGTCTGCGGGCATTGGACTTCACCCATGGATGTTCTATCACGTCCTTGAGGGGAAGTCTCAGTACTGGATTATGGCGAAGTAATTGACTGATTAGACTCTTTGCACCTTCTGACATGCTCGATTGAAACTGGACCTCAACCTATAAATGTAAATGTTGGACATCTTCAGTTATTGTGCATAGGTAATTAAAAAGTGCAAAATACTGCAAATCTGAACAAAAACCAAAATGTTAGAAATACTTAACCACTTAATCTGTGGAGAGAAGAACTACTAACTTTTCAAGTCAAAGACCCTTCAGAATAATTTAATAGATGCTGCCCGACCTGCAGAGCACTTCTGGCATTTTGCATTTCTAGTTATGATACACTTGCAATAATCAAATTGAAATATCAACCTAGTCTTTATTAAATGACAAACTTAAGTGTTGGCTCTCCCTTTACAATTTCAACCATTATGGGTCCGGGACAGTTTGCCAGTGCTCCAAATGTATTCCAGACTCAGAGTGGTGAATCTGTGGAATTTGTTACCACAGAAAGAGTTTAAGGGTTGGGGACAGGTGAATCCCATGATGACAAAAAAGGTTATGAATACTCGAGGAAAATCAGGAGGGCAAAAGAGTCTGAGATGGATCTGGCAGGTAAGGTTAAGGATAATCTCAAGGGGTTCTATAGTAATATTAAAAGGGTGGCTAGGGAGAGAGTAGGTCCCCTTAGAAATCAGCAGGGCCGCCCATGTCTTGAGCCACAGAGATAGGTAGGATTTTTAAACGAATATATTTCCTCTGTTTACGGAGGAGAAAATCATGGTTGCTCAAGAGCTAAGGGAAACAAGTGGAGATGTTCTGGAGAACATTACCAGGGAGGAGGTATTTGTAGCCTTACAGCACATCAAGGTGGATAAATCCCCAAGGCATGACCAGGTGCATCCTCAGACTCTGTGGGAGGCTAGAGAAGAAATTGCAGAGGCCCTTGCAGAGATACTTTGTTATTTATACAAATGATTTAGATGCGAATGCACAAGGCTTGATCAGTAAGTTCACAGATGAAACAAAATTAGGAGTTTTTGATAATGAAGGTGGTTATCGTAGGTTACAGGAGGATCTTGATCAGTTAGGGAAGTGGGCAGAGGAGTGGCAAATGGATTTCAATACAGATAAGTGCGAAGTGATGTGTTTTGGAAAGTCAAACCAGTGTAAGACTTGTACTCCCTAGTGCCCTACCATTCATAGTACAATGGAACAGAGGGATCTGGGAGTACAAGTGCATAGTTTGTTGAAAGCAGTCACAGGTAGACAGGATGGTGAAAAAAGCATTTAGTATGCTGGCCTTCATCAGTCAAAGCATGGAGTATAGAGTTGGAACATTATGCTGCAGTTGTATAAAAGACGTTGGTGAGGCTGCACCTGGAGTACCATGTACAATTTTGGTCATCCTGTTATAGGAAAGATGTGGTTAAACTGGAAAGAGTGCAGAAGAGATTTGAGGATGTTGCCAGGACTGGAGGGCCTGAGTTATAGGGAGAGGTTGGCCAGGCTGGGTCTTTAAACATTTCCATCAGGTCCCTCATTTTCCTACACTCAAAGGAATAAAGTTGTGAGAGGCATAGATGAGGTGGACAGTAACAGTCTTTGCCCCTTAGTTTTGGACTCCCCTACCCTGGGGAACAGATTGAGGGTGAGAGGTGAAAGATTTGAGAAGGACCCGAGGGGCAACTTTTTCCACACAGAGGGTAGTGAGTATATGGAACGAGCTGCCAGAGGACGTGGCTGAGGCAGGTACAACAGTATCATTTAAACAGCACTTGGATAGGTACATGGAGGGGCGGGGCTGAAAGATATGGGCCAAATGCAGGAAATTGGGACCAGCTGGGTGGGCACCACGGTCAGCATGGACTGGTTGGGCTGAAGGGCCTGTATCCGTGCTGTATTGCTCTGTGAGGGCTTTGGAGGCCAAGTCACTGGGTATCTTATCTTAGGGTATCTTAGGTTCATGATTGATAGAGGATTACAGAGAGAAGGCAGGAGAATGGGGTTAAAAACAAAGCAGCCATGATCGAATGATGGAACAGACTTGATGGGCCAAATGGCCTAATTCTGCTCCTATATCTTCTGGATAGAGGCATGTGTGCAAGCAGCTGCAAGGTAGAGGACCAACTTCTCAATAACTTTATGTATAATTGCTCACCTTACAGATTTTTCTGTATGTCTCCTGGTGAGATCCAGATTCAAATGGAGGGTGACCTACAAGGAACTCGTAGCACAAAATGCCCAGGGACCACAAGTCCACTCTCTCATCGTGCATCCGTCCTTCAACCATCTCTGGAGGCAGGTAATCCAGAGTCCCACAGAACGTCTTTCTTCTGAAGGGATTTAATTTGCAGTATCATATTACAGCAGGCTAAAAACAAACTCGACAGTATTATGACAATATCTTCTCCCTCCTCAAAGCAAGATCAGCAGCAAGGCCCAATGTCGTGTTCACTGAAGTACAGTATGGCTGAAGTGCCCCACACCCACATTTCACCCTCCAAGGTTCAACACTGAAGAAAACACCTGATGTACTCTCAGCACAAGTTTCCACAATACCAGATCACAAAAGCACATTTAAAATCCCTGCCCATACCTCCCACTATATTTTTAATGGCAAGTGGAAGGAACAGGCTTTGGAAGGCAAGATAACAAGGGGTTTGAGGGAAGCTTGTGATGGTTAGGGCATAACTGAAAAAAATGTTGATGGTGAGACAGAGAACAAGGAAACCTGTGCAAGGCCAGAGACCACAGGGTGGGTAGAAAGAGGCTCTGGAAGGAATCAGACAGAAAGATGAAGGTTAGTCTTTGGGATTGAGACTACTGGAGCTCTGAAAGCACCAGGGGTAACAGAGACATGGTCCACTGCACAAGAGAATCCAAGTCTGATAATGTTCTGGGTAAGCTATACTTTGCAGAGAGCAGGCACTGATGTGGGCAACTGTCAAACACTGGAAGTCAGTGGAAAAGGAGGTAGAATGAAGCTGATGTAAATATTCGAATTGACAAGTCAGTGAGGGCTTGTTAGACTCAGTACAGTGCCAAACAAGGATCGAGTCCATGCTACCAAGATGAACATCATCTATGAAAAATAAACCATTTCCATTTCCCCAGCATGAAGTTGGTGATAAGTAAAACTTACTTCTGTATTCAGGACAACTGAACTAAGCTCCCCCTAAATCAAGAGCTAATTAGCAACAATAATGAGATGAACACATTAGGTTCTCTCCATAATGAATCTCTTCATTTCTCCTAAACTAACAATTCAGCGGTCTTAGTGAGAAATCTGCCCACCAGGAGATGGCAGCTTCCGCAGACAAGGAGAGGCTTTGGCTCCAAACTAACAAGCAGAATTTCATGTTGTCAGAAGCCATTTATGGAAAACCTACCAACTACATTATACAGACTGCAAGTTATTAGATCCACAGCTCTCATTAATGTCAGTTTACATCTAAAAAGTATCAGTTGTGGAACTCAGTAAACTCAAAGAAATAATTTTGGACTCATCATACTTTACAAAAGAGCTGCTGCAAATGAGATGTGCCACAAACCTTGATGAAGGAGCATGCACAGACCAACCAAAATCAGCTATTTTCAGCTCCCCACGAAGGCCCACCAGCAGATTCTCTGGTTTGATGTCTCTGTGAATGACCTTCTTTAAATGACAATATTGCAATGCATCTGCCAGCTCCAAAATGTACTGCAATATTAAAAGAAACATCATTAGTACCTCTCCATTCACTGCTCCGAAGGTAATTAGTGCAAAGTAACTTTTTGAAAATGAAGTTAGGAACATGACACAGAACAGGTGACCATCATTCTCACTCAGCCATCATAAGGGACATCCATGCAAGTTTGGTGGTGATCGAAGGCAGGGCTTCTTTACAAAGAAGGGCTTCAATCAGAAGCAGTGCTCAAGACTGCCTGATTGTATACGTTGTGGCCATTGAGAATGACAATGGACATGTATTAAAACTGACCAGTTCCTCACTCCAAGCCTGTTCCACACGGTCGCAAGCTTTACTGATTTATCTGCCAGTTAGAATTTCCAATTATTGCTTGGTACAATACACATCTGATTGAACTTAATTTTAGAAGTCTTTTAAAATTCCAGCATTCCAGTGTTATGCTCCACTATGTGAATTAGTATTTCACCTAAAAATTAACAGCTAAATAATGAATTATTGGCAATGACATCACCTATAAGGAACTTAAATTATATTTTGAAGAACTCATTGAAACATTGGCTGGTGTGGATGAATTTTAGTTAATTCAACAGTTCAATAAGTTCAGCTCCGACACCTAACCATGGTCAATTAGTTCACGTAAGTGCACATTATTTGTTGACTGACTCACAGTGGCACTCCTCTGTTCAGTGAAGCAGCCACATTTCTGCAACTCTTTGTACAACTCTCCACCAGGAGCATACTCTAGCATAAGGTAAATTCTTGTCCGATCAAAGAAATAATTGTAGAGTCTCAAGATATTTGGATGCCTGAAATTAAAGAAAAGTGCATTACAGGATGCTATCAGATATATATAAAAAAGAAAACACACACAAAATCAGCACAGGCCTGTGGCAGGAAAGATTCATTTGCCAGCTCGCTATAGATCAAATTTGAATCCCCATTACAAAGTATACTCAGGTGATGATTATGTCTGAACAACTTTGCTAATTTTACAGGTGTCCTCTTCAAATGTAATGAAACACCCAGTGTACAGTAAGCCATCCTCAAAAGTATCAAACAGTACCCCCAGCAATCCAATTTCTTTCCAATGTTTTGTGTTGCTGCAATGCAAAAATGTGAATACTTGGGTTTCTGCTGATAGCTAGAACAAGGCATCTCAAATTCAAATTCAAAATCTACAGCCAAGAAAGATATAGAAAAAAATAGAAATAAATCTTACTTGAGGTGAGACTGAATTTCAATCTCTCTTCTGAGCTGATGCTCAACATTGTCGTTTTCAAGCTGGGACTTGAAAAGCACTTTCAGTGCCAGAATAAATTTTGATTCCCGTTCACGAGCCAGGTAGACATTCCCAAATTTGCCTTTTCCAAGAGGGCGTCCGATGTCAAAGTTGTCAATACACCAATTTCTGATATTAAAACATTCCTTGTAAATCCAAAACTCAAACTTACTGAAACTCAGGTAACAAAACTCAAAAAAAGACAAGAGACAGAAAAAGAAACAAAATTCATAAAGAAAAATAAATCACAACTACTTTAAGTATGCCACCTGATTGAGAATCTCAATGTATATGGCAAATTTTGTCCTCGTTTGAGTATTTGGGCAGTTTGATACAAGTGCAATAAAGACGCTATCCTGACACAGCAGCATATCTACAGTCCTCTGGCTTCAACTGCAACGTAGAGACTCAAGGTACAGCCACTACCTGTAATTCCAGAGTGAGAATTCTGTTCAAGTATAACTACACAATACAAGCATGGATGCACTTTAAAAGTAATTGCCTTTTGATGCAAAAGGCATCAGTGTTCATTAGTGAAGTCCAAAAATACACATGAAAAAATTAAAATGAAAGGAATACGAGTTCCTCTTCCTAACATTTTCTGCCATGCAGAAAACTAGGCAGGGGTGGAAACAGTACTTCCAGTTCCTATTAAGGCAGCATCTTGTCCTTGGGACAGACTAATTCACATAGCCTCAATTCAATTGCATTTGGAAGTGTAGATCCAGCAAAGAGACCACAACCCAATACATCAGGCAAACTGTGAAAGCGAAATACTTACTTAACCACCTGTTGCTGGTTTTCAGGTGTTGTAACTCCAGGCCCCAAAGCTACAGAAAAATTGAAACCACATGCATCGTTATTTTCTACTTGGTATTCTACAAAACATTTTATAGTTTGCAGCACAATATTTCCTTTAAAAGGAAAGTGGAAAAGATTGTCATATCAGCATTCGGAGTGGACAGCAGAGTGAGAGGTAACAGAGTGATTGGGCTTGGGCGGTAAAGGGCGAGGCGAGATCCACTTGTCTATCATTCTATTCGGCATCAAGAGGCTGAGGCCATCTGCAACAACACCGCTGAGTAGCTGGTAAGTAAAGGTAAGGTTTACTGTTATTATAAGTTTTTAAGTAGACTACAGCTAAGTAGGGAAAAAAAATTAGTTCAGATGGAGGGCATGGCAATGTGCTGCAGCTGCGTGATGTGGGAGTTAGTGGACCCTGCTACGGTGCACAGTAAGTGCTTGAGGCTGAAGGAACTTCGGCTCAGAATTAATGAGCTGGAGTCGCAGCTTCAAACACTGCGAAGCATCAGGGAGGGAGAAAGTTATATAGATGCTGAGCATCGGGAGGCAGTCACCCCACTTAGAGCAGGTACTTCTAGGGTCCAGGAGGCAGATCGATGGGTGACTGTCAGGGGAGAGAGAGAAAGGGAAAGGGGACAGGCAGACAGTGCAGGGGACCCCAGAGGCTGTTCCCGTCAATAACAAGTATTCTGCTTTGGAGACTGTTGAGGGGGATGACCTACAGGGATCAAGCGGCAGTAGCCAGGTCTCTGGCACTGGGACTGGTCCTGCTGCTCAGAAGGGAAGGGAGGAGAAGAGGAGGGCAATAGTGATAGGGGACTCAATAGTAAGGGGAACAGACTGGAGGTCCTGTGGACGCAAGCAAGAATCCCAGATGGTATGTTGCCTCCCAGGTGCCAGAGTCCGGGATGTCACTGATCGGGTCCACAGCATTCTTGAGCGGGAGGAAAAGCAGCCAGAAGTCGTGGTACATGTTGGTACCAACGACATAGGTAGGAAGGGGGATGAGGTCCTGAAAAGTGAGTTTAGGGAGTTAGGCAGAAGGCTGAAGAACAGGACCTCAAGGGTAGCGATCTCAGGATTGCTGCCAGTGCCACCCGATAGTGAAGGGAGGAACAGGAGGAGATGGCAGATGAATGTGTGGCTGAGGAGTTGGTGCAAGTTCCACCCGATAGTGAAGGGAGGAACAGGAGGAGATGGCAGATGAATGTGTGGCTGAGGAGTTGGTGCAAGAGGGAAGGTTTTAGATTTTTGGATCATTGGGATCTCTTCTGGGGAAGGTGGGACCTGTACAGAGTGGATGGGTTACACCTGAACTCAAGGGGGACCAATATCCTTGCAGGCAGGTTTGCTATCGTGGTTCGGGAGGATTTAAACTAGTTTGCGAGGGGAATGGGAACCGGAGGGATAGGTCAGTGGAAGAAGTGCATGGAGTAAAGTCAGATCTAACATATAGAGAGGCTGAGGAAGGAGAAGCAGAGTACAGGGTATAAAAGTAGAAAGGTGGATGGGCTAAAGTGCATTTACTTAAAAGCAAGAAGTATCAGGAATAAGGGTGATGAACTGAAAGCTTGGATAAATACATGGAACTATGATATTGTGGCTCTTGCAGAGACTTGGCTGTCACCAGGGCAGGAATGGATACTGAATGTTCCCAGATTTCAGGGTTTTAAAAGGAATGGGGGGGTGGGGAGAAGAAGAGGAGGGGTGGCAATACTGGTCAGGGACACTGTTACAGCTGCAGAAAGGGTGGATAATGTAGAAGGATCCTCTCTAGAGTCAGTATGGGTGGAAGTTAGGAACAAGAAAGGAGCAGTTACTCTACTGGGAGTATTCTATAGGCCCCCCGGTAGCAGTGGGGATACTGAGGAGCAGATTGGGAAGCAGATTTTGGAAAGGTGCAAGAATAACAGGGTTGCTATCATGGGAGACTTCAACGTCCCAAATATTGATTGGCACCTGCTTAGTGCCAAAGGTTTAGATGGGGCAGAGTTTGCTAAGTGTGTCCAGGACGGATTTGACAGGCTGACTAGAGGGAATACCATATTAGATCTAGTATTAGGTAATGAACTGGGTCAGGTGACAGATCTATCGGTGGGTGAGCAATTGGGGGACAGTGACCACTGCTCCATAACCTTTAGCATTGTCATGGACAGGGATAGGAGCACACAGGACGGGAAGATATTTAATTGGGGAAGGGCAAATTATGAGGCTATAAGGCTAGAACTTGCAAGTGTAAATTGGGATGACATTTTTGAAGGGAAATGTACTATGGAGATGTGGTTGTTGTTCAGGGATCTCTTGTAGAATGTTAGGGATAAATTTGTCCCGGTGAGGCAGAGAAGGAAAAGCTAGGTGAAGGAACCATGGGTGACGAGAGTGGGACAACTAGTTAGGAAGAAGGCGGCAGCATACATAAGGTGTAAGCAGCAAGGATCAGATAGGGCTCATGAGGAATATAGAGTAGCAAGGAGGGAACTTAAGAAGGGGCTAAGGAGAGCGAGAAGGGTACATGAAAAGGCTTTGGCGAGTAGGGTTAAGGAGAATCCCAAGGCTTTTTTTCTTGTATGTGAAGAGCAGAAGGATGGCTAGAGTAAAGGTAGGTCCGATTAGAGACAAAGGTGGGAAGATGTGCCTGGAAGTGCGGAAGTGGGGGAGGTTCTCAATGAATACTTCTCTTCAGTATTCACCCAGGAGAGGGGTCTTGAATGACGCTGAGGACAGTGTTGGTAAGAACCATACAGCACAAAACAGGCCCTTCGGCCCACCATGTTGTGCTGTCCATCAAACCACCCTCACACTATCTAACCCTTTCCTCCCGCATATCCCTCTATCTCACGCTCCTCCATATGCCTATCCCACAAACTCTTGAACCTGTTCAATGTACCTGCCTCCACCACCACCCCAGGCAGTGCATTCCATGCACCAACCACTCTGGGTGAAAAACCTCCCCGACATCTCCCCTGAACCTCCCACCCATAACCTTAAAGCCATGCCCTCTTGTCTTGAGCATTGGTGCCCTGGGAAGGAGGAGCTGACTGTCTATCTGTTCCTCTCAATATTTTATATACGTCTATCATGTCTCCTCTCATCCTCCTCCTTTCCAGTGAATAAAGCCCTAGCACCTTAAGCCTCTCCTCATATTCCATATGCTCTAATCCAGGCAGCATCCTAGTAAATCTCCTCTGCACCCTCTCCAATGCCTCCACATCCTTCCTATAATGCGGCGACCAGAACTGAACACAGTACTCTAAGTGTGGTCTAACCAGAGTTTTGTAAAGCTGCATCATCACTTCACGGCTCTTAAACTCATTCCCTCGACTTATGAAAGCTAACATCCCATAGGCCTTCTTAACTGCTCTATCCACCTGTGAGGCAACTTTCAGTGAACTGTGAATAATGAACCCCCAGATCCCTCTGCTCCTATACACTGCCAAGTACCTTGCCATTTACCCCATAGTCTGGCCTGGAGTTTGTCCTTCCAAAGTGTACCACCTCACACTTCTCCGGATTGAACTCCATCTGCCACTTGTCAGCCCAGCTCTGCATCCTATCAATATCCCTCTGTAAGCACCGACAGCCCTCCACACTATCCACAACACCGCCGATCTTAGTGTCGTCCGCAAACTTACTAACCCAGCCTTCCATCCCCTCATCTAAGTCATCTATAAATATCACAAAAAGTAGAGGTCCCAGAACCGATCCCTGCGGGACACCACTAGTCACTGCCCTCCAATCCAAGGGCACTCCTTCCACCACAACCCTCTGCTTTCTACAGGCAAGCCAATTCCTAATCCACACAGCCAAGCTTCCCTGGATCCGTTGGCCTCTGACCTTCTGAAGAAGCCTACCATGAGGAAACTTATCAAACGCCTTACTAAAATCCATATAGACCACATCCACCACACTACCCTCATCAATCTTCCTCGTCACCTCCTCAAAGAACTCTATCAGGCTTGAGAGACAAGATCTTCCCTTCTATCAGGCTTGTGAGGCAAGATCTTCCCTTAAGTAAGGTTAATGTTCTAGAGCACGTAGATATCAAGAGAGAGGATGTGTTGGAGCTGTTAGAAAATATTAGGACAGACAAGTCCCCGGGGCCCGACTGAATATTCCCCAGGCTGCTCCGCGAGGCGAGGGAGGAGATTACTTAACTGCTGGCTAGGATCCTTGAGTCCTCGTTGTCCACGGGAATGGTACCGGAGGATTGGAGGGTGGCAAATGTTGTCCCCTTATTTAAAAAAGGTAGCAGGGATAGTCCAGGGAATACAGACTAGTGAGCCTTACATCTGTGGTGGGCAAGCTGTTGGAAAGGATTCTTAGAGATAGGATCTATGGGCATTTAGAGAATCATGGTCTAATCAGGGACAGCCAGCATGGCTTTGTGAAGGGCAGATCATGTCTCACAAGCTTGATAGGGTTCTTTGAGGTGGTGACTGGGCAGATTGATGAGGGTAGTGCAGTAGATGTGGTCTACATGGATTTTAGGAAGGCATTTGACAAGGTTCCACATGGTAGGAAGGGGTTAGATAGTCTTAGGTGAGGTTTAAAGGTTGGTACAACATTGTGGGCTGAAGGGCCTGTATTGTGCTGTATTGTTCTATGATTCTATATTTACTTCAAGCACTGGCAGAAAACCCAGTATTTGCAATATACTAGAGAAACAAAGGACTGCAGATGCTGGAATCTAGATGAAAAACACCATGAAGCTGGAGGAACTCAGCAGGCCAGGCAGCATCCGTGGAGAAAAGCAGGCGGTCAATGTTTTGGGTCAGGACCCTTCTTCAGGACTGTAGATAAGAAGAGGAAGCCCAATATATAGGAGTAAAAGCAGAGCAGTGATAGGTGGACAAAAGAGGGGAGGTGGGGTGGGCACAGGGTGGTGATAGGTAGATGTGGGGGAGTTGGGAGGAAGAGCATATCCATTGGGGGATGGCCGACGGTATGGAGGCAGGCGCCCCATGGGGGGAGGGGAGGAAAAAATATGCAAGAATAGAGATTGGCAGGGAAAGAGAAAAGAGGCATGGTTTGGGGCAGGGTGTGGGGGGTGTCCATTGGTGGTTTTGGTGGGAGAATTCAATATTCATGCCGTTAGGCTACAAGGTCCCAAGGCAGAAAACGAGGTGCCGTTCCTCCATCTTCTCCCGGCATTGGAAGAAGCCGAGGACTGACATGTCTGTGATGGAGTAGGAGTGGAAGTGACTAGCAATGGGGAGATGCAGATCGTGGTTATGGACGGAGCACAGGTGCTCTACAAAACGGTCACCTAGTCTGCGTTTGGTCTCGTCAATGTAGAGGAGGCCACACTTGGAGCACCGAATGCAGCACCTGAAAGGACTGTTTGGGTCCCTGGATGGAGGTGGTGTAAGGACAGGTATTACACCTATGGCGGGGGCAGTGGAAAGTCCCCAGGGTGAGAGCAGGATGGGTGGAGAGGGAGGAGTGAACCAGGGAGTCGCAGAGCACGCAGTCCCTGTGGAAGGCAGAATGGGGTGGGGAGGGGAAGATAGGGGAAGGTGATGGGGTCCCATTGGAGATGGCGGAAGTGGCGCAGAATGATCAGTTGAATACGTAGGCTGGTGGGATGAAATGCGAGGACAAGGGGAACCCTATCACTGTTGGATCTGGGAGGGGCGCAGGTGAGAGCAGAGATGCAGGTGCGAGCTCTCTTGACCACAGTAGGAGGGAAGCCACGGTCAGTAAAGTTGCTGGACATCTCTGATGTCCTGGAGTGGAAAGCCTCATCATGGGAGCAGATGTGGCAGAGGTGGAGAAATTGAGAGAAAGGGATAGTGTTCTTGCAAGAGACAGTGAGAGGAGCTGTAATCAAGGTAGCTTTGGGTGTCAGTGGGTTTGTAGATGTCGGTGGATAAAGAATCTCCTGAGATAGAGGAGAGATTGAGAAAGGAGAAAGAGACATCAGAGATAGTCCAAGTGAATTGGAGCTGGGTGAAAATTAGTGGTGAAATTTATGAAATTGTCAAGTTCCACACAAGGTGCATGAGGTGGCACCAATGCAGTTGTCGACATAGCAGAGATAGTTGAGGATCGGGGTCAGAGTAGGCTTGGGACAGAGACTGTTCAACATAGCCAGTGAAAAGGCAGGCATAGCTGGGGCCCATGCGAGTGCCCATGGCTACACCCTTGGTCTGCAGAAAATGAGAGGAATTGAAAGAAGTTGCTTAGAGTGAAGACGATTTCAGCCAGGCGGAGGAGAGTGTTAGTGGGAGGGGACTCGTTCTGTCTCTGGTCAAGAAAGAAGTGGAGGACAGTGAGGCCGTCATGATGGGGAATGGAGGTATATAGGGACCAGACGCCCATAGTGAGGAGGAGGTTGTGCATGCCAGAGAACTTAAGAGTTGGAGAGTGTGTGAGGTGTCACCGATGTAGGTGGGAAGGGATTGGAGCAGGGCGGGGCGGGGACAGAATAGTGTCCAGGTACGAGGATACGAGCTCCATGGGGCAAGAGCACACGGAGACAATAGATCTATTGGGACAGCTCTTCTTGTGAATTTTGGGGAGAAGATAGAAGCGGGCAGTCCTCGGTTGCAGGACTATCATGTCAGTAGCTGTGGGTGGGGGGGTAAATCTCCTGATGATGATCTCAGATCTCCTGAGGTGATGAGGTCTGTGATGGTGCAGGAGATAATATCCTGGTGGTCCTCGTGGGGTCATGGTTCAGGGATAGGCAAGAGGAGGTGTCTGAGAGTTGGCATCTGCCCTCTGGAAGGTAGAGGTCAGTACACCAGACTACCACGGCACTACCTTTGTCAGCTGGTTTGATGACTACGTCAGGGTTGGTTCAGAGGGAGTGGAGAGCAGAGCATTCAGAAGGGGTGAGGTGGAGTGGGTGAGGGGAGCAGAAAAGTCAGGACAGCTGACGTCACGCCAACAGTGAGCCATGAATAGGTCCAGGGAAAGTAACTGGCCCGGTGAGGGAGTCCAGGTGGAAGATGAGGGCTGGAGGTGGGAGAACAGGTCATCGGAAGGGGGAAGAGGACTCCTTACCAAAGGCAGCAGCACAGAGGTGGAGGAAAGAAAAAGAGCTCAGCATTGTGCTGGTCTCGGAATTTGTTGAGGTGAGGGCGTAGAGGTACAAAGCTTTGGCCTTTGCTGAGAAGACGCCTCAGCCTCAGAGGGGGAGGTTGGGGTGGGATGGTAGAGACCCAGCAGGGGTTACAGTGAGGGCCAGAGAAGGGTCGGGAGTGGTAAAGGGGTAGAGTGGGATGAAGGATAGGAGGTGGATGGATGGGAGGGAACAAGAGGGGGGGCAGGAGGAGAGGTCAGGGTAGAGGGAGGGGTAAAGGGGAGTTGGGAGTGATCTGGAGGAGGTGCAAGGTGGGATGCAGAATTAGAGGTAGATGGAGAAGAAACACAGCAGAGGCAACAGAAGGCAAAGCTTGTTGAGAGGGAGGCCCTGGGGAGGAAGGGAGTGACAGCAGAGTAGTGTAGGGCAGGAACAGAAGTGTCTGGGCTAGCGGGGGAGTACTGGAGGACCGTGTGGTGGTGGGACCCTCTGACTCTGAGTGAGTGGGGAAGAGGGAACCAGAGGACCATGCGGCAGTGGGAACAAAGTGTGGCCTCCTCTACATTGGCGAGGCCAAACGCAGACTAGGTGACCATTTGCAGAACACCTGTGCTCTATCTGTAACCACGATCTGCATCTCCTCGCTGCCAGTCACTTCAACTTCCCCCTCCCACTCCAGTCCTCTGCCTTCTCCACTGCCAGGAGAATTCGAAACAATCTGTAGGAACAGTACCTCATTTTCTGTCTTGGGACCTTACAGCCTAACAGCACGAACATTGAATTCTCTCACTTTCAGTAAACCAAAACCCCCCACCATGCCTCTTCTTTTCTTACTTTTCCTAGCCTCTCTTTTTTCCCTCCCCTCCCCCCATGGAGCACCTGCCTGTATACTTTTCACCCATCCCCTGGTGGATCTGTTCTCCCCTCCTCCCCCACATCTATCATCATCTCTTACCTGCAACTACCCATCACCACCTTGTGCCACCCACTTCCACTTTTGTCCACACATCACTTCTACTTCCCTCCCCCTTTCAGCATCTTGTTTTTCATCTAGATTCCAGCATCTGCAGTCCTTTGTTTCTCTAGATTAAAAAAAGTTACACTGAATGGAAGTAAAATGTTCACAAAACTGGACAATGTTTCTGGCATTGGATGGAGCTAATAATGATCACACTACTTTAGAAACGATAAGAAAGGGAAAACAGCAAACAAGAGACTTGTTAGCCCAACATTAGCGGTAGGGAAATACTGAAACTTATAACAAAAGGAGAAAGAACAGAGAATCAAATAAGAAAATGATTTAAGAGAGTCACATGGATCAATGAAAGAAAAATTATATTTGACTAATCTACCAAGGTGTTTTTTTTTGAGGATGTAACAGGTAGAATAGTGCAGCAAGTGGATAAAGCACAGTGAGAATTTCAGAAAGTTTTCAATGAAATACCACACAGATTGCCAAACATGTTTAGAGCAAATGGAATTAAGAGATAATCTAGTGGTGCAGACAGAAACAGACTTATTACCACTGACACACATGAAATTTGTTGTTTTGCAGCAGCAGTTTAGTGCAAGACAAAAGTTACTACAAATTACGAAAATAAATAAAAAGTGAAAAATAGACAGAACTGGCTAGCATTAAGTCCATTCAAAATAAGGACCGCTATGTTTCTGGATTCTAGAGGAACAAAGGGGTATGGAGGAGTGCAGAAGAATTGAGGGAACGGTAGATCTCCCATGACCTTGATGAATAGCAGAGCAGACACAAAAGCCCTTCGCCTATTTCCATACACTTCATGCTGTACCTGTTGCCGGTGTTGCTACGGTAGAAGCTTTAGACATGTTCCTCAAAGGCATTAGGGAGGATGAAGCAGAAATACACGACCCACTCAGCTGCTTCTTCAAACAATACTTTGGACTACCCACCCTGTTTGGAGTTGGCGGCTGTGGAAGGGAGAGAGCTCGGTGAGGGGGTGCTGCAAAACCCCCGTCCTCCAGCAGGACGCCTCTTCCCCCGACCCCGCTCCAGCAGGACACCTCTCCCCTCCACCCCCCAAGTACTCCACCCCTCCTGCCCCACAAAACAGTTCTCCTTAACCCTGCCCCCTGTTCACTCCAACTCCCTCCTTCCCCCATCCTCCATCCACCTCCCTCCCTCCACTGCTCGATTCCCCCAACCTCCCCCGGTGCTGCACCCCTCACCCTCACCTCTCCTCTGATTCTCCCTCCCCCTCACCCCCACCTTTCCTTCCCCTCACCCCCACCTCTCCCTCCCCCCAGTGCCACGCCCCACCCCCATTCCCCTCGCCCCCAGTGGCCCATCTGACCCCACCCCTCCGTCCCCTCTCTCCCCCCATACCCCACCCCTCCGTCCCCTCCTCCCTCTCCCCCGTACCCCACCCCTCCGTCCCCTCTCCCCCCATACCCCACCCCTCCGTCCCCTCCTCCCTCTCCCCCGTACCCCACCCCTCCGTCCCCTCTCCCCCCGTACCCCACCCCGCACCCCACCCCTCCCCCCTCTCTCCCCCCCGTCCCCTCCCCTCCCCCCCCCGTACCCCACCCCTCCGTCCCCTCCCCCCCCCGTACCCCACCCCTCCGTCCCCTCCCCCCCCCCGTACCCCACCCCTCCGTCCCCTCCCCCCCCGTACCCCACCCCTCCGTCCCCTCCCCCCCCCCGTACCCCACCCCTCCGTCCCCTCCCCCCCCCCGTACCCCACCCCTCCGTCCCCTCTCCCCCCCCGTACCCCACCCCTCCGTCCCCTCTCCCCCCCCGTACCCCACCCCTCCGTCCCCTCTCCCCCCCCCGTACCCCACCCCTCCGTCCCCTCCCCTCACCTTGAAGAGTCCCGGGCGCTGAGGGTCGTAATTCTCCTTCGAGGTCATTCCGAGAGAGAACGCGGACTGCGGGCCTCGGCGCGGCCGCTGAGGGTGACCGGCTGCTCGGCCTCGGCGCGGCGGGGTCCCCTCGCTCCCTCCGCCTCCGCCTCCCTCACGGCGCTCCCGCTCCAACCGCTCCGCCGTTCAATTCAAACCCCGACAAGTTGCCTGATTGGTTCCTGGCGAAATCTAACAACGGCCACGATTGGGCAATTGTAAAAGCACGTGCCATGGGATAACCCAATCGCATTCGCGCTTGGCCGACTGCAAATGAAAGCCTACCTACAATTGGCTGCTTCCTGACTAAGCCCACCAATCGGCAGGCTGTGCCCCAGGATGGTGGTCGTGGGCCCAGGCCGGGCCATCGATCCCATTTGTTGCCAGGGTTACTGCTGCTGTCGACGGTCGGCCCTCCCCCAGATGTTGGCCCAGGGGCCGGACCCTCCCCCAGACGTGCAGCCAGAAGTTGGCTCAGGGACCCTCCCCCAGACGTGCAGCCAGATGTTGGCTCAGGGACCCTCCCCCAGACGTGCAGCCAGATGTTGGCTCAGGGACCCTCCCCCAGACGTGCAGCCAGATGTTGACTCAGGGACCCTCCCCCAGACGTGCAGCCAGATGTTGGCTCAGGGACTCCCTCCCCCGGATGTGCAGCCAGATGTTGGCTCAGGGACTCCCTCCCCCAGATGTTGGCTCAGGGACCCTCCCCCAGACGTGCAGCCAGATGTTGGCTCAGGGACTCCCTCCCCCGGACGTGCAGCCAGATGTTGGCTCAGGGACTCCCTCCCCCAGATGTTGGCTCAGGGACTCCCTCCCCCGGATGTGCGAGCACCAGCAGAGAAAGGAAGTGGGAGAAAGGGAGACAGAAACGGGAAAGTAGAATTAAATACAGAACAGGCTGGATTCACTGGAGCAGGTCACATCTGAGGAGATCCTAGTTTCCTCTCTCTCCCCCCACCACCGTTTCTCTCTCTACAGATGCTGTCTGGGAAGATACGAGTAATGTTAGGGTATCAACTGGTCTCCATATTTATGGAGAACACAATGGATTGAGTCACATATCCAAGTTGAGAGCCTCCACTGCCCACCTCCATCCTCCCACCCTATTGCCTCCGGGTGGCAGAGCAGACCGTCACAGCACATCGGGACAGCAAACAAGGGCAAAGAAGGAGAAGCCCGTACAGAAAACATCTCCACAGCATGGAGGGCATTTCCAAGAGACAACTCGTGTTGCGTACGAACATCTTCCAGGCAATGTTTCGGGGCTTGGGTCTGATGAGTCATTCCAGCTGGGTGGGATTACCCCTCACCTGAATCCCCCTGACACGACTGCCAGAAACTTTGGCCACGAGCCTCAGTGGCACACTTCTCTATCATCTGGACTGTCCCACCTCTGGCCAACCAGACAGCCAGAGTGCTCTCCTCTGCCAGCAGAGGAGCAATCTTACTGGAGGCCACTGTGTCCCAGAGGCTGAAAAGGTCCTATTAAAAGACAGGCAATTTCCTCAGAGCACTGTGGCTGATGCCTGTTGTTAGGATAATGCATTGGCCTGAAAGAAGTGCCCTGGTGGAAAAATAATGCATGCAACCTAGGAGGATGCGCTACACACTGGTATCTCTGCAGAGAGTTGCCACCTGCATAGAGATGCACAAGTGACTGACTGCCCTCCTCAACTGGGACACTCAGAACCATAGCAGAGATCCAAAAGGAAATCTGGATCCTGGCAGCAAAAAAACAGGGGGCAGGACCAAAGTGGAGTCAAGATGAAGTTGATGGTTGGGAAAGAGACTTCAGAGAGGGGGGAAAAGAAGATTTACTGAAATTTTCATAGGAATTAAGAATTTAATTATGCTGATAGACCCAAGCTGGGATTGTTCTGCCTAGAACAGATGAAGTTGCATGGGAATCAGATAAAGGTATTTAAAATCAGTGAAGGGTAGATAGCAACTTTTTCCATCAGCAACATAGTCAAGGCAACGTAGAATGAAGGAGACTGGCTAAAGAACCAACAGCGAGTTGGACTTAAAAATATCATCAGAGATTAGGGTTTGGGAAGTAGCGCCAGGGGAGTAGTGGAGGCAGATTCAGTCGTAGACTTCCAAAGGGGGCTGGAGAAGTACCTGAAAGGAAAGACTTTGCAGGGCCACAGACACTGTGGAAATTGGTGTTGCAGGACAGAACACTTATGCAGGAAATTACTGATCACCTCTACATGCAAAGAGTGGTAAATGCTTGGAATGTTCCTCTGTGAACAGTTGATGCTGCTTTTGTTGTAATTTTATACCTACAAACTTGTTAACCAAAGGGAAGTTAGCTGCCAATCTCTCTGAACAGTGACCTACACACATTCTTATGCTTCTGACAGAATGGATTTCAATGAAGAGTTGAGAGCTGTTTGCAGTCAGAAAAGGTTCTGATACAGTGAAGAACAACATTTCCGGTCAGAATGGTCGACATCCAGGGAACACATTTAAGGTGCCTGGCAACATGTGGAGAAAAAGTTTAGCAATGTGACTGAGATTTGGAATTGACTTCTGAAGGAAAGCAGATTAAATGACATTCAGAACAGATGGAGAAAATGTGCAGGTCTACGGGAAAGACAGCAGGAATGGAAGTAACTGGACAAATTTCCAAAGGGCCAGCAAAGATATTGATGGGCCAAATGATTGCAATCTATGCTTTTAACAGTCAATTTTTTCACTTATGCTGGGTCATTCTGACTGGCAGGGTAACATTTATGTTCTGATTTTAATCCATGGATTAACGTTTACCAATTATTATTCTAATTGGTTTAAGTGGTAGGGAGTGGAACACTTTCAGTTTGATCACTGGTCCAGCAAAGCTCCCACATTCTGTTCCAGCTTCATGCCTCAGTGGAGATTTCAGAAGGGCATCATTATTGCAGCAAGAGCTATTTCCCAACCCAGCTGCTCAAGTCTGGAGATTATGTGTCACTGAGTGTGGTTGAAATACACTTCAGTTGAATTCTTAAAGCTGGAAGCAGTTGGCATTGTCTGGATTGTGGTTGAGCCCAGGTTCCAAAATGAAAGGCAAGTGCCCAAGTGGGTGACATCCATCCAATTCCACTATTTAAGGATACAACATTAAAATAAAAACATACTAAATTGGGGCTTTTAATCATTGATTGGGAAAGGCTACAGGTAAAGGGACGCCTGGCAAAGGTGAGGCTTTTAGAAATTAGTTAGCAAGAGTTCGAGGCCAGCGTGTTCCTGTTCAAGTGAAGGGCAAGGCTGGCAGGAGTAGGAACCCTGGATGACAAAAGATACTGAGGCTCTGAAGGGGTCACAACCCTAATCAGTACCTATCACAGAGCACACTAATCACAGTAGAGCAACACTATGACCACTTTGCACTACAATGGACTTTGTTTTATTTTGTTCTAATTGATTTTTCTTGTAAAAATTGTGTATGTTTTTTTTCTTGTGAATGTTGTGTATCTGATGCTATGTTCCTGTGATGCTGCTGCAAGTATGCTTTACATTGCACTTGTGCATATGACAATAAACTCAACTTTGATGTCAGGTATAAGGCAGCTGGGATCAAGCGAGTCCCTTGAATATAGGGAGTGTAGGAGTATACTTGAGGGCAGAAAGGGAACATTAAGTAGTTTTTGGCAGATAAGGTAAATGAGAAACAAAAGAGATTCTACAGGTGTATTAAGTACAAGGAGTAACTAGGGAGAGAATAGGGCCCTTCAAAGACCAACAAGATCATGTGCGTTGCCACAGGAGATGGGTGAGGTCCTAAATGAATATTTCTTGTCTGTAGAACAGAGAGACCTAGGGGTGTAGGTACATAGTTCTTTGAAAGTGGCGACACAAGTAGACAGGGTGATGACGATGATGTTTGCCATGCTGGCCTTCATTGGTCAGGATACTGAGTACAGGAGGTGGGCCGTCATGTTACAGCTGTACATTGGTAAGACAGTTTTGATCACCCTGCTTTGGGAAGGGTGTCATTAAACTGGAAAGGGTGTAAAAACCATTTCAGAGGATGTTACCGGACCATGGGTTTGAGTTATAAGGAGAGGTTGGACAGGCTGGGATGCTCCAGACTTTTCTCCCTGGAGAGTAGGAGACTGAGGGGTAACATTTTAGAAGCTTATAAAATCATGAGGGGTATGGACGAGGTGAATAGCCAGAGTCTTTCCCCCAGGGTAGGGGAGTCCAAAACTAAAGGGCATAGGTTTAAAGCGAGAGGGGAAAGGGGAAAACAGGGACCCGAGGGGTATATGGAACACGTTGCCAAAGGATGGGGTAGAAGCAGGTACAATTATGACATTTAAAAACACATTTGGACAGGTTCAAGGATAGAAAAGATTTAGAGGGATATAGGCCAAATGCAGGCAAATGGAACTGGTTCAGTTAGGCAACTAGGCTGGTATGGACGAGCTGGGCCGAAGGGCCCGATTTCCGTGCTGTACAGCTCCAAGACTCTGATCGCTCGATTCTCTAAAAATCCAAACATTTCTTGAAGGTACTTGGCTTCTAAGCCTCCAGAGCCTTCTTGAACTAACTTCTCATCTTAGTCCTGAGCTGTGATCTGTGATTCTAGGCACATCAAACAGGACAAACAGCAGCCCTGTTGTAAAATGTTTGTGCATTTCAATCAGATCACCTCATTCTTCTCATCGAGTGAGTGCAGGCTTCATCCGTTTAATAGAGAATAGTCTGCTTCCCTCTTAGGGAAATGTCACCAATCCCAGGAATTCTTTCCATCTTTTCACTGCATCTCAGTACACGCAACAATGATAAACCAATTACCAGGATCAATCTGGCAAAACTTCTCTACACACATTCTATCACAACTGAAGACACTTCCCCGTGCTTCCAAAACAAACTGCTGCAGATGCTGGAAACCCAAAATCAGAAACATTATCATTCCCCATTACTACTGTTTGGAGAAATTGATGAGATGAATCATCTTCCTTCCTCTAACTCAAATGTACAAACTCCTACCAACTAGGCACCAAACCTAGTTTGTCTAAATTCATGAACAAGATTACCTGATGTACCACATAAAAATATTTATTCAGACACAAAAGTTTGTGCAGTGTACAAAAATTGCATCTCAATTTACCTTCTTTTGAAAAAAACAGTAATTAGCTTGTGTACTTTGGGTTGTAAGCTTAATTTTTTTTTAAAAATGGCTAATTTTAGCTTCAATGGAGACTAAAACTGATCAAAATGTAAAACATGTTTGACATGATCCACATGTTACAGATATTGCTACTTTTTTTGCACAGCATTTTGTTGTTGAGTGTGACTGAATATTTACAGCAGATATTGTCCATGCAAAACCTGGATTCACTTTGCATAAATCACCATAAAAGCTGTGAGGTACAAAATAAATAGGAGAGTACACAAGTTGACAGACTTATTTGCAAGAGCTTCTGAAATATTTCAAACATTAAAAGATTTTAGATAATCATAGAAACAAACTGAGACAGGATGACTAATCTGGCCAAGTAGTGTCCTCCTTTGCTAATGTACAACACTGGGTTACAAGACCAGGATTTACAACTGACACACTGTGCTGAGGCAGACTGAAATAGTAATAATAAGAGCAGACGGCTGTTTCTGAGCATTGCTGGCAGTGGTAGAGTACGTTTACTCATCATTGCAGACTAAACAACATAAACACAGCTCACTGCCGACTCACAGCTCCAACGACCCAGGTTCAACGCTACCTCTGGTGGAGTTTGCACGTTCTCCCTGTGATTGTGGTTTCCTCCCCACATCACAAAGGTTGATAGATTAACTGGTTACTGTAAATTGTGCATGGTTTGTGGTAGGAGAGTCAGGTTGGAGTTAATGGGTACGTGAGAACGAGAGAAAATAGGTTAGAGGAAAATAAGTAGGGGAGTGGGATTGCTCTGAGAGTCAGCATAGATGTGAGGGGTTGAATGACCCCCTAAGCTATGAGAAAATGAGAAAAGCAAGTAATCAAATCCAAACCACAACGTATCCAAGAGAGCTTTGGTTTTAGCCCTTCATAAAAGCTGATACCCAAATAGTGGATCCAGTTGATATTCAGTCATTTAAAACAGACAATCCCTGGATCAAGCAGGTGTGAGAACGGCCTGTTTTCACCCATTTCCTGGCCTTACACAAGGACTGGCATTTAGAGAAGGGGTGCACCTGTCCACAGCATGAATCAGGGACTTGAGAGAAGAAAGTATTCTCTTGAAAGGAGATCATTAATAACATGGAATTAAAGAAATATAGAAAACAATGTACTAGTTCAATAATCTTTAGTGAAGGGAGATAATCTGAATACTATGTATACGGCAAACAAAAACCTAGTGAAATCCATTCCATCTTGTACAAAATGCCATCAAAACTTAGCGCTGGAGGTTAGCAGAGTCTGAATTGCCACCATATTACTTCGGTTTGTTTCGGGAATTCTCACTGTTCCTCATCCTACACACCTCTACAAGCATTTCGTCTTGAAGAATACACTGCCATTTGAGAACAAAATAGCACTTAAAAGTTTACATGAGTTCGTATGTCATTAATTTTCTTCACCATTTCAGCAATATGTTCACCCCTGAAATAGAAAACAATATTAAAATAATTTAAGGGAGCCTGGTTTCTATTACAAGCAGCCCATTCAGATTGCCACCGTTCCACCTTTCAGCTTGACCATGGCCGATGAGCATCTTAATGGCAGCCTAGATTCCAGCTTCTTTAAAACCCTTCAACCCCCAACCCCCCCCTCACAAAAAACATGCAGTTATATTTCATATCAAATATGGTGTTAGAGACGACCAGACCACCCACAATAAAGTAGTAAGATACTTAATTGCTGAAAACAGCTGCATAATATTTATTCAAATTTTATGTAAAAGGAGATAATTCCTTGGGAATAAGATGCAGAACATAATTTCCTCAATCTCGTGCTGTGGTCAGTATCCCACCAATCTCGATTTCTGTTTAACTATAACAGATATCATCACTGGATATTGTCAAAGAGAACAATTTGTATAAGCAGGCCAGTTGCTGGGTGTGGGGGCACTGACAAACACCCATTTACACTAATCCTACCTTTTATTCTCCCCTCATTCTGATCACTTCCCCGATTCTACCACCCACCTACACAATAGGATCAATTTGCAGCAGCTAGTTAACCTACTGACCCACACGTCTTTGGGATATGGGAGGAAACTGGAGCACCCAGGGGAAACCCATGTGGACAAAGGGAGATTGTGCAAACCCCACACAGACAGCACTGGAGATCTAGACTGAACCTTGTTCACTGAGGCCACAAGGCAGCAGCTCTAATAGCTGCACCCCGTTGTACTGTCCTTTGTCACGTCAGGGAGAAGTTTAACCTTCTGTCCTAGCGACAAGACACACATTTCTAGGTCAAGACACTGTGTCATTTGGAAGAGACCTTAGTGCACACCCTATGTGGTAGGGTTTGCAGATTTGGAAGGTGCTATCAAAGAAACCTTGACGAGTTTCTGGAATGCAAGTTGTAGATGGTGCAAATTGTAGTTCCAGTGTAGAAGTGTATGCTTAAGATGCTGACAGGGTGCAATCAAGTGGGCTACTTCACTTTAAACGGGGCCGAGCACCAGAAAGCACAAATGCCTGGAGAGTTTTAGTTCTAAAAATCCTGATGTGCACTGTTTGGACAGTGTAAAGGCTTTGGGCTGTCAGGAAGTGGGTCACTCCACACAAAAGTGCCCAGTCACTGTGACCTATGCTTGCAGCCAAATATACAAGTTAACAGAACTTGAACAGGTGGTGCCACTGGAGATCTGTACATTAATGTTTCACCAAACTTACATGGAGTTGCAAACATCCAGATTTGCTGACAACATCCAACTGGGCTGCTCAGTAAATAATGCAGGTATGGACATGAAAGTGCAACAGGATAAGGTAAATGAATGATTACGAAAATGCACTGTTACTCACTTTGAACAGTTTTAAAAAAAATGACAAGTAGCTAGTAATCAAAGACCAGAGATTTGGGGATGCAAGTATAAAAAACTAATAGAGGGGTAAAACAAACTTAAAAATCCTAATGGAATGCTATCCTTTATTTCAGGGAGCTGGAATCCATAAGGGTGGATGTTATGTTATTACACAATTCCTTTACTTCCCCTTCAGAGAAATGTCCCTGGATCAGGAATCACACAGGTTCACCAGAATCCTAAAATATGAGAAAAATAGTCGAGGCTTCTATTCAGGACCGAGAAAACAAATTGCTGGAGGAACTCAACAGGTCAGGTAGCATCCACGCAAGCAGGGGCTGACGTTTCAGGTCGAGACCCTGCACGGGAAGACTTATTCCCTGCGGCAGAGAAGAGGCAGGAAGGACTGTTGCACAAGAGGGAATTAAGATCTAGGCATCTTTCCTAAGTTATTGAGGCTAGGTTAATTTAAAACTGAGCTTGGTAGATTTTGTTCGGAAGTGGATAAACAGTTACAGAAACAAAGCAGAATGAAAGGATGACAGATTAATTACGATTCCACTGAATTCCCTCAAATAGCCTTGAGTGGTGAATGTCCTGCTGTTACCTTGTTCTTTACTACACACCTTTCATATAGACAAAGTACTACAGATGCTGGCAATCTGAAAAATCGGAACGCAAGGAATCGCTCAGCAAGGAAGGCAGTACCCAAGGAGAAAGGAACATTAAGCAGTTCCGATCAATGAGCTTTCACCAGAACTGGTAAAAAAAAATTAAAGATTTTGAAATGGAGAGAAAGGAGAGAAGAGGAGGCAGAGGCAAAAGGGAAGGTCTGCGATAGGAAGGCAGGCAGGAGAGACTAAATGAGAAAAGGGTTGAGAACACAAGGCAAGAGGAGGAGGAAATGGGACAAATATAGATATAAAATATGGACCCAGAGGTGGTGTACCTGGGTGGAGCAGGATTGTCTTAAGTTGTGAACTCATTTCCCATGTGCCCAATATCCACCTGTGTAGTGTAATACTAGAAACTCTGAACTGAGCAGAAACTCAATATTGTTTTTGCATGTGCATCATAACAAATGGAACTTGGGTTGTTCTAGTCATCCACCGCAGGAATGATACAAAAGCTATACACAGGCAAAATAGAGTTAAGAAAAAAGATCTGAATATCTTGGGTACTTTTTCCCCTTCATACAACCCAAAGTAGTAAATAGCCACCATAATCAAGCCCTTCACAGTTAGGAATGTTCAATGATAAGGTAAGGAGTCAAAGTAGTTTCCACTGGTCAAGAACACAGACCCGAGAGTCTGGACTTCCCTGCTAAATGCCAAGTTCTGGATTCCTACACAGACGTACGTGAACCTGGGTATTCCTGGACTTGCTGACTACTCTTAATCAGCTTTGTCCCAACAGTAGCTCTCATGTCGGACTCAGAGCATAAAGTTGCAAAAAAACTACTTCCATAGAGGGTGTTTAGAATATGGAATTCTCTTGGACAGATCGATTCAAGATAACCATAGATTATCTTCGACCAGGTAACTAATTACATACAAAATAAATATCGATCTTCAAAGGTGATGGGTCAAATGTTCTCTCTGCAATCATCCATATATTCATGATTTTTGTGACAGCAAGTCCTGACTTTTCTGGGTTTAAAGCGAATTCTCTTGCTTATCCCTTTTACTTCCCTCAAAATGTTCACCGTTAGCTCCCTACAGGGGAGAGATGAAGTCTTGCACTTTGCTTCTCATAGAACGTAGAACATTAAAGGTCAGCACAACATTGTGGGCCGAAGGGCCTGTATTGTGCTGTACTGTTCTATGATTCTAGGATTACAGCACAGTGCAGGCCCTTCTGCCCACAATGTTGTGCCAATATTTTATCGTGCTCTGAGATCTATCTAACGCTTCCCTTCTACATAGCCCTCCATGTGGTTAAGAGTCTCTTAAATGCCCCTAATGTATCTGCCTCCACCACCTCTGCCAGCAGTGCATTCCATGCACCCAACACCCTATACATAAAAAAAAACTTGCCTCTGACATCCCCCTTATACCTTCCTCCAGTCACCTCTCGTGTGAGCCATTTTCACCCTGGGAAAAAGTCTGACTGTCCACTCGATCTGTGCCTCTTATCATCTTGTACACCTCTATCAAGTCACCTCTCATCCTCCGTCACTCCAAAGAGAAAAGCCCCAACTCGCTCAACGTATCTTCATAAGACATGCTCTCCAATCCAAGTAGCATCCTGGTAAATCTCCTCTGCACCCTCTCCAAAGCTTCCACATCCTTCCTATAATGAGGCAACCAGAACTGAACACAATATTCCAAGTGTGGTCTAACCAGAGTCTCACAGAGCTGCAACATTACTTCTCAGCTCTTGAACTCAGTCCCCCGTCTAATGAAGGCCAGCACACCATATGTCTTCTTAACCACCCTATCAACTTGCGCAGCTAAATGCTACAACCGAGAGCAGGGACAGCCAGACTAGGCCTCAAGGTAATACTTGGCTCAAGAAAAGAACATTCTGCCACGTGAAAGCCCTGTGATGTCATGTACAGAGAATGAGTCCTTCCTACTACCTACTGCAAATGCAGAGTTGTGATTAAAGAGAAAGTGAATCAGGAGAGAGCACTGTGGGGAAGATTGCGAAGACTGGAGTCAGACAGATGATTGTTGGTGGAAAGAGCTCCATACATTTGGAGGAGGTGGGGGAGGGGTGGAGAGCACTTCAAAGTTAAAGGCACCACTTTCCTGGGAAGAGATGGGCATCTTAGATCATCCAACAGATGAGTCCTTCGAAAACCACATCAAACCTCAACACTTTGGTTAAGATCTACATGAGCATTCCCAGCAGCTTCCTCTGTGCAGTAGAATTTTGCAAAGGTCAAATAAACACTCCATGCTGCTCGACATAATTATACGTACCTAGCAACCCCCCTGCACTCCTTGCTCACAGAAACAGTGGCAATAATTTTGGCCTGTGGTCACTTGCTCCAGCTTGAGAACCGTCCTCCATTCAAATGCTTGAGCACTCCTGATCTATAGTGAAATTGGCTAGCTGACCAGTTTAGTCTAACTGCCCAAATCTATAATTAAACTGATAGATCACAAAGCCCCAGTGGTACTCACTGCTCCTTTAGCACGGAATGGATGCATTTCTTCTGAGAAGCACTGAGAGTGATGCTCTTTTTCCGTGCATTCTCTTCCGGCTGTATTTCCTTCTGCTGGTACTCAGTCTTCATTTGCACCTGAGGTGACAAATGTTAAGGTTTGATTAAATCAGCTGAAATCTCCAACATACTGTTAAAAACCAAATTATGCAAGAGAAAGACTAGCAAAACTTGCATCCACATGGTTTAATATTTCTTCCAAACTATGGCACCTCCATCAACGTGGCACAAATCCAGGACAGCAAAGAATGCAGGGTCTACAGCCATTCTAAGAGTACTGCTTGCTCCACCATACAAGGGGAAAGTACCATGAGTACCAGAGACCAGAATTAAGAATAGAGAATGTGGAAAATGCTCAGTAGATTTGTAGAATATATGTGGAGAGAGAAAGAATTCACATTTCAGGTCAATGACTTTGCACCGGAGCTAGTGAAGAGGGATGATAATGGAAGTGGTGGTAAAGGGACAAATAAACAGAACATTGGCACAGAGGTGGTATTAATGGGAGAAGCAGAATTATCTGAACTTGCTGGAAATCTGAAAGGTGGAAAATGCTGGTAGCTTGATAACTGAAATCATTGGCGCTCAGTGCTGAGTCCAAAAGGGTGCGATGTGCCGAGATGGAAGGTGAGGTCCACGCTTAGTAACTAAGCTTCACTGAAACATTGAAGGAGAAAGACGACAGAAATCAGAATTGGAGCAAAACAGACAATTAAAATGACAGGTCACAAGAAGCAGTCAGCCAAGCTGAGCTTGGTCTCCCCAGTGTAGGGGAGACCACCACAGGAGGGTGTCATCAGAAAGGGAGGGGGGACTATTGGTGATGAAAGAGTGAACCAGACCAATGTCCTTGTGGGGGGGGGGGGGGGGGGGGGGGGGGGGGGGGGGGGGGGGGGGGGAATGCTGGTGGAAAACAGACCCTTCAAAACAGGGAAGGGGAATATATTTTTACTGATGGCACCTGTTGGCAATGTTGGAATTGGCAGAGGATTATCCATTGAATGTGCAGTCTACTTGGGCTGGAGGCAGTGGACAAGATAAATCCTACTGTGGTACTGGGAGGATGAGGAAGAAGAGAAAGCCCTCTCATTGAACTGAGTGGTCAAGGACCTTATCAACCATGGTGAAGGAAATCTTCAGTTGACAGACTGGTACGGAAGGTGGCAACATCACTATAGATGTGAGAAAAACTGGGGAATGGAGTTGGGGGGGGGGGGGGGGGGGGGGGGGTGAGAGAGAAATTAGTCAATGTAGCCAAGGGATTAATGTAGGTGTGATAAACGTGCACTGGTTGCCTCAGATCACAGAGAAGTCAAGGAATGAACAGGAAGGGTCAATGCAGACCAAGTGAAGATGAGAGGTGCGAAAATAAGCAAAGTTGAGGAAACGTTCAACTGTGGAGCAAGAATCTGAGAGGTGCAACACAGAAACAGGCCCTTCGGCCCACGGATTCCACACCAATCAATCTCCCATTTTACACTAAACCCTACATTAATACCGTCTTTTAATCTCCCCACATTCTACGCACCAGGGACAATTTTCACTGGCTAATTAACCTACCAATCCGTGCACCTTTGGGATGTAGGAGGAAACTGGAGCACCTGGAGGAAACCCACATGGTCACGGGGATAAAGCACAAGACTCCACCCAAGGTCAACATTGAACCTGGGTCTCTGGCACTGGGAGACAGCAGCTCTACTAGCTGTGCCACTGTGCTGTCCCAAGCAGCACATAACAATCAAATAAATGGATAGTCGATGTTTCGGGTCCTGATGCAGGGTCTTGACCCAAAAATGTCAGCTGTTCCTTTGCTTCCACAGAAGCTGCTCGACCCACCGAGTTCCTCCAGCAGCTTGGTTTTTGCTCCAGATCCCAGCATCTGCAGTCTCTGGTGTCTGGCACATACACTGTCACTGAACCAAAGTCTTCTGAATCCGAAGCAAAAGTGCCACCATTGAATCAAGCTGACTACTTCTGCAGAAACTCCTGAAGCAGAAACACAGACTGCTTTTCAGACCAATGTCAGAGCTCAGTGATGTTGTTTTGGAACCACTGACATGAATCAAGCTCACTTTGGAATGTGCACATTATTAAAGATCTCACATCACATCAGTTGGTGGAAACAACTTCTCAGAAATAAAAAGATTCATAAATTAACATTAAATGACAGGTGGGAAATGACTTATGCCTGCGTAATGCTGCTTTCCAGGTCATTGAGCTGGTCATTGATAATAACAAGTTCTTTCTTCATATCTCTCTCACTGTCAGACAGCACAGGAAGGTGCGAGTTAAAATTGTGCAGAACTTTCTTCACCCTGTAAAGTGGGAAATAACAAAAGTAAACTTTTTCCACAAATACTAAACATGTCTACTCAATTCTTGTAAATCAAGATAAAAAACGTGCTCTTTAAATGAGATTCTACCCTTGAAGTGTACCTTTTCATCACTGCTTCTTGGTTGAATTTTACCTCCTCGTATTTGCTAGCAAGCATCTCTGCCATTTCCTGCAGAAGTTTTCTGTTGAAAAAAGTTAATATTAGTCAGCACTTCTAAAGTTCAACAATGATTTTCAAAAAGTTGTTTACCAAAAAGTGATGATGATCTCAGTCCAATTAACCATTATTTTTAATTTAATCAATATATTAAACAATAAGCAGCAAAATATCTCAAATATCTCCCATCACTTTGACACAGCTATATTACCAAACTGTCTTATTGGATGTTATGATATAATGTCAAGATCATCAGGATATCCTGCACATATCTTTCAATTAGTGCTCTATGTTCCCCTCACTGGCTGTTCACGCAGGCAGATATAGTGATCTGTATCCAGTCACAAGTCTAAGCTTCACCTCCTATATCATTACTTCCACCCAAGCCTTACTGCTCATTAAAACCCTCAATCACGCCTGTCACTGGAAATCCTAATTTTTGCAAGTCAATTTGCCTCTTGACAAAATGATTACAGAGCCGTCCCATTATTGCAACACTATTTCATAGCCTTAATCAGTAGAGATTTTGCAAACCTTGTTGCATCTTCTATGGAAAAAGAAATTAAAGGAGAACTAGACATTTTCCAATAAGATGAGACAATTCAGCTGTGATCAGACCTTTTAGTGGTGCATAATTAAGAAAGCATTAAGGTTAGTCCAGTGGAGTGAGTTCGCAGACAGTACTGCCAATTCAAGCAATTTGAAATTTTTAAACATTAATTAGCTAATTCCAAGTTAGTAAAGATTAAGGGTTTGCAAAATTCTAAAAAGCTGGGATTAGATTACAACCTTACTTATGACAAGTAAGGATTTCTTTGTTAGTTATTCACCTTTCGAGAATGTTAGTTCAGCAAACTCATGAAACAGATGTCTGCAGTTGTGATGCTCTATTGCTTCTCAGAGAATGGATATCCAGTATAGGAAAATTACAACAGTTAAAAATGAATGCAAAGCACTGTACCAAAAGTTCACTTAAGGCTTCAAAGTCACTGAGAACAAGCTAAAAACAGGTAGGACTTACTGGTTCTAAAAGTCGGAAGGTCCAAATAATTTAGATAACAAAACCCCCGCACCTGCCCACACTAACACAAGCAGCAACTTGCCCAAAACTGAAGGGCAGCATCCGAATCCACAAGGAACCACATGCTCCAAACCTTCCACCTGCTCTACAGAGCCTCCAATTTCAAACCCTTTCAAAGCCCTATTCTGCTGTATTTCTGCAGTCTGAGTACTGCAACCGAGCATGACTGACTTGTCCAGTGTGCAAACCCTGCCCTAGTTTCATTGGATTCTTCTCTCAAAACCTCTTCCCTGCATGCAGTTGAAAGTCTCAGAAAAATGCACCTTCTTAATGTGTACTGTCATCTTTTGTACTCTGCTCAGCAGCCCATCCTCTCATGAAGCAGTTTGATGATACGTTAATGCCCGTTGGCTCCTGTCAGTTTCCTACACAATAAGGCTGGACAAACATCAAAACTAACTCATACATCACATGCAGACCAGCTTGCCACTTCTGACCTAGTGGGATCTGGGAACTGAAAAACGACAACATAAGCGTGAATTTTAACCAATGACAAAGGAACCGGATTTGAAGAGTTATCCATTTCAAAACCATGGGAATTTCCCAAATCTCCCAGGATTTATAGCTCACTATGAACATGAGTAGGCAGCCGCTTCAAACCCAAGTTGCCTTTCACTAAGATCATGGCTGATCTGACCTTTGGCTTAAACCATTTCTGCCTGGCCCCCGTAAAATTTGATTATCCCGTTGTCCAAAAATCTCTCTCAAATATACCACAATGGCTAAGCATCAACAGCTTTTGTAGTAGTGAATTCAAAAGATACACAACCCTTTTAAAATTAGAATTTCCTCATCTCAGTGTTAAGTGATAGACATCCTGAGACTAGGCCCACTGATTCTATTCTTTCCAACGAGTGCAACACTCATATAGCACTCATTTAACCTGTCAACATTCCTTTGTTGAGACTTTTTGTTCCCCTCACAACTTACTTCCCCATCTTTATATCAAGAATAGTTTGGCCACATAACACCCAGCCCCTTCATCTCTCATTTATATAGATGGTAAATACTACAAGCCCAGCACTGAACCCTGTGGCATTATCTGGTTGGAACTTGCCAACCCAAGGAATGTCCTACTGCCTTTTGTTTTCTGTCCAAAGTAACATGCAACCCAACCCCCAATATTAACCAGGATTTTCCCAGAATCCAGGGAACTTTGGAAGATAACAACCAATGCACCCACTACCTCCGTTGCTATGATTTGTTTTGAAAGAATCCAAGGGAGCAGCAAACCATTAGCTTCTGGAGATTTATCAGCCTTTGGTCCCATTGGTTTGCCTATTTATTCTCTAGAGATATTAATTGTTTGCAGCTCCTTACTCTTGAATACCCCTTTTTAGAATCCTGCTAGCACCTTGTGAAAACAGAATCAAAATCATCTCCTGCCATTTCCTTACTCCCCATAACTAAAGCCTGTCTCAGTTCCAAAAGGAATTAATGTTTAATTACTATTCTTTCCCTGTGTGCTCTTAGAAGATCAGCAATTTGGCTTTATATATAATACTTATGTGCATATTCTACTTGCTCCCTCTCATTTTCTTACGCTGTCTTTTGCCTTCTTGCAAGTTGAAGATGCTTTGAAAGCCTAACAATTTGTCTGTGGCTTAAATAAATGAACCACCAGGGTAGCCTTCTGTGATTGTGAATGCTTCCAGGTCTGTGCCACATACTTACTTTTCCTTGAGGCACTGTGCAAGATCGTGCTGCTGCTTATTCTTCTGATTACTTAGAAGCTTCACCCTGGAATACAAAAATTGTGTGAAGAAGCCTCACTAACAATGACTGTATCGACAACAATGGATTGTTAGACAGAGCAGAGAAAGTATTTGAGTCAGAATTCTCTGCACATCAGTGGCCTTCCGCCTGCCAGACTTTTGCCCCAGCACTGCCTTCAGCAGTTCACAATAAGGGTACTTAGAGGGACCGTCAAGTGCTTTAAAAAAAATCTGAAGATGTGGGTGAAAGAACATCAGGGCCAGTAGAAGAAATAGTGGAGACAGTGTAAAGAGAGAGAATTAGCATGGGAGATGGAAAGATCCAAAAAACAAAAAGCTATGAGGAGAATTAACTTGGAGATAAAGCAGTGAAAAATGGATACCAGACATTGAAAAATTCAAGAGGCTTGGAAGAAAATTACTGTTCTGTTATAGTTTCATGCAACTCAGCTTTGGAATTAAGAAAGCCAGTCTGGGTTGCTCTTCAAAAACATTGCACAACATTGATTTCTCAACTGGTTATAAGTGATCTAGAGGATTACCTCCGTGTTATCTCTTCTCTTGCAAGAGCCTGTTTGAGGATGTACTCTTCTCTGAAAACCTGGGTGGCTCGACTCAAAAGCTGCAAGCACTCCTGTGGCGGCGGAGCTCCCTCTGCATCTGAAGCTCTGAATTAACGAAGTCATTCAATTCCAAGAATTAAAATCTCTCACCAGGTCATTCTATGCAAATTCAATTACATCATAACAGGATGCAATAGAATAGAAAAATCATGCACAATTCAGGCAAGAACAGTGTACCAAATGTACCACAATGGGATTACTAACTAACGCAGGCAGAAATTAATAAGCAGCACATCACAAGCTTCTGACAATGATCAACAGGACTTTGCCCTCCATAAGTGATCAAAGGTTCTCCATGATGTTTGCAAATCACATTCAGGACAGCAACATCAGGAGGTGAGGAGGAGACTTTGCTAATGGGTAGTATCACCTCACTCTAATGTAGTGGTTATGTTGCTGAACTAATAATTTAATAACATAACTACCACAATAGGGCAACGTGATACTAATCCAGAACTAATAATTCATGAATTACAAATTTGAATTTGGTTTAAAACAAATCTAGAATTATAAAGCTGCCCAGTACCACTCAAGCACTAAAGTGTTGAGTCCAAGCGATTACACTCAGTGTAACCTTCATCAAAATGACTAGAAATTTGGATTTCAGGGGAGAAGTGAATAATTGGACCTTGCACTTTAGCGGTTCAGGTTGAAAACACCCCTCACTCATCTGCTGTCACTGACGACTTGAGGCACAGAAAAAAATTCAAGCAAGCCAACAGCAGCGTGACCAATCATGTCATTTACACTTGCTGGGAGTTACCGGATGGGAGACTGGAAGATGGTTAACGTACAAATAGAGTTCGGCCAATTCACGTTAACCAACTAAACTTGCAAAGGTTCTCTTTTTGAAACCCTCAGTGCCTCATTGTACTCTACACATCAGGGAAGTGGAATAAAAACATTAAAAGCCATTTTTTCCTCAGTTGCATTTTCATTTATAAGGAACATAACTGCAGGCAATGAACACATGGATATAGGTTGAAATGGCACCTCAGAAGCAGCGGATTTGTTGTATTGCGACGCAAAATGTTGGCGATGTGTTGTTCAAAGGAGTTGCTGGAGAAGTTTCGCAGCGGAGATACAATGGAGCTGGACTCTGGGTTGGAACACAGTAGTGGCGGTGACACTGGCCGCGTGGTGGCCCTGTAAGCAATTGGAAGCTCCATTACATAACTGAGTCAGGACATAGTCAGCAACTGCAAGTATTCTTAGGTTTTCTCTTTCACCTTCACTACAACCACTTAGGAAACGAGGCTGGGCAAGTGGTTCAGTGGGGGAGCACATTGGGATGAGAGACCATAATTCTACTAGCTTCAAGACAGTCACGGAGAAACACAGGTCCTCAATTCCCAAACTGGGGGAGGCTAATTTCAATGGCATCAGACAGGAACTCTTGATTGGGAGAGGCTGTTTGCAGGTAAACGGGTGTCTGACAAGTGGGAGGCTTTTAAAAGTGAGATAGGGAGAGTTCAGGGCCAGCATGTTTCTGTTAAGAGTGAAGGCAAGACTGGCAGGATTAGGGAATCTGGATTGACGAGGGATATTGAAGCTTCTGGTCAGGAAAATGGAGGCAGCATATGCCAGGTGCAGGCAGTTGGGATCAAGCAAATCCCTTGAGTATAACAGATAAGATTTCTTTATTAGTCACATGTACATCGAAAGACACAGTGAAAAGCATCTTTTGCATAGAGTGTTCTGGGGGGCAGCCCGCAAGTGTCGCCACGCCTCTGGCACCAACATAGCATGCCCACAACTTCCTAACCTGTATGTCTTTGGAATGTGGGAGGAAACCGGAGCACCCGGAGGAAACCCATGCAGTCACGTACACACATCTGGCAGATAAGGTAAAGGAGAATCTTGCAAGATTTTATAAGTATAAAAGAATAGCTAGGGAGAGTGTAGATCCCCTTAAAGGATTAGTGTGGTAATCTGTGTGGAGACACAGGAAATGGGCAGTGTCTTAAGTGAATACTTCCTGTCCTTCTTTACAGTGGAGATAAAGGAAGCTAGCAAGTTCAGGGGAGGGAACAGTGTCAACCTGAAACATATCAATGTTACAGAGGATGGCGGTCTTGAAATGCATAAAGATGGACAAATTCCATGGGCCTGGCCAGCTGTATCCTAAGATGTTGTGGGAAGCAAGGGAGGAAATTGCTGGGACTCTGCCAGAGTTTTTTTGTATTGTCACCACAGACAAGGTACCAGAAGATTGGAGGATAGTAGTTACAGTCTGAGCTGTAGTTTTCTATGGTTCTATGGTGAGCTATACATCTGCGGTGGGACTGCTGTAGTCATACAGCACAGAAACAGGCTCTTCGACCCAACTGCTCCATGCCGACCAAGATTATGATCTAAGCTCGTTCCATTTGTTGGTGTTTGCCCATATCCCTCTAAACCTTTCCTACCCATGCACCTGTCCAAGTGCTTTTTAAAATGTTGTTGATGTACCTGCCTCAACCATTTCCTTTGGCAGCTCATTCCATATACTGACCACCCTCTGGGTGAGAAAACTGCCCCTCAGGTTCCTATTAAATCTCTCCCCTCTCATCGTAAACCTATATCCTCTTGATTCCCCAACCCTGGGAAGAAGACTGTGCATTCACCCTATCTATGCCCTCTTGATTTTATAGAGAGCTCAAGATCACCACTCATTCTCCTACGCTCCAATGAACAGAGTCCCAACCCGCTCAACCTCTCTCCATAACTCAATCTCTTGAGTCCCAGCAACATCCTCGTAAATCTCCTCTGCACTCTTTCCAGCTTAATGGCATACTTCCTATAGTAGCGTGACCAAAACTGAACACAATATTCCAAATGTGGCCTCACCAACGTCTTGTACAACTACAACATAACATTCCAACTTCTATACTCAATGCCCTGACTGAAGGCCAGCATGCCAAAAGCCGCCTTCACCACCCTATCTACCTGTGACACCACTTTCAGTGAACCATGTACCTGTATGCCTAGGTCCCTGTGTTCTACAGCACTCCCCAGGGCCCTACCATTCACTGAAAGACCTACCTTGATTTGACTTTCCAAAATGCAATACCTAACATCAGAATTAAACTCCATTTGCCATTCCTCAGCCCACTTACCCAGCTGATCACAATCTCTGTAAATCCTGATAACCATTTTCACTGTCTA
The DNA here is from genome assembly GCF_009764475.1 of Pristis pectinata. NCBI lineage: Eukaryota > Metazoa > Chordata > Chondrichthyes > Rhinopristiformes > Pristidae > Pristis > Pristis pectinata. The sequence goes on along the minus strand of NC_067425.1, from coordinate 36,081,586 downwards.
TGACATTGCTTATTTTAGTGCCATTTGCAAATTCACTACTGTATGAGAATGTACCACGCCTTGTACATTCTCATCCAAATTATTGATATAGATGACAAATAGCAATGGGCCTTGCACGGACCTCTGGGGAGCACCACTAGTCACGGGCCTCCAGTCTGAAAAACAACCTTCCACCATCATCCTGCAATTTCTTCTCTAGCTTCCCAGTGTTCTTGGATATACCCGATTTATCTACTTTCTTAAGTTTTAAGACATCCAGCATCTCCTCTGCTGCAATGTGGACTATTCCCAAGACGTCCTCATCAACTATCTCAAGTTCCAAAGTCTTCACGTCTTTCTTCACGGTAACAACCGGGGAGAAATATTCATTGAGGACCTCACCCACCTCCTGCGGCTCCACACAAAAATGTCCACTTTGATCTTTGAGGGGCCCTATTCTCTCCCTAGTTACTCCTTTTCCCTTAGTATACACCATATCTCTTTGGATTCTTCTTAATCTTCTCTGCAGAAGCTCTCTCATGCTCCCCCTTTTGCCCTTCTGATTTCTTTAAGTACACTCCTGCATCCCCTATACTCCTCCAGGGATTCACTTGATCCTAGTTGCCTGTACCTGACCCATGCGTCCTCCTATTTCCTGACCAGAGCCCCAATATCCCTCATCATCCAGCGTTCCCTACCCCTGCCGCCAGCTATGCCCTTCATTCTAACAGGAACATGCTAACCTTAAACTCTTGTTATATCACTTTTAAAAGCCTCCAACTTGCCAGACTGGTCCCAAAGTACTTCCCCACTGACACCTCAGTCACTTGTCCTGCCCCATTTCCCAAGAGTAGGTTAAGCTTTGCCCTCTCCCTAGTAGGGCCTTCTACTGTCCGAGGAAACTTTCCTGAATACACTTAATAAATTCCACCTCATCTAAGCCCTTAGTACTATTGCAGTCCCAGTCTATATTAGGAATATTAAAATCCCCTACTAGGACATCTATACAATTCTTGATACTTTCTGCAATCTCCCTGTATATTTGTTCCTCTAATTCCTGTTGACTATTAGGGGGCCTCTAATACAATCCCAAGGTGATCATCCCCTTATCTCATCTCTCCATCCATAAAGCCTCACTGGACGATCCCTCAGTCATGTCATCTCGGACTGCTGCTGTGACATTCCCCTTGCAACTCCCCCTCCTTTCTCCTCCACCTCTATCCCACCTATAACACCTGTACCCTGGAACATTAAGCTGCCAGTCCTGTCCCTCCCTTAGCCGTGTTTCTGCAATGGCTATAATATCCCAGTCCAATGTAGCCATCCAGCTATTGGAAGGGATTCTGAGCAACAGGATTTAGTTGCATTTGGGAAAGCAAGGACTAATTAGGGATAGTCAGAATGGCTTTGTATGTGGGAAATCATGCCTCTCAGATCTGATCGAGCTTTTTTTGAACAGTTGATTTAGAGGATTTACTAGACATTGTCTGTATGGACTTTAGCAAGGTCTTTGACAAGGTGCCCTACATTGTAGGCTTGTCCGGAATGTTAGAACACATGGGATCCAAGGTGAGGGCAGTACTGGAGGGTTGTTTCTCAGATTGGAGGTGTGTCACAAGGATAAATGATGGGTCCTCTGCTGTTTGTCATATGTATTAGTGATTTGGATGAGAATATAGGAGGCTTGATTAGAAAGTTTGCAGATGACACCAAAATTGGTGGCATAGTAGACAGTGAAGCAGGTTGTCTAAGATTACAAGATCTAAATCAACTGGGTAAGTGGGCAAGGGCATGGCAGATGGAATTTAACTCTGACAAGTGCAAAGTGATGCATTTTGGAAGGTAAACCAGGGCATGACAGGGCCTTGGGGAATGTTGTAGAACTGAGAAACCTAAGGGTACACTTCTCTGAAAGTGGCAACACAGGTGGTGAAGGTGGTGTATGGCAAACTCGCTTTCATCGGCTAAGGTCCTGAGCACAAGAATTAGGACATATTACAGTTGGTTAGGCCACACTTGGAATATTGTGTGCAGTTCTAGTCACCACATTACAGGAAAGATGTGATTAAGCTAGACAGGGTGCAGAAAAGATTCACAAGGATGTTGCTTAGACTGGAGGGCTTGAGTTACAAGGAGAGATTGGATAGGCTGAGTTCTGTTTTTCCTGAAGCAGAGGAAGCTGAGAGGTGACACGATAGAGGCATATAAAATTATGGGACGCATAGATAGGAAACAAATTCCTGCTATCTACCCTATGGTGGGGGTGCCTTAACCTAGAGGGCATAGGTTAAAGGTTTAAAGGGGATCTGAGGAGTAAATTTTTCACCCAGAGTAGTTGGTATCTGGAACGAGCTGCCAGAGGTGGTGGAGGCAGGACAGTAACAACAGCATTTAAGAGGCATCCAGACAGGTATTAGAATGAGCAAAGCATAGAGGGATGTGGAATTAGTGCAGGCAAGTGGGATTAGTGTAGATAGGCACGATGGTCGGCATAGACGCGGTGGGCCAAAGGGCCTGTTTCTATGCTGTACACCTCCATGACATCCCCCAACTCTGCAGTCCCCAAGGTGGCTGTTCACATGTGTGTGAATTTCCACAGGCACCTCACCTGCTAACCCCAGTAAACCCAAACCGAAAGAGAAAGAGAAAATGCTGGCAACATTCAACAGCCCTGGCAATATCTGCAGAGAGAAACAGTTAACATTTCAGGTTGATGACCCTTGTTACCCTGCTGACTACTTTCACAATGTTCTCTTTATTTCAAAATGTTCAGCATCTGCAGTATTTTGCTTGTGTTGCAGTCTTTGACTCTTCTCCACATAGATCCAGATTTCTGCTCATCCAAACTCCCACACATAATTTTCCAGCTGGAGCAAATAATCATTTGTTGGAGGAATCCTGTCCTATGATCTATGATCATTTGTAATTCATCTGGAGCTGATATTAAATCTTGGACCTTCCTAGTCCCCATCATTTTGACTTTAATCACACAATTCAAAACAAATCACTGCTTTCATCCATTCTGTTTGCCTCAGCTCTCCTGGGGCAGGCAACTTCCAGTCCTATGTGCAAGCAAATTCACTGAAGTGGCCATTCACTCAACCCTGTCACAGGAGAAACTTGCAAATTAAATCTAATACTTACAGTAGTTGTCTAATGATACATTCATACGTATCCGTGATGCAAATCATTGCAGCTCCCAGAGAGAGATCCGAAATGATCCAGAATCCTTTGATTGGTGCAGGCTGGCTGTATGAATTTGTAAAAAAAATAGTAAAAGCAGTGCCTTTGCCACATTTCTTACCAAATAAATCACAAAATCTTCTTTAAGTACTGCTGTGATGTTTTCCCTAATCAAAATCAACTCTTTCCTCTCTATCACACCTGTAGCATCTGCATCCTGAAACATCGAGCTGCCAGTCCTGCCCAATCCTCAACCAAGTTTCAGTAAAAGCTATAATATCCCAGTCCCATATACCAATCAATGCCCCGAGTTCATCTACCTTATCTGTCAGACTAAGCTGCATTAAGATAAATGAAGTTTAGCCTCAGACCTTCCTCCCTCCCTGTCCTGCCGACTGGACTTACTCATTTTAACTTCATTACTTGCTTCAACTTGCATCTGCCACACTACTACTTTGAGTCCAAACCCCCCTTCCAGATTAGTTTAAACCCACTCGAGTAGCACCAGCAAATCTCTGTCAGGATATTGGTACCCTTCCAGTTCAGGTACGACCTTCCCTCCTGTACAGGTCACCTCTGTCCCAGAAGAGATCCCAAATGGTCCAAGAAACTGAATCCCTCCCTTCTGCTCCAGCTCCTCAGACACACATTCATCTGCCCTTTCCTCCTATTCCTACCCTCATTACCACGTGGCACCAGGAATAATCCAGCAATTACAATGCTCGAGGTCCTGCTTTTTAACCTTCTGGCTAACTCCCTATATTCACTCTGCAAGACCTCATCCTTTTTGACCTGTATCACTGGTATCTATCTTGACGACAAGCTTATTAATGTGCCACCTTATTAAACCCCATTGAATGTTCACATACACAACTATACATCCCTCAGGAACCGTATTACTTCAATTAAAAAAAACTATGAAGTTAGACAGACATGAATTGTCTTAACACATCCATGTTAGTTCTCTCTAATCAATTTGCATCTGCCCAAGTGACCGCTAATACTGTCCCTGATTATTGTTTCTAGAACGGGAGCGAGAGGCGAACGAGCGGAAGCAGCTGAGGAGTTCCAAATAGCTAAGTTTATTTTTTCTAAAGGTTCAGAGATAGCGGGGAGTAACTGTGCAGGCGCGTGACGTCAGTCGGTAGCGCGAACAGTTTAAAAAGACCGCCATATCCAGCGGGCAGCATCAGAGCGGGCAGCTGAGTGAGAAGCAGAAGAGTGTTTTGGGCTTCGGCTCAAGGGGCTTCGGCGAAAAGGGACGAGGCGGGCGAGTAGCTGGTAGGTAAAGGTAAGGTCTACCTGTTATCTGTTATAAATTTTGAAGTAGGATAAAACTAGGTAGGGAAAGAAATAGTTCAGATAGAGGACATGGTGGTGTGCTGCAGCTGCTTGATGTGGGAACTAGTGGACCTTGCTGTGGTGCATGGTGACCACGTCTGCAGTAAGTGCTTGAGGAACTTCGGCTCAGAATTGATGAGCTGGAGTTGCAGCTTCAAACACTGCGAAGCATCAGTGAGGGAGAGAGTTATGTAGATGCTGTACATCAGGAGACAGTCACCCCCCCCTTACAGCAGGTACTTCTGAGGTCCAGGAAGTAGACAGAAGGGTAACTGTCAGGGCAGAGAAAAGGAAAAAGAAAACAAACAGGCAGATAGTGCAGAGGACCCCGGAGGCTGTTCCCCTCAGTAACAGGTTTTCCGCTTTGGAAGCTGTTGAGGGGGATGACCTACAGGGATCAAACAGCAGTAGCCAGGTCTCCAGCACTGGGACCGGTCCTGCTGCTCAGAAGGGAAGGGACGAGAAGAGGAAAGCAGTAGTGATAGGGGACTCTATAGTCAGGGAAACAGATAAGCGGTTCTGTGGCAGTGAGCATGAATCCTGGAAGGTATGTTGCCTCCCAGGTGCCAGGGTCCAGGATGTCTCTGATCGGGTCCACAGGATTCTTGAGCGAGAGGGAGAACAGCCAGAAGTCATGGATCATGTTGGTAACAACAACATAGGTAAGAAGAGGGATGAGGTCCTGAAAAGTGAGTTTAGGGAGCAAGGCTGAAGAACAGGACCTCAAGGGTAGCAATCTCAGGATTGGTGCCAGTGCCACGCGATAGTGAAGGTAGGAATAGGAGGAGATGGCAAATAAAAGCATGGCTGAGAAGTTGGTGCAGGAGGGAAGGTTTTAGATTTTTGGATCATTGGGATCTCTTCTGGGGAAGGTGGGACCTGTACAGAGAGGACGGGTTACACCTGAACCCGAGGAGGGCCAATATCCTTGCAGCCAGGTTTTCTAGGGTGGTTCGGGAGGGTTTAAACTAGTTTGTGAGGGGGATGGGAACCAGAGGGGTAGGTCAGAGGAAGAAGGGGATGGGGAAAAGTCAGATCTAACAGGTTGAGAGGCTTTGAGGAAGGAGAAGCAGAGTACAGGCTATAAAAGTAGTAAGGTGGATGGGCTAAAGTGCATTTACTTGAATGCAAGAAGCATCAGGAAATAAGGGATATGAACTGAGAGCTTGGATAAGTACATGGGACTACGATATTGTGGTTATCACAGAGACATGGCTGACATCAGGGCAGGAATGGATATTGAATATTCCTCGTTTTCAGTGTTTTAAAAGTGATGGGGGGGTGGGGAAGAAGAGGAGGAGGGGTGGCGTTACTGGTCAGGGACACTGTTACAGCTGCAGAAAGGGTGGATAATGTAGAAGGATCCTCTCTAGAGTCAATATGGGTGGAAGTTAGGAACAAGAAAGTAGTTACTCTACTGGGAGTATTCTATAGGCCCCCCGGTAGCAGCAGGGATGCTGAGGAGCAGATTAGGAGGCAGATTTTGGAAAGATGCAAAAATAACAGGGTTATTATCATGGGAGACTTCAACTTCATAAATACTGATTGGCATCCGGTTAGTGCCAAAGGTTTAGATGGGGTAGAGTTTGTTAAATGTGTCCAGGATGGATTCCTGTCACAGTATGTTGACAGGCCGACTTGAGGGAATGCCATATTAGATCTAGTTTTAGGTAATGAACCGGGTCAGGTGACAGATCCATTGGTGGGTGAGCATTTGGGGGACAGTGACCATTGCTCCATAACCTTCAGCATTGTCATGGACAGGGATAGGAGCACACAGGACGGGAAGATATTTAATTGGGGAAGGGCAAATTATGAGACTATAAGGTGAGAACTTGAGAGTGTAAGTTGGGATGACATTTTTGAAGGGAAATGTACTATGGAGAGGTGGTCGACAAGAGAGGTGGAACACTAGTTAGGAAGAAGGCGGCAGCATACATAAGGTGTAAGCAGCAAGGATCAGATAGGACTCGTGAGGATGTAGAGTAGCAAGGAAGGAACTTAAGAAGAGCTGAGGAGAGCAAGAAGGGGGACATGAAAAGGATTTGGGCAGTAGGGTTAAGAGAATCCCAAGGCTTTTTCTCGTACGTGAAGAGCAGAAGGATGGCTAGGTGTAAGGTAGGTGCGATTAAAGACAAAGGTGGAAGATGTGCCTGGAAGCTGTGGAAGTGGGTGAGGTTCTCAATGAATACTTCTCTTCAGTATTCACCAAGGAGAGGGGTCTTGATGACACTGAGGGCAGTGTTGGTAAGGTTAATGTCTAGAGCATGTAGGCTATCAAGAGAGAGGATGTGTTGGAGCTGTTAGAAAATATTAGGACAGATAAGTCCCTGGGCCTGACGGAATATTCCCAGGCTGCTGCATGAGGCGAGGGAGGAGATTGCTGAACCGTTGGCTAGGACCTTTGAGTCCTCGTTGTCCACGGGTATGGTAACCGGAGGGTTGCAAATTTGTCCCCTTATTCAAAAAAGTAATAGGGATAGTCCAAGGAATTATAGACCAGTGAGCCTTAGGTCTGTGGCGGGTAAGCTGTTGGAAAGGATTCTAGAGATAGGATCTTTGAGCATTTAGAGAAACATGAACTAATTAGGGACAGCCATCATGGCTTTCTGAGGGAAGATTTTGCCTCACAAGCCTGATATGGTTCTTTGAGGTAGTGACGAGGAAGAATGATGAGGGTAGTGCAGTAGATGTGGGCTATATGGATTTTAGTAAGGCGTTTGACAAGGTTCCGCATGGTAGGCTTCTTCAGAAGGTCAGAGGCCAAGGGATCTGGGGGTCTTGGTCGTGCGGATTCAGAATTGGCTTGCCTGTAGAAAGCAGAGGGTTGTGGTGGAGGGAGTGCATTCGGATTGGAGGGCTGTGACTAGCAGTGTCCCACAGGGATCGGTTCTAGGACCTCTACTTTTTGTGATATTTATTAATGAAATAGATGAGGGGGTGGAAGGGGGGTTAGCAAGTTTGTAGACGACACAAAGATCAGTGGTGTTGTGGATAGTGTGGAGGGCTGTCGAAGCTTACAGAAGGATATTGATAGGATGCAGAGCTGGGCTGAGAAATGGCAGATGGAGTTCAATCCGGAGAAGTGTGAGGTGGTACACTTTGGAAGGACTAACTCCAAGGCAGAGTACAAGGTAAATGGCAGGATTTTTTGCAGTGTGGAGGAGCAGAGGGATCTGGGGGTTCATATCCACAGATCACTGAAAGTTGCCTCACAGGTGGATAGGGTAGTTAAGAAAGCTTATGGGATGTTAGCATTCATCAGTCGTGGGATCGAGTTTAAGAGCTGCAAAGTAACGATGCAGCTTTACAAAACTCTGGTTAGACCACACTTAGAGTACTGTGTCCAATTCTGGTCGCCTCATAATAGGAAGGATGTGGAGGTGTTGGAAGGGTGCAGAGGAGATTTACTAGGATGCTGCCTGGATTAGAGAGTATGGATTATGAGGAGAGACTAAAGGAGCTAGGGCTTTACTCATTGGAGAGGAGGAGGATGAGAGACGACATGATAGAGGTGTACAAAATATTTAGAGGAATAGATAGAGTGGACAGCCAGCGCCTCTTTCCCAGGGCACCAATGCTCAATACAAGACGGCATGGCTTTAATGTAATGGGTGGGAAGTTCAAGGGAGACGTCAGAGGGAGGTTTTTCACGCAGAGTGTGGTCGGTGCATGGAATGCGCTGCCTGGGGTGGTGGTGGAGGCTGATACATTGGTCAAGTTCAAGAGATCGTTAGATAAGCATATGGAGGAATTTAAAATAGAGGGATATGTGGGAGGAAGGGGTTAGATAGTCTGGGTGTGGTTAGAAGGTCGGCACAACATGGTGGGCCGAAGGGCCTGTATTGTGCTGTATTGTTCTATGGTTTAACTTCTACTACTGAAGTTAAACTGACTGGTTTGAGGTTACTGTCTTTAACCCTACTCATTTTTGAGCAATGGTATAACATCTGCAATTTTCTCGTCTTCAGGAACAACCCCTAATCCACAGATGTATGGATTATGGCAATTTCCTCCTTTACTTCCCTCAGCAGCCTGGGATACATCACATCTAGGCCCGGTGATTTATCCAATTTTTTGGTGCAGCATGCCTTTCCAGTACCCTTTCTTTAGCCCATTCATAATCACAGTCGTGGAATAGATTTTTGTTGTCTCAGAGGATATTTAATAGGAGATATTCAAGGTCAGGACAGGTAAAGACAGGACAAACAGAGAGCTTCTCCTATTAGCAAATCGTCCAAGGCCAGAAAAGACAGATTTAAACTAAAAGGCAAAAGATCCTAGATGGTAAAAGAATGGTTGACTTTTGTTTCCATCACCTTGATAGACAATTAGCAATTCAAAAGGCAAATGGATGAGCACTTCCAGGAAAATAATTTGCAGAGAAAAAGCTGGGGGTGGGGGCAAGGTGAGGGAAGCAGAAATGGCAATGGGGACTGACCAAATTGCCCTACAAGGAGCTGGCATGGATTTTATTGGGAAAAATATACTCTTCCTGTGCTGCGAAATTGTGGGATTACTTGTTAAATTTTGTATAGCACAGATTGAATTTCCAAAATGTTGATTTAATTTAGAGCAACTTCAGTAAATCATTCTCCTTAACTAACTTAAAATTCAAAGAACTACATACAGAACAAAGAAAAATTAAGGGTCAGAGACAGAACATTTGAAAAACTGCAATAGCAAAAATAACCAAGTTGTAAATCTCAAATTAAAAGACCCAGCACAGGGAAGTCCATTGCCAAATCCTCTGTCCACTTGGCAACTCAACCCAAGACATAAACTTTCCCAAGAAACATAAATTAAGACAGAAATTTCCCTCTTGGGAAATTAAATATGGCACAGAGCAGAGAGAAACAAAGCAGCTGGTAAAAGTATCTATGGCAAGAAAAACATGTTTAAAAACCATGTCAGACAACATAAACCCAATTGAGTTTTCTCAAAGCGTGCAGTTTTGAGGAACAGAAAGCAGCAATACCTGCACGGTAGCGGTTTGGTACACAGAATATGTTCCACTATGCATTTCTGCTCTGCTGCCAATTCTTGGAGGCAAGTCTTATCTTGTTCTTCTAATTGGAATAAAGACAAAACGCAAATTATCATTATCAAGATAGCAGTTACACATGTACACGTCCTTAAAATACAAGAATTGCTAGTAACTAGCTAGAGTAAAAATCCATTAATTTGCACAACTTGGGACTTGTGGTGTAAACTGGCAGATTTCCTGGTCTATTTGATGTTATTCCAATTATTACCCCAACATAATTTTAAATTACATTTTAAAACTGTTACACAGTCCAGTTGTATAATAAAATTCCCAGTGGGCCCTGCGTATTTAGAGTGTGGGAGGGAACTGGAGGCCTGGTGAGCCAGATGCCAAAAACATCGAGATTTCTGAATAAATGGATAGTGCAAAATTACCACTAGCCTAATCAATAAAAAAATGTGCTCTTTTTACTACCTGGAAAGTGAACTTAATCTAAATTAATTCTTGTAATTTCTAGCAAGTCAGAGTTTGGTGCTTTTCTGGTACTAACTACACCATTTGATCCAATTACAGCCCACTGTAGATTCCAGCTTCCACATTAGTTATAACTATCGGGAATATAACGGTCCATAGGATCCAAGGAAAAATGGCAAACTGGATTAAATTTGGCTCAGCAGGAGAACAAAGGTTAATTACCAATGGGAGTTTGGAGGACATATGGTGCATGCAGTAGGGTTTTATGGGGTTAAATCCTTGGTCCTTTCATTTGCACATCAGGCAGTCGATGTAAAATAAAATAGAAACCAGGTAAATCCCAAAGGACATCAAAAGTAATAGAGCAGGAAAGAAAGTTATTGTCCAGTGAATCCCGACTATAAATTGTAGCACCATAGGTTTCGTCTTTTTGTTTACACAAAGTAAAGGCCATTTGGCCGATCTGTCTGTGCTGGTGCTTACCACATCAGCAGCAGTTTTCATCCCATTTTTTCTTTTCTTGGGATTGCTCTTTCATTGACTTGAAAGCTCATTCCTGGCTTTCATGCTGGGCATTTTCTCTCCTCTCCCTCTTAGTGGAGGTGAGCAAACAAGGAAGAAATGTGAATTCACAGAAGGGTGCTTATTAAAATCCTACTTCAGTAAATTTACTATATTGCAGCAAAACTGAAGTGAACCAAAAAGAACCCAGTTCTGCTCATACAACACCACAGAAGGTTGCAAAGATTTTTTAAAAAAATATTAATCTGCAGAATGATCTGCACTATTTCAATTTTAAAATCAATAGTGATTGCAAGACAACTTTTTGAATATTAAGCCTTGAAATTAAAGACCTACCTGTGAGGAGAAATTGTTCCAGTTTATTGACCCAGGTTAGCCCAATGCTGTGTACACCAGCAATGTGTGTGCAATGATACCGTGTAGGACATAATGGATCTGCAATGGGAATATTATATCAATAAAAGGCAGCCACTCAGAGACTACACAGAAAAAAATAAGTTGCACAAATCTAAACCATACACTGACAGTGGAAAATATGGCAAAAAAAGATGACATAACAGAACAGGATTTGCAGCTTATTGTATAGCATCGATTCAGTTACATTTAGCACTAAGCATTCAAGTTATCATTCATACAAGTATACATATGCTATTACAAAGAAATATAGTTTACCTTTGTGCAATGTGATTGGGCAGGAGAAATCAGATTGTAGTTGCTCATCATCATCCCCTGTTGCCAGCTTCAGGGTCAATTCTAATTCCACACATTCAAACACATATAGGGAAGGGATAGGTTCACACCTCAGGTCCCACGATTCATTAGTCTAGAGGCGATATGAATAAAATAACCCTTCAATTTCCTAACAATGTTTACCTTATTCAAAATTATGCAATTCAACCCTTACAAATCAAAATTTTACAGTTAATTCTTAATGAAAGCACACTTCCTGAGTGAGTGTATGATTAAACAAAATATTCAGAAATTGAAGCCAAAGTTGATAAATGTACAACACAATTGTCCAGTCAACGTAAATGGATGATGGGGTGTTTGCTCCACGCTGGCCTCCTCTTACCCAATTACTCGACCCTTTAATTCCTTGCCTTGTGTCATTGATATCAATTAAATGAATCCATTTGACTTATCTGCACCTCATGCAGATAGTTCAATATTCCAACTACTCTCACAAAGACTTTTCTCCTGAATTTCCTACAGCATTTGTAAACTACCTTATTTATGATTTCCAAGTCTTGTGATTTCTTAACATTAGAATAAATCTGAAGAGATATTTCCATCTGGTGAGCCCCATTCAGGTCAAGACTCAGCTTCGTTTTCTTGTGAGAATCACTTCAATCCTTCCTTCTGTAACTTGGCCATTCTCCTATCATCTTGGTTAATGCTTTTTGTACCCTTTTCAGTGTATTAATGCCCTTTTTATAATATGGAGAGAAAAACTGTACATATTTGGTCCAGTTATGTTTAGTATAACTGGTCTACCTTATCAAATAATGCCTCTGGAAATAAACCCCAGCCTTTTTGCTTTGAAGACAAATGACCATGGTAATTCAAGTCACTAATTCTAGTGATTTGTTTATCTCTAGATCTCCTTGCTCTATTATGTGAACTTTTCTAAGTAAGGATTTTTGTTACCAAAACCCACCACCTCACAATGCTATTGAAATTCATTTGTTAATTAAATATCCATTCTGCAAGTTAATTAATCTTTGTAATTATTCCTTCTGCAAGTTACCTCATCAAGTTATACTACAGCTTCCTCTGGTTGTCTTATATCTCTTATTCAAAGCCTAGTTCTGCGATAAGTCACAGGCTTGACGAGTAGGTAGCTTTTAATAGGTAATGCCTATCTGTAGCAATGATTGAAATTTTTGAATTGGTAATTCACTTTAATAGGCTGATGCATGAATGGAGAATGAAGATATTTTGTGGGTGGTTGGGGTGAAGTGGAGAGAGATGAAAAGGGAAAGAAACATCAGCAAACTAGAAAAACAAAGGACTGCAGATGCTAGAATCTAGATGAAAAACACGATGATACTGGAGGAACTCAGCAGGCCAGGCAGCATCCGTGGAGAAAAGCAGGCAGAACATTGAATTCTCCCACTTTAAGTAATCTCTGCACCCCTCCACCCCAACCACACCTCTTTTCTTCCCTTTCCTAGTGTCTCTTTTTTTTAACCCCCTTTTTTCCCTCTCCTTACCTTTGACCCATCCCCCGGTGGATCTGCTCTCCCCTCCTCCCCCGCACCTGCCCATCACTATCTCTTACCTGCATCTACCCATCACCACCCTGTGCCCACCCCTCCTCCCCTCTTTTGTCCACCTATCACTGCTCTGTTTTTCCCTCCTATATATTGGGCTTCCCCTTTTCCTATCTTCAGTCCTGAAGGAAGGTCCTGACCAGAAACGTTGACCGCCTGCTTCTCTCCACGGATGCTGCCTAGCCTGCTGAGTTCCTCCAGCATCATCGTGTTTTTCAGCAAACTAATAAATTGGGAGTAATCATAAATCCTAAATGAACATATTCCCATCTTACCATCTGATCCTCCTCTTCATCCCCCTCAAGCACAACACAGTGATACAGCATGCCAGACTGAGTAGCAATGACCAGGACGTTGGGGACACTGGGTAGGCAGAGTATTGCACAAGCATCATATCCGTAATTATCCTCAGCAGCTGGGTGCATAGGCAGTGGACCCAGCAACTTTCCAATGAGTCCAGTACTGGAAGATTGGAATAAACGTGACATAAAGCTGAATTAACAATACGATTTCTCCTGCAGATGTAATACATACTTAAATTGAGGATTAAAAGTTGTGAATTTCATTATGAGGCAATGTACTTAGCTCCAACATAATTCATTGAGAGCATTGCTGAGTTCCGCACCAATTAGCTTAGAGGTAGGGTGGGGAGGACTCCCTCACTGATCTGAATAGAAGGGAAAGTTCAGATAAAAATATTTGTTGCTGTTTATCTGCCTCCGCTAACCGTATGATTGCCTTTGTTACATTAATGGCCAAACGATCCATTTTGCTTAAATGGAAGGATCCAATACTCCCTACTACTTTTCAATGGTTCCCTCAAACTATATCATGTTTAAACTCGGAAAAAATTAGGAGTGGTACTGTTGATCCTTCGCTTAAATTTGAGGAAGTTTGGAGTCCATTTATTCAATATTTTCACATGATATAGATCCCCTTATAATAACCTTTCAATTTAGAGGAACGGAGTTGATGACATAATATTGCTCTGTTTCTATTGAGAAATTTTAGTCCAGTTTTGTTTTGAATTTTTTTTTCTTTAGCTTAGTTTGGTTTGATATATTGTTTATAATTTTTCTTATTGTTTTGTTTTTTTTTATATTTTATAATAAATCTTTTTCTTTTATATTCATTCACTAACAGATCATTGGATCTACAGATCTTATACTCTATTGTTCTTTATGATTATCCATGTCATGATTGTTCTCTTGATCTCTTTGTATTACATGTATAAACATTGATATATTAATCTGTATTAATTTGAAAACTAATAAAAAGATTGAAAAAGAAAAGAAAAATATTTGTTCATTTATATTTCTAAAAGTGTCCAGGGGAACATCAGAGCATAAATGTACGGCTCAAACATCCAGAACCAAGCAGTCTTCTGAAGGTTCATAATAAACCTGTGTACATGCTCATACTGTATGTCTGTCTTCTCCTTTAGGCGGGTAGTGCTGGTTCAGGCTGCCCCACCTTATACTTCATTTAGTTCCTTAGGCCCTTGGACACACAGGATCAGTTTTCCCTGCAAGTTTACACTGGCCAAAAATCACATCAGGCAAGTTCACTTTTATTTAGAAATGGTCAGTGGTGACATAGCTAAGTGCTGACAGCACCTTTCCTAACCTCCCCGTAATCAAGTAAGATGTTCACACTCTGCTCTATTGTAGTCTGAGCATCATTTGCTTCCAAACATTCCCATCACTAAATAGGACCAAGGCCAAATCTCAACCTGACTGGCTTTAGGTCCCATCTGTCACTTCAAACAGACGATGTACTAACTTACCCAGAACACATCCTGCTGTCCTTTGATTCCTCCCTAGACAGAAGTGACCTTTGAATTCTTCACCATGAGAATATCATTGGAACTTCAAAGGCTACTTGTGCTTTCCACACATTAAAATACATTCCCTCCCAGCATCACATAATTCACTCACCAACAGAAGAGTCAAAGAAATGTATCAGTGGTTACCTTTCAGAGATCTTTCTGATACCCTCCACTGCCCTTATGGTTCCAAAAATGTACAAATGTTGAGAACCAACACACAGAGGTACTGAATCTTGGTTCACAACAGAAGCATATAAACCGAAAACATCTCCTGGTCTGAATCGCCAATACAGACGACCCCCACGATATAGGGGATTTGTGTTCCCAGAAAATGGATGGTGTTACAATTTTCCAGAGTATTGGTTTACTATTGTCACTCGTGCTGAGGTACAGTGAAACCTGTCTTCCAAACCGATCTTACAGGTCAATTCATTACACAGTGCAGTTACATCACGTTACACTGATGTAGTACAGGTAAAAAAAACAGTACAGAGTAAAGTGTCACAGCTACAGAGAAAGTGCAGTGCAATAAGGTGCAAGGTCACAACAAGGTAGATTGTGAGGTCATAGGTCATAGTCCATCTCATTGTATAAGGGAACTGTTCAATAGTCTTATCACAGTGGGGTAGAAGCTGTCCTTAAGTCTGGTGGTACATGCCCTCCGGCTCCTGTATCTTCTACCCGATGGAAGAGGAGAGAAGAGGAATGTCCCGGGTGGGTGGGGTCTTTGATTATGCTGGCTGCTTCACCAAGACAAGTATGCAAAGCTACAATGTGTGTGTCAAGAAATGCGAGTTGAAAAAAAAAGTTTACTTCTCCTCCCCCCCCTCACATAAATTCCTGTGACAGAATTTTATTCAGTTTCTCAAATATTTGGGCGGTGATTTGCGAATTTTGTAAGGGTGAAGATCTGTAACATGAACAGATGTAACAAAGCATTTGCTTGTAGTCCAATATTATAAATAGTAATTTTTAAAAAATTCACTTTTAATTAAAAATGAAAAATTTTAATTCACTTGCACATTCTGAGCCTCATCTTCTCAATTGTACCCAGACCAGTGCCACATTCAGTGATGTAAATTTGCAGATTAGTTACCTGTTGTAAGTAAGATTGCAGTATATTAAGAAGGTCTCGCCATTTTCATATAGGATATAGAGCGGATGAACCAAGACCTCTTTGGAACGATGCCTAGGGGCACTCATTAAAGGACCAAAATCAAATGCGACTGCAATCTCACCAAGTGATGCTGCATATGACCTACTGTAGAACAAATGGAACCAAAGCACAAGAAACAGTTAATAACAAGCCGAGATGGAAGACTTCTTCATCAAGGAGGCAATTCCAGTCTAGAAATAGTAGTAGAAAGCTGAATGGAATAACTATGACCAATTTAACAGAAGTGCTCATATGCCCTAATGGAAATTTAAAGATAGTACCATAGCCAAATCACCATCAACATTTTGAAATCACCAGAGATTAGAAATATGAACCATATAAAAACTGTGGCTACAGTAGCAGGTCAGAAGTTCGTCTTTTGACACACAAGCCTTTTCAGCACAAAGTAGGAGTGTGCCTGGGTGAGCACTGTTCCAACAATACTCCAGAAATTCAATATCATCTAAAAACCGGTAAGTCAATTTAGCACCTTAAATTATGTAATCTTCTTCCAACAGCACAAGTTCAGCAAGCTGCACTGCAATAACTTGCCGGAGTTTCTTCAAGGAGAACATGAAAGCAAGTACATGGGACAAGCAAGTTCAATTCAAAGTTACACGTCATCATCCTGAAAATATACTGATAATCCTTCATTAATACTGAATCAAATTCCGGAACTCCCACTTAAAAGTGCAGATTGAATTCTTGTGCTCGTGAACCCAGTTTTCTGGGTGGGGTTGAACACCAAAAACAGCTTTGTCGAGGTATGCTGTGAAACTCTGCAAGCCTGCTGCCTTGAAATTAAAGCAATGACAGAAAGTTACTGTATATGGTGTACAACTGGATGAACCCTGACTCCCATGTGGAAATGTTGTGAAAATGGGTCTGAGCCTATCATGGAGCTGCAATGGCGTTGCTGACAAACCAGATCATAACCTCGATTCCAGTGTACACTGTTAAAATGCGCAGGGTGGTGTGTGTGTGTGTGTGTGTGTGTGTGTGTGTGTGTGTGTGTGTGTGTGTGTGAGCGAGAGCGTCATGAATTAGGCTTGGCCAGTTCGCCTATGCCCAGGTTTCAACCAATTTTTCATCTCTTTAGGCAGTGCTGTTGCCAAGTTGTTATTGTGTCTGTTACAGTAAAAAAAAACTGAATTTTCTTTGGATGGACTGCTGTCTCCAAAAATTTAAATTTCTTTTGGGATGTTTTGTAAACTTGTGATTGACAGCCCTTTGATTTTTACAATTAGCAGCTGAATAGAGTCATGATGCTACCCAAAAGTATGGTATGGTTTAAACAAAGATTGTACTGCTGCACTATTCATGAGGTCTAATTTTCGATTTCCAAGGTGCAAGGTCAGCATTTATTGTGCATCCCTGGAGGAAGTGATGGTCCACCTGCATGAACCATTGTACTCCTGAGCAGGTCACTGGTGCAATTAAAACCCGGCCTGACCACCGCCTGCCTGAACCAGAGCCCAGCCCAATTTCATGTACTAAATAAACGTTACAAGTCCTCAGGATCAGCGTAGGTTCAGTCAGGCCTGGTTTTAATTTTATTCTTGAGGTCCCAAATGCAGTGGTCCATGAAGTGGATCGCTGCTACCTTCAGAAACAAATCAGGAATGAGCAAAAAGATTCTGATCCTGCATATTGCAAAAAAAATCTCCTATCAGCACAGTGAACTCACCTAACATCCAAAGGTCAAAAACAATTTCCATACAAATATTTTTACCTTGTAGTTGGTACAATACTTTCTTCTTCACTCTGAGTAAGGCAGAACAACTTGATGGGTGTCTGAGGTTGTTTTAAGTCATAAAACCTATGAGGAGAAAATGTTGACAGTGGGTAACAGAACATCAATTTTCAGTGGCTGCTTTCTTAATATTTGCTACAGCAATTATGTAATTAATATAAAAATAGTTTGCTGGAAATACTCAATGGGTTGGTCAATACCTGCAAAGAGAGAAAACTGAATTAATGTTTTTCCACCAGGCAGGTCATCGTCCTGAAGCACTGTTGCCATTTCTCTCTTCGCAGATGCTACCTGACCTTCGAGTAATTCCAGCATTGTTTTAATTTCAGATTTCCAGCATCTGCATGTTGTTTTTGTTTTGCAATGTTATAGTTGAGCAATATTCCAGTTTAAAATCCAACAACAATAAATTATGACAGTTCCATGCAGACCAATCCTTCCCCTTGCATCTCAATAACATACATGTTCCGTCCTCCTCCTATACCTCCAGATCATTTCCACATTAAATGAAAAAATTGGTGCAGTTAAATGCTGCAAGTAGAAAAACAAAAGACCCTAATAGTGACAGACAGCTCCCAGTCTGCATTGGATTTAAGAATTCTTCTGAAATTTCAAAATGGCCTGATGGAAGGAGAAACATAGCAGAATAATGACATTGTGGAAATTTCATTGGTAAAAAATAGACAGTTCTTACAGGCTTTATGTTAAACTTGTTTAGACTTTGTGAATTGACATGGACATCTGGCTGTGGATTAATACACAAGTAGCCTAGCTACAAAGCATTAACATGTGGCAATACTATTTTCAGATCAATTAGTTTGTCTAGCGATTGTACAAATAACGTGCATTACCTCACAGAATTATCAGAAGTTAATACGACGACATGAGGCTCTTCAGTTTCACTGGGGTACCAAGCAGCATGTCTTACTGTCAGTGATGTTGAACTTGTAAAGAATCTTTCTGCTATAGGAACTGTCCTGCGAATCCAAAAGAACCAACTTAACACTCAAAGCATTTTCCTATTGTAATAAACTAAGATTAAACAGAATTTAAAAATTCTCAGTTTAAATCTGTGCACTTCTACTACCACAGTGAACTCAACTCACAACTGTAGGCATAGTGGAAACCAATGAACGCAATTAAAAACTTTATATTTCCAGCATTTGTAGCAGTTTTCTTTGGAATTTCAGATAAATTTCTTCTTTTCCACTTATACCTCCTCTACACCAAACATTTGTATCTCTACTTGTCCTTTTAACACCCTTTCAGCTTGCATTATTTTGCACCCTTTTGTCATTTAATATAGAACACAGAACAGTACAGCACAGGAACATGCCCTTTGGCTGACAATGTTGTGCTGAATAAATTATGCTAATGATGCCTAATTACACTAATCCCTTGTGCCTGCACATGGCCCATGTCCCTCCATTCTCTGTGCATTCACGTGCCTATCCAAGAGCCTCTTAAATGCCTCTATCGCATCTACCTCCACCACCACCCCTGCGAGCACATTCCAAGCACCCACCACTCTGTGTAAAAAAAACTTGCCCCACACATCTCCTTTGAACTTACCCCCTCTCACCTTAAATGCATGTG
The DNA here is from genome assembly GCF_009764475.1 of Pristis pectinata. NCBI lineage: Eukaryota > Metazoa > Chordata > Chondrichthyes > Rhinopristiformes > Pristidae > Pristis > Pristis pectinata. Next base: position 36,062,494 of record NC_067425.1, on the reverse strand, counting down.
CTCTAGTATTAGGACATTTCAACCCTGGGAAAAAGTTCAATTTTAAAATTACAGCTTAACTGAATACAGAAATTCAAAGTCTGAATTTATTATAAACTTCTAGGACAGGCCACATATTAAACCTCTCAGGATCCTATTTTTCTGGAACAGAGAACAGATTTTACATGTATCTAAAGTAATTTTAGGGCTTGCAATTAAAAGTGTGATGGCAAAAATTAAAAATCACACTTGTGTACAGAGCAAGAAATGGGCAGCAGGGATAAACCAAGTAACTACAGGCCAGTGAGCCTTACATCAGTGGCAGGGAAGTTATTGGAGAAAATTCCAAGGGAGAGGGTTTATGCTCATTTGGAAAGGCAGGGCTGATCAGGGATAGTCAGCATGGCTTTGTGTGGGTGAAATTCTGTCTCACAAGTTTGTTTTTTGTTGAGTTAACTAAAAAGATTGTCAGAGCCACACAGCACAGAAACAGGCCCTTCGGCCCAACTGGTGCCTTTTAACTGTTGGTAATGTACCTGCCTCAACCACTTCCTCTGGCAGCTCGTTCCATATACTGACCACCCTCTGGGTGGAAAAAGTCACCCCTCAGGTTCCTATTAAATCTCTCCCCCTCACCTTAAACCTGTGCCCTCTAGTTCTTGATTCCTCAACTCCTGGAAAACCCTATCTACGCCCCCTCATGCTTTTATATACCTCTACAAGATCACTCCTCAGTCTCCGACACTCTATCCTTGCCTGTCCAACCTCTCCCTATAACTCAGTCCCTCAAGCCCTGGCAACATCCTTGTAAATCTTTTCTGCGCTCTTTCCAGCTTAGTGGCATCTTTCCTATAGCTGGGTGACCAAAACTGAACACAATACTCCAAATGTGCCCTCACCAACATCTCGTTCAACTGCAAACATAGCATGGAAATCTTGCACTGCTCTTAAAAGCCTAGGATTTTCATCTTTTATTTACAAAGAAAGTGAGATGAAGAAATAATTCTGCTACATATACCACTTGAGATGAGTGCATTAGATTATTGTTCAAACAGTAATGTTGATTCCATGCAAGTTATGCAATTCACTTTTAGGAACCAAAGGAAAAGATGGTAATGCCAAATTTTGTTCACATCTCTACAGTTCACTCATGAGTGTCCTGAAAATATTTATGAATTAAAGTCCGAAGTGTATATTGCTTCACAAATCTCTACTTTGATATTTTATTTCTCAAATGCTGTAGTGTAAAATTTTTAATGTAATGATTGTTTCATAAGTTGACAGACTTATGAACTTAGAACAAGGGAGCCTTACTTGTGATAGTTTCACTTTCAAAAACAAAGTCACAAAAGTTACTCACAGACAATTGATATTGGATTTTCCACCCTCAAACTCGGATCTTTTCCCCCATCGCTGTGGCAGCTCCAGCACCATCATACCTTTAGTTCCGATAAGTAGCACATGATGCTGCGTTGGACTAAGCAAAACTTCATTCACTTCAAACAAGGTGGATTATGCATAGTAATGTCTGTAGGAGAACAAATTAACAACTAATGCCATTTTGTAATAAAAGCTGTACTTATTTTATGCAGAATCATGTGCCACTCAGAAACACTTCGAACATTTCATAATTAAATATCCTGAAGTGAAATTATATCAGCTTAATACTTCAATATTAGACCAGACACTTGGCCTATTCATTGGCAACTGACGTCTCCAATGGCACAAGGTGTAGCACCAAATCCAAAAGTGTATTAGGAGGACATTATTATTTTCCCACGGAAGCCACTTTAATCGTGGCAGCTTATTTATTGCAATCTGTTTCTGCAAGGTCAGTTAAAACTACCCATATTTTTATGTTAGTCACTGCTAAATGATTCAAGTTCCATTGTCAAAAACCATCTAAAGAGTGACAATTATTTGATTTTAAGGTAGATGTATATTGATTAGAATCAACCCCAGAACACACTCCCTTTGAATTTGAAGGGAACCCACTACCCAAGCCTTGCAAACCTGAAGCATCTGTTCTGGCAGAAATCTTGTAATAGTATGTGAAACCCTATTCAACCTGAATCTTGTAATATGGTTTCACAGATTAATTTAACAAACGTCAATGTTCTCAGTCTCCACTTATGCAAGTACTAAAAGGGACCATAGTTTCCAGAAAACATGACCCTGGCTACTAAGAATTGAACCACACTTTGCACTGGGACATTCAATGTATTTCTTTAATCAAAAATCAACTAGTCATATTTCTGCAACAGCAATTAAAACATAAAGGAGATAGGGACATCATTAAAAGTGAATGTACAGGAAGAAATCTAAACCTTTAAAGAAACATTGGCTATACGTCAGATTTGAATGCAATGGTTATTCATACTGATGGCATTGTGGCCAAGTTTGCAGACACCAAGATAGGCAGAGGGATAGGTAGCATTGCAGAGGCAGGGAGTCTACAGAAGGACCTGTACGGGTTGGGAGAGTGGGCAAAGAAGTGGTAGATGGAATAGAGCAGAGGGAAGTGTGGGGTTATGCATTTTGGTAGGAAAAATAAAGATGTAGACTATTTTCTAAATGGGGAGAGAATTCAGAAATTGGAGGTGCAGAGGGACTTGGGAGTCCGAGTTCAGGATTCCATTAAGGTTAAATTGCAGGTTGAGTTGATAGTAAGGGAGGCAAATGCAATGTCAGCATTTATTTCAAAAGGTCTAGAATATAAAAGCAAGAATGTACTGCTGAAGGCGATAGGCAGACCGCATTTTGAATATTGAAAGCGATTTTAGGCTGTTTATCTAAGGAAGGATGTGCTGGCCCTGGAGAGGGTCCAGAGGTGGTTCACAAGAATGATACCAGGAATGAAAGCATGAGGGGTGTTTGATGGCTCTCGTCCTGTACTCGTCGGAGTTCAGAAGGATGAGAGGAGAGCTCATTGAAACCTACCGAATACTGAAAGGCCTGGATAGAGTGGACGTGGAGAGGATGTTTCCATTAGTAGGAGAGTCTAGGATCCAAGGGCACAGCCTCAGAATAAAGAGGTGTCGCTTTAAAACTGAGATGAGGAGGAATTTCTTCAGTCAGAGGGTGGAGAATCTGAGGAATTCATTGCCACAGAGGGCTATGGAGGCCAAATCATTGGGTGTACTTGAGGCAGAGACTGATAAATTCTTGATTGGTAAGGGGATTAGGGGTTAGAGGGAGACGGCAGGAGAATAAGGTTGAGAGAAAAAACAGCCTTGATTGAATGGCAGAGGAAACTCAACGGGCCAAATGGCAACTATCCTGACTCAACAGTAATACTGCAATGACCAAAGCTGTTCAAATGAAAGATCTGACATGAAGCAAAAAGGCTTCCCTCTCCATTCCTTTTATTTCAGATTTTCAGCAACTTGTGGCTTTGCAGGACTTTTAGAAAAATGCCAAAAAATTCTCTCTCCAGGAAACCGGCCAGTATCTGGTGTAGCATCTTAACTTCCAAGCCTAAAATCAGAAAAGTGTTTTTAACAAGGTGCTGGTTGGGTTAGACACAGTCCTAAGTTTTCAGTACAAGTGGTTGTGGGTGCAGAGGTCAGCTGGACCTTTCGAGATTCAGACATCTCCCTCATCCATCCCCCAACCCTCGCTCCATATCCCCACTCCCTTCCCCTACACCACACTCCTAACCCCTCTTCCACTCCCAATGCCCCTCTCCTTTCCCCCTCCACCCCACTCCCACCCCCCCAAACCCTTCCTCCCCACTCCTACCCCCCCCAGCCCTCCCGCTACTCCTACCCCCCCACTCCCACCCCCTCAGCCCTTTCCACCCACCCACCCCCCAAATCCCCCCCATCCCACCCCCACCGCCAGTACCTGGTGTGAGACGACCCCGGAGTTCAGGCTCTTGAGGTTGGTGGTATGAAACACGCTCTTGGCCCCATCCCAGAAGAAGATGTCGCTGTCCAGGCAGAAGAGGAGGTTCTTGGCGGGCTCGTTGAGCCGCCGGCCGCCCTCCCTCAGCTGCCCCAACAGCGGGTGCCGCAGCAGCTCGGCCCACCAGCGCTCGCACACATCCGCCATCTTCCCGGCCGGCCGGCCCGCCCGCCCGCCGACCACGTCACTATAGCCGGAGCCAATGGCCCGCCCGGTGGCGGGCATGCGCGTTTCACGCGAGGCAAGGCGGTTGTGCGCGTGTGCGGCGGGCGTCGGCTGGACAACCGGCGACGTTCCCGGCCGGGCCGGGCCGGACCGGGCTGGCGGGAGCGGGAGCGGGAGCGGGAGGATGGAGCCGCCGTCCGGCCACAGAGCTCTGTACAAAGGCCGCGCTGCCCCGTGGAAGGAGGCGTACAGGCAGGTGAGCGGACCCGGGGACTGAACGCTGCGTCCCGGCGCGGCGAATGGGTGACGACGGGAGCGGGGACCGGGGGCTGTACCGGCGGAGGGCCCCGGACCCCCGGCCCCCGGGCCGCCGCCAGCACCCCTCCCCCAGGCCCCCGGACCCCCCCACACCCCCACCGGACCCCCCCCCCAACACCCCCGGCCCGGCCCCCCCCACCCACACCCCCACCGGACCCCTGGGCCGCCGCCAGCACCCCCCCCCCCACACCTCCACCGGACCCCCGGGCCGCCGCCAGCACCCCTCCCCCCGGACCCCCAGCCCCCCCCCACACCCCCACCGGACCCCCCCCCAATACCCCCGGCCCGACGCCCCCCCACCCACACCCCCACCGGACCCCCCCCCCACCCACACCCCCACCGGACCCCCCCCCACCCACACCCCCACCGGACCCCCCCCCCCAACACCCCCGGCCCACCCACCCCCACCGGACCCCCGGCCCACCCCCCCCACACCCCCACCGGACCCCCGGGCCGCCGCCAGCCCCCCTCCCCGCAGGCCCCCGGGCCGCCGCCAGCACCCCCACCCCGGCCCACCCCCCCCCCCACACCCCCACCCCCACCGGCCTCCCGGGCCGCCGTCAGCCCCGGACCCCTGGTGTGCTTCCTTCCTTCTTGGGGTGGGGCGATTCCCCGCAGTTCTCGGGTTGCTGCTGCTCCAAGCTCGGAGAAACTCGGCGCCTCGATACTTGAGTATCTAACTAAGTACAGCTCTGGTCCTCGGTGCATATTGGTTTATTATTGTCACTTGTACCGAGGTACAGTGAAAAACTTGTCTTGCAAACCGATCGTACAGGTCAATACACAGTGCAGTTACATTGAGTTAGTACAGAGTGCATTGATGTAGTGCAGGTAAAAACAATAACAGTACAGAGTAAAGTGTCACAGCTACAGAGAGAGTGCAGCGCAATAATCTAATCCAGACCAGTGTGAGACTCTGGGCTTTGGGAGGTCAGATTCTGGTAGGGCATCTAGTGTATATGGCTGGGACCTTTTAAGCACTGAGAGACCTGGGTGCAAGTCCATAGCTTCCTAAAAGTGGTGACACGGATGGATAGGGTAGTGAAGAAGGCATTGGCTTGTGGCATTGAGTGTAGCAGTTGGGATGTGTTGCAGTTATACAAAATGTTGGTTAGATGGCACTTGAAGTGCTGTGTACAGCACTGGTCACCACACTACAGGAAGGGTGTGGTAGCAATGGACAGAATGTAGAATAGATTCACCAGGATGTTACTGGGACTGGAGGGCTTCAGTTATAAGGAGAGAGTGAATAGCCTGGAGCTTGTTTCCCCTGGAGTGTAGGAGGCTGAGGGGTGACATTGTAGAAGATTCATAAAATCATGAGGTGGATGGTTGCAGTCTTTTTCCCTGGGTAGGGGTGTCTAAAATTAGAGGGCACAGGTTTAAGGTGAGAGTGGAAAGATTTAAGGGGGACATAAGAGCAAGTTTTCACATGGTGGTGAATGGAACAAGCTGCCAGAGGAGGCAGTGGAGTCGGATACAAATAAAATGTTTGAAAGGTGTTTGGAAGGGTACTTGGATTGGAAAGGCATAGAGGGATGCAGGCTGAGCTGACAAGTGGCAGATGGAGTTCAATCCGGAGAAGTGTGAGGTGGTACACTTTGGAAGGACAAACTCCAGGGCAGAGTACAGGGTAAATGGCAAGGTACTTGGCAGTGTGGAGGAGCAGAGGGATCTGGGGGTTCATATTCACAGTTCATTGAAAGTTGCCTCACAGGTGGAAAGAGCAGTTAAGAAGGCCAATGGGATGTTGGCTTTCATAAGTCGCGGGATTGAGTTTAAGAGCCACGAGGTGATGATGCAGCTTTACAAAACTCTAGTTAGGCCACACTTAGAGTACTGTGTTCAGTTCTGGTCGCCTCATTATAGGAAGGATGTGGAGGCATTGGAGAGGGTGCAGGATGCTGCCTGGATTGGAGAGTATTGAATATGAGGAGAGGCTTAAGGTGCTAGGGCTTTATTCAATGGAAAGGAGGAGGATGAGAGGAGACATGATAGAGGTATATAAAATATTGAGAGGAATAGATAGAGTAGACAGTCAGCGCCTCCTTCCCAGGGCACCAATGCTCAAGACGAGAGGTCATGGCTTTAAGGTTATGGGTGTGAGGTTCAGGGGAGATGTCAGAGGGAGGTTTTTCACCCAAAGAGTGGTTGGTGCATGGAATGCACTGCCTGGGTGGTGGGTGGAGGCAGATACATCGAACAGGTTCAAGAGCTTGTTGGATAGGCATATGGAGGAATGTGAGATAGAGGGATATGCGGGAGGAGGGGTTAGGTAGTGTGAGGGTGTTCTGATGGACGGCACAACATGGTGGGCGAAGGGCCTGTTTTGTGCTGTATGGTTCTATGGTTGGAATGAATGAGGTAGGCCAGAAGTGCCTCTGTCTGTCCTGTACGTTTCTATGATTGTATGGATAGGATGTTGGTGAGAATGTTTGCAGTTGTTACCAAAATTAGGCAATATGGTTGAAAGTGAGGGAGCAGGTTGAAGGATGCAGGAAGATAACTATGGATTGGTTAGCTGGGCAAGAAAGTGGCAAATGGAATTCAAACCGGAGAATAGTCATACTTTTGGAAACAGGCCATTGGACCCACACGTCCACGCCAACCAGTGGGCACCACATCCATATTCATCCATCTTCCAGAACTTGCTTGTAGCCTTTTCTGCCTTGGTGGTTTAAGTGATCATCAAGAAGCTTATTAAATGCTGTCAGCTGGGGTAATGCAGTTGGGGAGGATGAAGAAGGCAAGGAAACACCATGAGAGCCAGTAAGATATCAGGATGTTTAGTGGAACAGAGGCATCAGTGCAACCCCACAAATTACTCTGTGTTGCAATGCAGCTACATAAGGTAGTTAAGGAAGTCAAACAACGTGCATGCCTTTATCTCCAAGGTGTAGAATACAAGGGCAGATACAACATACTAGAACTATGTAAAACAGTAGTTTAAACCACACATCCAGTAGCCACACTACGGAAAGCATGTGATTGCACCAGTGAAGTTGCCACAGGAGATTTATGCTCCTAGGCTGGAGAACTTGGGTTTGAGGAAATACTGAATAGACTGGGGGTGTTTTCTTTGAGCAAAGGGGGTTGAGGGGAAACATAAATGAGCTGCATAAAATTATGAAGGTTAACAGGAAGGATCTATTTCCCTTATCAAAGAGATTCAGTGACTAAGGGATGCAGTTTTAAGTTAAGTGGTGGAATATTTGGAGGGAATTTGAGGAATTTTTTTTAGCCAAAGGTTCTGGGGTTGGCCTCATCAGGCATTTGAGAGATTAGGACTGTTTTTTGTTAGAAAAAAGAATGCTGAGGAGAGATGGAGGGGTTGAGGACTAGAGGTCATGGAAAGATGGCGGGGTGAGGACAAGAGGTCATGGGCATAAAAGAGGAAGTGAGTTAAGAGTGACATGAGGAAAAACATTTTTTATTGTAGTGTGTAGTTGGATCTGGAATGGTCTGCATTCGGATGCAATGGAAGCAGTTTACATTATGACCTAGAAGATTGAAATGGATAAATGTTGAGGAAAAATTTGCAAGGTACGAAGCAGTGGCAAGGACTAGTGAGTTAACTCTGGCAGAGAACCAGTCTGGGCCAATTTGCTACCTCCTGTGCTGTAACAACTCTACAAGGTGCTGGAGTGAGGGCTGGAAAATGAGATTAATATAACTGAGTTCTCGCATCCAGCCATGGGTATTGCTCGGGTCCATCCTCAAGCTCCAAAAGTGACCAGATTTAAAACAATAGCAGTCCTTTTCCCGACCTCTGCAGCAAATTTGTAGGTGTAATTTTTTTTGGTTTTCAGATGTTACTTATGATTGTGGTTGTTTTGCAACATGAAGCATTATGATGCACATTGATTTTATTTATCCCACATTCTCCTTCGATAGAGATGTGTTGCGCGACTGAAGAACAGCCGAGCAAAGCTGTTGGAAAGGTATAGGCACATGGGAAATGATCCAGACTGTAACCTCAGAGAGCCCTTCCTTGTACAAGAAGTGATGGAAGAAGAATGGATAGCTTTGAAAGCACTGGACACACGTTTACCATCACTGTGGAAGGAAGGGGAGTTTGACAGAGGTTTGTCATTTAAAAACTATTGGAATGATTCAATCATATTTTATTGGTTTTGAAATGATTGTACAAATATGAACATAACCATACTCACACATTATAGGGCCTCTGCCCTCGGAGTCTGCAAGTCCTGAGCCACACTGAAATGAGAGCAAAAATAGAACAGAACAAATTAAATGTACAGAAATATTTGCACAGTGTGTTTCAAGTCTTTCTCTTTTAGTAATCAGCAATGAATGCATCTGTCCTGTAGCAAATATTTTAGTTTGTAAGGAATGAGGAAGTCTAGATGTGTATTAATGAATTTGTATCGATATGACTTTTACCTAGATGGAATATCTTGAGTACCAGTTTGACCTTTTGATAACAATCTTTTATTCAGTTTGTTACTGCTTTGATGTGTTTACAGACCAAATATTCCTCTGCCCTGACTCTTCAAGTCCTGAGCCACACAGCAGGGTTCAGAGACAGCACCTCCCCACTGATAACCCCCCGGCACTTATACCTGCAACCGCACTAAGTAATTACAGCTGTCCCTACACCTCCTCCCTCACCACCATTCAGGGTCCCAGACAATCCTTCCAGGTGAGGCAGCGCTTTCACCTGAGAGTCCAATGGTGTCATTTATTGCGTCCGGTGTGGCCTCCTGTAAGTCGGTGAGACCCGACGCCAGATTGGGTGACTGCTTCTTCGAGCACCTTCGCTCCATCCACCACAGCAGCCAGGACCTCCCAGTGGCCACCCACTTCAATTCCACATCCCACTCCCACACTGACATGTCTCTATCCACGGCCTCCTCTACTGCCACGTTGAGGCCAGATGCAAGTTGGAGGAACAACACTTCAATATTCTGCCTTGAGAGTCTATGACTGATGGCCTCAACATTGATTTCTCTAACTTCTGGTAAACCCCCCCCCCTCTTTTCCATCTCCCCCACCCCCTTTCCTTTGTCTTCCCTTATTCCTGTGGCTTCCTTACCCGCCTTGATGACCTGGCCCATCTCCTCTCTCCTTCATCCTTGATTGCCATGGTCCACTGCATTCCTTCTTCAGCCCTTTGCCTCTTCTACCTATCATCTCTCAGTTTATTATAGCTCCCCCCCCCCCCCCTTCCAAACTCTCACCTGGACTCGCCTATCATCTGCCTGCGTGTGCTCCTTCCCCTTCCCCCACCATTTTTATTCTGGCTTCTGCCCTCTTCCTTTCCAGTCCTGATGAAGGTCTCGGCCTAAAACATCAACTGTTATCTCCCTCTGTGGATGCTGCCTGACCTGCTGAGTTCCTCCAGCACTTTTTGTGTGTTGTTCCAGATTACAGCATCTGCAGAATTTCTTGTGTCACAGTTCTCCCTTCACTGTTGCTGTAATGAGTGGAAAGCTGTGCTGCAGTGTTTGTTGAAAAATAGCCCAGTTACAGGTACATCTGAAAGATCCGTGCAGACCTTGATGGACAATCGCCCCCAGTGTATTTTGAACAGCAGTAATAGTGAATGTTCTGATGAGCAGATTAGGAACAATGGTGTTGGATTATAGCAGTTTAGAGTTCTCCTTAAACTGGAATTGTGTAAATAATATGTAGCAATGTTTTGTAAACCTTCCCATTATTGAGCATGTGATTTTATTATGCTTGTCAGATTGTTATCCTTTTAACATCAGTTCTCTGCTCTTGCTTCTCTTGCTTTTATCATTTTTTTTGACAGAAATGTCTTAATTGATTCTGCACCCATCACCTTGGGCAGATAAAATGCTGGAAATGCTTAGCAGGTCAAGCAGCATCTGTAGAAAGAGAAGCAGATTTACGTTTCAAGTTGATGACCCTTTGTCAGAATTGGGAAAGAGAGAAAACACATTAGTTTTAAGTTGTAGAGAAGGTGGGAAAGGATGGATTGGACAAAGGGAATGAGCTGGCAGTATTTACGGAGGAAAAGGGATTGTCAACGTTTTGGGTCAGGACCCCTCATCTGAACTGAAAGATAGAGGGGAGATAGCTTGTATAATAATTGGCTTTATGCTGCCTGACCTGCTGAATTCATCCGGCATCTCGTGTTGGACAAAGGGAACATCTGGCACAGGGTGAGGCCAGAGTTCCAGCTTCTGCAGTTTTTTGACTTTTCATCTGATTAAGCAATGTGTTCCAAAATCTTGGCCCCTGGAAAGAAGATTGTTCTGATGAAAGGTCAACAAACTCTGCTTCTCTTTCCACAGATGCACCAGGTGACAAGGTGGTGCAGACCTGCTGCCTCAGCTCCAGTGACCAGGGTTCATTCCTGACCTCGGGTGCTGTCTGAGTGGAGTTTGCTCATTCTCCCTGTGATTGTGTGGGTTTCCCCCGGATGCTGCGGTTTATCCCATGTCCCACAGAAGTGTATTGGCCACTGTACATTGCCCCTAGTGTGTGGGTGAATGGTAGAATCTGGGGAGACTTGACAGGAATGCAGGGTGAATAAAATGGGACTATTACGGGATTGATGTAAATGGGTGTTTAGCGGTTGAGGAGGACTCAGTGGGCCGATGAGCCTGTTTCCTTGCCAAATGATGCTGTGACTCAGATGCTGCCTGTACCTAATAACTGTCTCTACCCTTGTCTGTCTTTCAGATTTCCAGCATCTACAGTTTTTTGGCTTTGATTATTTGAACAATTACTTCATGCAGGACTGTTTGAGTGGAGTGACTCTCAGATAAACATAGGAGCAGATTATAGCGTCGTAGAAAAATACAGTACAGACGTAGGCCTTTGCCCACTGAGTCAGTGCTGACCATTGACCACCTATTTACACTAGTCATACTTTAATCCCCTTTTTTTATTTCCCTATATCTTCATCAACTCCCCAGGTTTCTACCATGTCCTAACACTAGGAGCAGTTTTACAGCGTCCAATTAACCTACCAACTGGCACGTATTTGGAACGTGAGAGGAACCAGAAGCTGCTTCCCGCAAAATTTCACACCCCACAACTCTGATGTTGGTCAAAGGTTTCTGGCAATGTGATGCCAGCGGCTTTTCCCACTGTGTCACCGTCCCCCATTTAAATTTGTGGCTGTATGTAATAATTACAATACCTTGGGATTATTGGAATGCAGATCCATTGCCTGTGTTATCGAGATGATTGTACAGGCCAGTGGAATCAGCTGAATGATCTTTTTTGATTCTGTAGTTGTAGTTAATAACTGTCAAGTTTAATAAACCTTAAACCAGCTCTAGTCCCACTTTATATTAATGACAATAAACTTTTTTTCTCTTGAAAGAGAGACTATTAACAACTTGAAATGTGTTTAGAAAAAGTAATGCTTACGATGTATTTCAAAACCTTGCTGCCTACACACTCCTGTGTAAACCTGTCAAAACGTAATTACAATTTCCTGCAATGTTTGAAATGCATATTGAATATTATACCTATACAATTACAGATTATGGGAATGTAAACTAAGAGAATTCAATGTTTTATAGTTCTAAACCTTTTAGGCACATGGTAACACAGAGAACCATAGAGGAAACTGCAATAATTTAATTAGCCTTTTTATGTCAATTCTCTGCCCTCATTTCTTTTATATAACTATGTTTTATCTTAAATTCCTTAATTGATATGCATTCATTACCTTCTTGTGCAGTGAATTTTCTTAGTCCTTTGCATCAAGAAATGAACTGGCTTGGTTTTAACTTTTATGGTGCCACCTTGTTTTTTTTTACATTTTTTCTTGAATGTTTTTCCTTTTCCTTGTTTGATATCAGGTGCTGAATACACTGGAAAATATAAGTGAATTGGCAGAGTTTGAGGAAATGAACAGGAACTCCTCAATGAAGGTGGCCTGCTTTATATAAACCGTACCACTAAATCTGTTTCATAGAAGACTGGCAATTCTGCATGCAATGTGGTGTTGACTAATGTGCCTGGATATTTCCCCATTGTTTTTTTTGCCCTATCAGAGGTCTCGTTTTGGGGGCCTTCAGTGTCCACCACATCATCTTTCCTTGGCTAGTCATGATTTTGACCCAAACTGATACTACATTAATTATCCACTGTGTCTATATCACAAGTCAACCCTACTCTGATACTTGATTAACTCCTTTCCCTTTAGACCTGTTCTTTTGGAACTCTTTACAACCTGGAATATTGAGTGCCCAGTCCTGGTCCACCCTGCAACCATGTCTGTAATAGCTGTTACATCGTATGTTACTGTCCATGCTGTCAGCTCAGCTATTTTATTACATTCAAATAAAGACTGCTAAGCTTTGATTTTCTTGTTGCTTTTACTATCTCGAGTTGCTCTGTGATGCATGCATTTTGTATTTTCTGCTCCATTTTCTATCACATTTTGCTTGTCAATTCCGCCCCCCCCCCCACTTTCCTGTGCCACTGTTCCCTCATTTCCTCTTGATTTATTAACAAGCTGTTCTTGGACCCCATCCTTCCTATTCATTTTAAAGCCCCATTTATGCAATTTAACGGGATACTGGTCCTGGAACAATTCAGGTGAAGCCCATCCCAACGGAACAGCTCTCTCTTTCCCCCGTACCTGCGAGCAAAATGGAAATAAATTCATTCTCACCCGTGGCAAGTTTATTCAAGTTGGAATTAATCTACCGTGTTTTCATCCTTTAAATTACGAACAGAGTTAAGCACAGAATAAAATGAAACATGGGGAATTCAAATGAAACTGGAATGACAACAGCAGAGGAATATGAAGAAGTTTGTACTATGTTGGTGGGATAATGGTTGTGCAAACAATTAATGGTAGAATTAACAAAAATGTAGAAGAAAATAGAATCGCTGCTTTGTTGTAAAAAAATTTTTGAATTAGAATAAACCATAAGGAGCTTCTAAAAGATTTTTGTTTTGAGAGGGTTTGCGTAAAATAGCGTTTGTGATTCTAGTAGTGATTTTTTTTTCCCTCTTCGTAGAACAGGCCATCATAGAGGAGTACGAGGCCAGCTTGCGTTTTGATGATGCTTGCTTGAATGCCATTATGAAGGATTTAATGACACTGACAGGCTTGTATGTCCTGTCTGTAACAGGTGAGTATACTGGAAATAGGCTGTGAATTGTATTTGTGGATGATTTCCTGGAGTTTTATTTGCTTAAAATCTCTGGTTAGCTCCTTTTAGAAAGGTGCATTCAGCTTTGGGCTTTGCATCTCAGGAGGACAGACTAGTTTTGGAGAGGGCACAACAGATGATACTGGGGTTAAAATCTGGTTGCCTAGACTAGGTTTGCATTCCTTTACGTGTAGAAGATAGAAGTGGTCTAATTGAAGAGTTCGAGGATCAAAGAAAATGACTTTAAAGTTAGAGCCAGACTGTTTTAAGGAGCCTCAGAAAGCACTACTTCACAAAGGATGGTGGAAATCTGGCAGTCACTCCCTCAGTCAGCAATTCAATGTAATAGTCTAAAACCGAGATGGGTAAACTTTCATTATGTAAGTGTTTTAATGGTCATAAAAGCAGGGCTAGTAGATGCGGATGTGACACTGTTCAACCATCTTCTAATTGAATTATGGGGGCAGGCTTGAGAGATTGAAAGACTTATTTCTGTTCTAACTTTAACAGTTTGACTGACGTGTTGAAGGGAGGCACCCGAACAGTCCTCAAATGGGAACTGTCACAACCAATGCATAGTCGGCTCTGGGTTTAATAAATTGTGGAACGTGATTCAATTAAATATCCGGAAATAATTTTGACTCAATAGACTGGGGAGGTAGTAGTTTTGATTTTGGGTCTCCGTATAATTAGGCAAACCATTGGCATTACTGGTTTACATTGGAAGGAAAATGTCCCAGCTTTCTGGCATCTGTTCAGTATCCAGCGATTCCCACCTATCATCCTTTGGGTAAGTATTGAGTGAAGACTGTACTTCGTTAGCATGCCCTTTCTTAACAGCTACCATTTTGACGCCCATTGTTTATGGGAAGACTTGCATCAAAGGGAACCTCTGTGCTCCGAAGCAATTTACAGTCAGTATGTACTTTAGAAGATATGTCACATCATTTTTGATTTAAGAAAATAAATAATCCTTCACTCAACAACAGCTTAAACTGAAAGTATGGATTTAAGCAGCAGGGATGTACAGTAGCTCCAGGTATACATCCCTCTAACAAAGCAGAAGTCGTATAAACTGGCTTTGGGTTGCTGAATATTTGTATATCGTCAGATTGCCGTGGCTGGATTTGAGCTCATTCACTGCGTTACCAATCCAGTCGGTAGTGTAATTATCCTGAATGAGATGTGAGCACTTGCTTCTGATTCTTTCCTTGGGATAATTGCCTCCAAATTTGTTAGTTCTTTGTCCAGGTGTTCCTTGATCTGGAATAAACATTGCAGGCTTTGCACCAAGACTTCAGTTCCTGTGCTTTCATTGGCCAGCTTGTAGTGGTGTGACAGATCCCCGGTGTGGGATAAGAAACTATGTTGTTAAAGCACCATGTTGTAATATCCTGGTGAGCCCAGATTGGACTATAATTCTTTTTAAACCTTAAGTGTGTACTCTAAGCGGATATGGTCACTTAATCTGTGTCTTTCTTTTGGCTTCCTTGCTTGCGTGTAAATAGAATTGTTCTAATGGAGGTTAATGAGTATTTGCTTAAATGATATGTCCTGGGGAGTGTTTTGTTTTGGTTTTTGGAACAGGCAAAAGTTCACACAGCAACTTCTGCTGTGACGTAATTGCAAAAGAGGGGAACGGTTAGTCGTGCAACACGTTCCTGCAGTTGATCCGAGAGGAGCTGGGCCTGGTTAGTGCACTTTAAGACGGTCATTCATGAATAGAGTTCCGGTTTAATTTTAGAACTATATCGCAAAGTTAGGGGAGGATGGCCCCCCAACTTTGGGCCATCTACTACCTTTACTAAGGTAGTAGATCATATTTTGGCAGTACTGTAGATCCAGTATGTTAACCATACTCTATAATCTAACCAAAGCGATGTTTCTTTTGTAGGAATTACCTGAGTGTTAGCAGTGACTTTATAACTTGCTCATGTGGGATGTGCATTAATACCCAGGTAAGCTTCTTGCACAGACCAATCTAAATTTGGTTTCTTTCCTTCATGAAGATGGACGAGCTTACTGCACTTGTATCCAGTAAGGGTTAAAACACAGTAGCTACTTGACCTCTAAGAAAAACACTTTATGTCCGGAAATTTGTGCCTTTGTTCCTTGAGTGAATTCAGCTTCCGGTACTTATTTATAGAGTTTTTAAGTGATCCTGGTTGCTGCCCCAATATTACGACAGATAAAGAGGGAAGCCTTTACACACACACACCGAAACATCTAGTAAAGCAAACGGAACTGTAAAAGTCCAGTCGTGCAGGTTGGTGTCGCCCTGTGAGTGACCTACTGATTCAGGGTTCAACCCAGCGCATCAACGCACGCCTGTTGCTTCCACAGATGGTGCTTGACTGTCTTCCAGTTCTTCCAGAGTTCTTCTTTAGTTCCAGATTCCAGCATCTGCGGTTTCTTTTGTTTTCATATTGCTGCTCCACACTGAATTCTCTTCAAGGCATGCCAACTTTGAAGGCATTTTTCTCCTCCCTATGACGGGACTTCCGTGAATCTCTCTCGCTGTTCTCTCTCTCTGTAATTTCTGCTGGATGCAGGATGTCAACCCGAAATGTTAACGTTTACCCTTGGCCTCCACGGATGCTGCTTGACCTGTTGAGTTCATCCAGTGTTCTGTTTTTGTTTCCAGGTTCCAGTATCTGCAGTCTCTTCTCTCCTGATTCTGATTGTTCAAAATCTTGGAACTCCCTACTTTTACCACTTGGTCTGCTGTATGTCAAGAAAGGCGGGGGGGGGGGGCAACAAACAGTGTTTGTTGAATGTCCATGGGGAAATGTTTGGACTCTCGTTGGACATTTCCATTGCATGGCACACATGAGATACAGGTTTTAATAGGCACTTAGCAATCCAACTCCTCCTGTTACCCATGCCTTGCAACGTGTGGGCTCAGTCAGTGAATCGTGAAAACTCTTGAATGAGACAGAATACCCAGGCCCCAGGTGGACATTGTCTAGTGTTTATGGGCAGGGACCTCCAGCTACCGGTAACCGTTTTGTGTGAACCCAGCGTAACTTTAGTTTATTGAGGTGCTTCATAATTCCATCTGTTTGCTTAAAGGGGATGACAGTACAGCAAATTCGAGCTCTTCTGGAACACAACGTCACTGAACACAGCAGTTTATGTACGTGTCGTCCAGTCTTCTCTGTTGTATATGGTACAGAAGCAGAAGCTATGCTTCTAATGAGCTGTCAGGTGAGTGTGATTATTTACTGCACCATTAAAAGTTGTATTAGCATTTCATTGTTTGACACAAGATAGGGCTTTACCCTGTACTCTTACATCATTGAACTTATTAAAGTGCCTGCTAGTGCTATCGCATAGGCGCAGATTCACCAACTTGAGCGTGTATCTGTCCTTACTGTTACACATTTTGGTGGCTTCTCTTCCCACCCGTGCGAGTACCCCTTCTGTTTCTTCTCAACGTATTCCTCTTGGTGATGTCATCCAAACCCAGGTTGGGCTCTGCATGTCTCCTGACCAGCTCTTTCAACCTGTGCACTGCCTCTGCCGTCAGGCTGCTTCATCAGTGCTCAGCCCTGTCTACCTGGTAATTTCCTTTGATTGAATCCTGGAAAACTGAGCAATTGTCTTCAGTTCCTGCTGCAAATTCTGTTCCTCATCCATGGAATCTCTCCCTCTGTCAGGTTAGAGCAGGAAGAGAAACTTTTGACCATATTTGCTCAACCATCAAAACTGCCTCTCCCGTTTCAACTGACCTGCTGCTGCAGCTTTAGTGCGTGTACTTGTGACCTCACACGCCATTATTCCCGCCCTCCCCTGGCTGATCTCCCGTCATCCAAATTTAAGCTCATCCAATTATCACCCTTCTGCCTCGTGCTTGCCAACCTCGACTCCTGTTCCAGCAGAGAATTTTAAAATAAAAGGCTTATCTTCATGTTCTGAACATCAATGACTTGCCCCTGTCCATCACTGTAACCTCCGCCAGCCTTGGACCCTCTGTTTTGATCCCTTGTAGATCACTCATTTCCTTTTCTGCATTATTGGCGATGTGCTGCGGCTGTAACAGGAGTGGGAGTGGGCTGATTGGCCTTGGAGCCTGCTCTGCCATTCAAACTTGGCCTCCACTCCTCTTTCCTAGTTTCCCCATGCCCTTGACTCCATGGAAATTAAATGAATGTCAATCTCCGTCTAGAATGTATTCATTGATTCTACCTCCACAGCTCTCCAAAGAGTCGCAATCCTCAGAAGAAATTGCTCCTCATCTACATCAGAATTGTGGTAGCCCTTAATCTGAAGATAGTTCTCAACACTCCTGTGAGAGGAAACTTCCTCAGTGTCCATACTGCCAACTTCCCCCCTCCCTCCCCCCAATCTTTTACGACTCCATAAGATTACTTCTCATTTTTCTAAACTCAACTGAGTATAGGCCCAGTCTTTCTTCACATGTCAATACATTCATCACAGAAATCAAACCATTGAACCTTCTCTGAACTGCTGTTGATGTAAGCACATCGTTTCTCAAATATGAAGACCAAAACTGTACACTGGATGCCAGGTCTTGCCATCGAAGCTTCCCTACTTTAATACTCCATACTGAAAGTTGCCTCACAGGTGAATAGGGTAGTTAAGAAAGTTTATGGGATGTTAGCTTTCATAAATCGTGGGATTGAGTTTAAGAGCCGTGAGGTAATGATGCAGCTCTACAAAACTCTGGTTAGACCACACCTGGAGTACTGTGTCCAGTTCTGGTCACCTCATTATAGGAAGGATGTGGAAGCGTTGGAAAGGGTGCAGAGGAGATTTACCAGGATGCTGCCCGGTTTGGAGAGTATGGATTATGAGGAGAGACTAACAGAGCTCGGGCTTTACTCTTTGGAGAGGAGGAGGATGAGGGGAGACATGATAGAGGTATACAAAATATTAAGAGGAATAGATAGAGTGGACAGCCAGTGCCTCTTTCCCAGGGCACCAATGCTCAAATCAAGAGGGCATGGCTTAAAAGTAATGGGTGGGAAGTTCAAGGGAGATGTCAGAGGGAGGTTTTTCACCCAGACAGTGGTTGGGGCATGGAATGCGCTGCCTGGGGTGGTGGTGGAGGCAGGTACATTGGTCAAATTCAAGAGGTTACTAGATAAGCATATGGAGGAATTTAAAATAGAGGGATATGTGGGAGGAAGGGGTTAGATAGTCTTAGGTGAGGTTTAAAGGTCGGCCCAATATTGTGGGCTGAAGGGCCTGTATTGTGCTGTACTGTTCTATGATTCTATTATACTCTTTACAGTAAAGGCCAGCATACACTAACCTCTCAACTAGTTGCATTGCTAACTTTGTGTTTCATTTATACAAACCTTTGTGCTGCATCATTCTGTAGGCACAAAATTTGCTTTTTTTTTTATTCCTCTTTCCCAAGTGGATAATCTCACATTTTCCCATACTATTTTCCATATGGCAACAGCTTGCTCATTTAATTACTTCAATATATCCCGGATAAATGTGAGGTGTTGCCCCTTGGTAGGACTAATGTCAAGAGGCAGTACACTCTTAAGGGCAAGACCTTTAACAGTGTTGAAGAGCAGAGAGACCTTGGGGTGCAAGTCCATAGCTCAGTGAAAGTGGCTCCACAGGTAGACAGGGTGGTTAAGAAGGCTTATGGAATGCTTGCATTCATTCATCGAGGTATTGAGTACAGGAGTCAAGAAGTTATGATGCATCTCTATAGAACTCCGGTTGGGATGCATTTAGAGTATTGTGTGCAATTCTGGTCACCTCACTGTAGGAATGATGTCGAGGCTTTAGAGAGGGTGCAGAGGAGGTTTACTAGGATGCTGCCTGGATCAGAGGGCATGTGCTGTCAGGAGAGGCTGGACAAACTTGGGCTCTTTTCTCTGGAGCGGCGGAGGCTGAGGGGTGATCTGTTGGGAGTGTATAAAATCATGAGGGGCATAGATAGGGTGGAGAAGCAATATCCTTTTCTTGTTATTGAGCGATCCAATACCAGAGGGCATGCATTAAGGTGGGGGGGCGGGAGGGGGGGTAGGATCAGAGGAGACGTGAAGGGTTTGTTACTCAGAGTGGTGGATGTGTGGAATGCGTTGCCTGATAGGGTGGTGGAGGCAACTTCATTGGGGGTTTATGAGGGGCTTGGACGGGCACATGAATGAGGAAGATGGAGGGATATGGGCATTCTGTAAGTAGGAGGGATAAGCTCCGTCGGCACAACATTGTGGGCCGGAGCGCCTGTTCTGTGCTGTACTGTTCTGTGTTCTATATCCTTTGTGTCCCCAACTTGCTAACCCATGTATGTTTGAAATATCTGCTCCAGTACATTTGGAGCCTTCATCAAATCACCAAGTTGTAAATAGCCATGGCCCAGCACTGGTCCCTGTGGCACTCAGCCTGTTACTGATTGACAATCCAAAAGTGATCCATTTATCATGACTCTGTGAGTTAACCAATTCCTTCTCCATTCCAATACATTACACCCAATGTTGTACGGCCTTGTGCAGTAACCTATATATGGCACATTACCAAATGACTTCCAGAAATCTATGTGCACTACATCTACTAGTTTTCCTCTAGCTGTCCTGTTTGTTACATCGTCTAAGAACTCCGGCAAACTTGTCAAATACAATTCTCTTTTCGTAAAACCATGTTCATTGTCTTATGATTTTCTAAATGTCCTGCTACAGCCTCTTGAATAATGGATTCCAGATGTCAGGCTCTCTCTCCCTCCTTCCTTAATTTACATTTGCAGTTTTCCAATCCTCTAGAACCTCACTAGAATCCAGAATGCAACCAACACGTCCAGCACAGAGGTACAGCATGAAAACGTCCTAGCAGATCAACAAGCACCCATTGCTGTCTCTGCAAACTCTTCCTTTTTAGACCGTGGGCTGCAGGCTATCGGGTCCATACCCCACGTTGACTCTGCATTAAAGCCTGGAAATGTTTTACATTATTTATGGGAAGGGGTTTTGCAAGCAAGGCAGAAATGTTTTTGTCCATCCCTAATTGTCTTTGAGCAAGTGGTGGTATTTAGGAGGTGGTTATTTGGCCTGTTGAGGCTGTACCATCTTCCAGGGCAATCCCATCAGTTCCAATTCCCTGTAACCTACTCTCGTACATGCCATTAGCAGCCCCTGGTTCTCCTTCCACTGAAGTACACCAGAGGTAATTTACAGTGGGCAGTTAATCCACCCACCAGCATATCTTTGGGCTATGGGACATCATGCAAATATGACACTACCAGAGGTCAAAATTAAACCCAGGTTGCTGGAGCTGTTTGATGGCTGCACGTCCCCAGGCTGCCCTCTGTTACCAACCTTGGAGTTAAAGTGCTCATTGTGCTGTCTTTGCATAGGAAGTTCCAGAACTTAGTCCCGAGAAAAGACAGTATGTTTCCAAGCAGGATGGTCTGAGATTTGGAAGGAAAGGCCTTGTGTGAGGTGCATGAACGTACATTCATTTTTGCATTAATTTATGAAAGGAAGAAATTTATCCCACTATTTACTGTGTATGAGGGTAAATGATCAAAAAGCAGCAGTGTTTCAGGATACCTCCTTCAAACATCTTTCAGATCTGTTAAGTGGAAATGTCCTCCTCCAACCTAAATGTAACCTTTAAATCAGGGTATGATGATCTCATAAGTTATCTTTTAATTACAAAATACTTGATTAATGTCTTCAAATTCACTTTTGTATACTGCCTTGTGCTAGTTTGTGTTAAATAATTTTTCTTTCAGGCTTGCGATTACCTGTCTGTGATCCTATAGGTCCTATGTCTTCTGAGATCCTGTCACAAAAGTAACGAGGAACAAACTCCTAGGGATTTAAGTCTGTACAACAAGAAGACTGCTTTGCCACACTGCACTGTAGTGTGTTCTGTGTTCTACCTTTAATTTAACAAAGATTTCTTTTTATTATGTACATATATTTACTCCAGATGGAAAGTCCTTTTTTTAAAATCGCCCCCTGATGTTGGTCAATAAAATCAGAAAATAATACCAAGTTGATCTCAAGTTTTGACTGTATTTGGGGAGGGGAGAAGCAATAGTTGTAACGAAAGTATGGGGTGAGGTAAATAACAGGTCATTGATTTAACCTTGTTAGGTTCCAACTTAAGTTGCCTTGGTTCAAAGATTTAAATGACATACTTAAAAATGAACAGAATTAAAAGGAAAATACTCTCTCTCCACCACCCCCCCCCCCGACCATCTTGATTTGTGAACCCTTTTTAGTAATGAATGCGGAGGTGTTATCTGCAATCAATAATATCTATATTCCTGATCTAACACACGTGCTGAAAGTTAAGAGAATTTTTTTTTTAAGTGATCTCTAAGATAAAGTAGTATTCTTAGTGTGGTTTCTTGAACAATGCTGGCAGGCTATCTGATCTGATCTCAATGTTAGACAAATTAGTCATTAGGTGACAGTTTTAGCTCTCCTGTAAGTCTTGCATAAAGAGTTACACTATACTCCCAAGAGCATTCAGTCTAAGGATTTGAATGCAAAAATGTTCAACCCTCTTTTTAAAAAAAAAATCTAGACATAGTAGAACACTGGTAGTCTGGCGCACTTGGGACTTTGATGCCAGGTTAGCAAATTTTCTGGACTATTGGACCTTATTCCTATTAATATCCTAACACATTAATTCACTCTTTTATTACAATATTACACAGTATTCTCATGAATTTCCCAGTGAGCTAGGTAAGTTTAAAGAGTGTAGTAGCCAGAGGCCTGATGAGTTGAAGGGGAGCCGAGGAACTGGGGCTGATGAGTTGGGAGTGCAGCAGACATTACCTGGTGAGCCAGATTCCAAACCATCAGAGGATTTCCCAAAGGTGGTCAGAATTTACACAGTCTTTCAGTGAGCAATCTGTGCTGCCAGAAGAGTAAACTTGGGAGCAATACTAGCATTGAATGCAGACTAATGTCAAGTTTGTTATTGTAACAGTGCCGTTTACTTTAATCTGTAGACACCCTCTGCAGCCCCGAAGTTTGTCAGCAAGCACCATGGACTAATTTAGTTATGCTGCTGTGATGAGAGCAGTACTGTACAAACGCTGCATTGTTGATGTGCTGCCTTTTGGATGTCACATTAAACTTAACTCTGCCTTCTATCTTGAGTTGGCATAAAAGACCCAAAAACAGCAGTTACCAGCTTGTGTGTCCTGGCACCATTTCACAACCACCTCCAAGATTTGTTGGTTTATCTACTACACTTCCCTGCGGTACACCAGTGGCCACACTTCAAGGTGAACAAAGCACAGTGGAACTGATAGCAGTATACATTTATAATGTAAACAGGATTTAACATTAATGGGTAAGATTGGTCAAAGATAAACTGAAAAGGCATAGAAAATGTACTTCCCCTTAAAGGGTACTCAGTGTTGAAAGAACTTTCTCCTCAATTCATCAAACAGCCATGTCATATCAAACCTCCCTTTCCAAACTGCTCAAGCTCATTATTCCCAGGACAGGAAGCTACTGGAAAAAAGGTAGAAGCTCTTCCTGTTTGTTTTGAATCTAGCAGAACAGTTTAACCTGCATCCACTTCTGGTCTGTGGAAAAAGTGACAATTCTGTATTCCATTTTAACTCTGCGCTGCTTGAGGGAGACTTCCCGTTTGGTGCCAGGTTGGAAGGTTTGGGCTATAGAGTTGCACAGAATTGAGATGGGCTCACTTCTTCTTGATCTTGCACAGCAGCTTCCTTTTAACTCAAGTCAGATCTTTGCAGCACATTCAAAACGTGGTCGATACACTGCATTCCCCCAGGCTCAGAATGAAACATGAACCATCTCCAGTTCTGTGATTAGAATCAACACTCAACTGGTTTGTGGGGAGGCTCAATATAGAAAAACCTCCCCTGTTCAAATTCCACTCTGATTCCAACAATCATAGCACAGAATTTTAGTTGATTACATCCTAAAAGTACATGTCTAACTTTACTGTGCACTGTTGCACTTCATCCCCACATTTTTATCTCGCGACTTTACACAGGGGGCAGGCTGGATCAACCAGTATTCACCATCATATCCCTTTTCTGTGTGGATAAGGCAGGCCTTGCACTGGTTAACACTGGGAAGCCAAACCTCTTACATTAGGGTGGGAAGGATGATCAAATGACTACTTGGCAAGGGTCTGTCACTAATTCTAGCAAGATCACTCCAGTCATCTGTCTAGGATACACTACATGGTATGGTACAACTTTCAAAAGGTATTTAATTTAACACCATAATGTTGCTGCCAATTACATACTTTCAAGCAGACAGCTGAATAAATGAGATGATCCACCTTATTTTCAAGACAGAATCAGATTTATCACTGACTTAGATGATGTGAAATTTGTTGTTTTGCAGCAGCAATAGTGTAAATAAACTACATTGCAAAATAAAATAACAGGTAGTGTTCATAGACCATTCATAAATCTGATGGCGGAGGGGAAGAAGCTGTTCCTAAATCATTGAGTGTGGGTCTTCAGACTCCAGTACCTCCTCCTTGATGGTAGTAACGAGAAGAGGGCATGTTCCAGCTGGTGAGGGTCCTTAGTGATGGATGCCACCTTCTTGAGGCACCACCTCTTGAAGATGTCCTTAATGGCAGAGAGGGTTGTACCCGTGATGGAGCTGGCCAAGTCTACAACCCTCTGCAGCCTCTTTTGATCCTGTGTATTGGAGCCTCTGTACCAGTCTGAATGCTCTCCACCATATATCCATAGAAATTTGTAAGAGTCTTTGGAGACATACCAAATCTCCTCAAACTCCTAATGAAGTAGAGCTGCTGACATGCCTTCTTCATCGCAGACCAGCTTCAATCATACTTATTATAAACTACCTTTTTGCTGCAAATCTCTTCTGACTCTTACCTGGGTAGCCTCAAAGTTATTTTCTTCCCACACAAGCAGCAGGTTGGGACAAGATCATGAAGATGATCTCCAACACAGACCAGTGAGCAGATCAACCCATTGTTGTGCTGTAAAAGGAATGTAATTCTATAGCTTTGGTCATTCCTCCTAATATCTCCCTTCTGGCTCCATTAAGCACCTGTAATTCAGTTGCTTCATTCTAAAGGCACTATACAAACTTAGAGGCTCCATGTCAATTTCACTTGTAGCTCCCTATAATCTTAAGGCGAAACCCTATCATTTCCCTCAATCACATTGAGGCGTACAACATGAGAACAGGCTTTTGCCTCACTAAATCTACATCAGCCACCTATTTACACTGATTTTACATTTTCAAAAAAAAGGGATTATTCTTCCCACATTCCCATCAACTCCACCCAGGCTCTGCCCCTCATCCACACACCAGGGGCAATTTACAGCAGCCGACTAACTTATGAACCTGTAGGTCTTTGGGCTGTGGGGAAAACCCACCTGGTCACAGAGCAAACGCGCAAACTCCATACAGACAGCACTGGAAGCCAGGATTGAACCCGGGTCTCCCAAGCTGTCAGGCAGCTGTCTGCAACATTGCCACCCATAAGCCTCTCCCGCTGAATAAGCATCAAGAGACGTCCTCCTGGCGTACATTGCCAAACCAGCAGGGTGCAATCACAGCTGTGAAGGAAGCTGCATTTGAGTTTTGGTAGTATGAAATCAGCATTTTGTGAAATAAGGTGAATGACAATTTTATGTAATGTAATTTCATTTAGAGTTGAATACACGTTTTTTCCCCTTCTCTCTCTCCCCCCCAAACCCAGAAGATCACAAGAATTCATTCTGACATGTTTATTCAGGACAGCATCTTCCTTCCTGGGAACACCTTAATTTAGTTACCACATAAACAAGAAACAAATTGGTTCATGTGCCCACTTTTTTGGGTAACACTTCCACAATCAATGTACAGTTTAGAGACATTATTTTGGCTGTTGCAGCATCACAAATGACTTTTACATAATAAAGAAGCCAATTACACCTTTCAGTACTGGAGAATACCTTTGTACAAAGTCTATTGTAAAATAATTTCAAGCCTGTGAACATTCTGACCATTATGAAGCCATCTGTCAAAAAGCTGGGAGATGGGAAATGATTAGCACTTGATAAAACCATTCAAATTTTCAAGGAACTTGATGTACTCCTGGTGTTCTAAGGCAGTGCTCAGCTCAACAAGTTCATCAGCAAACGTGTTATCGATCCCACGGTCAGTCAGGAAGTCCATCAGATGGTCATAGAGGGCCTGTAAGAGCAAAGGAGTGAATTAAGGCCTTTGTAACTCATTCAGTACAGTCAACACCAAAGTGTCAATGCAACAAAGCTTACGGGATTGGTTTCTGGAGAGGGTTGTCCTGGGAAGAGAGACGAGTAGAGTTGGAGGAGTTGTGGGACAGTTACAGATATGGACAGAGAAGTGGCAGATGGAGTTTAATCCGGGCAAGTATGAGGTGTTGCACTTTGGGAGGTCAAATGAAAGGAGAAAGTAAACAGTTAATGGTAGACTCCTTAACAGCACTGAGGTACAGAGGGATCTTGGGGTCCAGATTTATAGTTCACTGAAAAGGCTATGCAAGTGGACACGATGGTAAAGGCGGCACATGGCGTGCTTGTCTTCATTAGTAGTTGCATTGAGTGTAAGACTAAGTCAGTCTTGCTGCAGCTGTATAAAACTTTAGTCAGACCGCACTTGGAGTATTGCACGCAGTTCTGGTCACCCCATTACAGGAAGGAAGTGGAGAGAGTGCGGAAGAGGTTTACCAGGATGCTGCCTGAATTAGAGGGCATGAGCTATAAGGTTGGAATTGGTTTATTATTGTCACATGTACCGAGGTACAGTTAAAAGCTTGTCTTGCATACTGTTCATACAGATCAATTCATTACACAGTGCATTGAAATAGTAAGCTAAAACAATAACAGAATAAAGTGCAGTGCAGGTAGACAATAAGGTGCAAGGTCATAATGAGGTAGATTGTGAGGTCAAGAGTCCATCTTATCGCACTAGGGAATCGTTCAATAGTTTTATCACAGTGGAGTAGAAGCTGTCCTTGAGCCTGGTGGTACGTGCTTTCAGGCTTTTGCATCTTCTGCCCGATGGGGGGAGGGGGGGGGGGGGGGAGAGAGAAGAGAGAATGTCCAGGGTGGGAGGGGGTCTCTGATCATGTTGGCTTCTTTACTGAGGCAGTGAGAAGTGTAGACAGAGCCCACGGAGGGGTGTTCTCCCTCGAGTGTCGAAGGCAGAGGGGAGGCCTTATTGAGGTTTTAAAATTATGAGGGGCATAGATTGGGTCCAGTCAGAATCTTTACCCCAGGATAGAAATGCAAACACTAGAGGACATGCTTTTTAAGGTGGGGGGGGGGGGGGGGGGGGGGGGGGGGAGGGCAGAAAGAGGGGGTTTAAAGGCAATGTGAGGGGCAAGTTTTTTTAATTAAACACAGTGGTAGGTTCATGGAATAGGTTACCAGGGGTAACAGTGGAATCAAACAGTTTGGTGGAGCTTCAGAGGCTTTTAGACTGACACACGAATGTGAAGGGATATCAATGATACACAAGAGGACATTCTGTATAAATTGGCATCAAGATCAGCACATTGTGGGCTGACTGGCCTGGTCAGTGCTGGACTGTTCTATGCGAGTAAAACTGGCCTGTACTGAAATTCAGAAGTGATCATGTTGAAAAAACAAGTTTCCTGATGCTGGCGAGACTGGAACCAGGGGGCATAAGAGGAAGGCACATGTCGAGGCCATTTGGGTCTGTAATTCTCCAGAGATCTGTAGCTTCTTAGTAGTTAAGTCTCAAGATGTAGATCAACAGACACTGATCAACAAAGAACAAGGGATTTGGAGTTTGGGAGATTGTGGAGCTGATGTCGAGTTATCAGCCTGCCACCCTTAAATGAAGGGTTTGAGGAGATGTACAGGAGACCAATTAGTTTAAACCAATCTCGTTTAGAGGCACTATTGTTTTAAGGTTTTGGAAAAGCACTCACAACCCTACAACATCTGCTTCTCTCTACTCCCATATACTTACACATCAGTGCAGAGAAACAAGGCACTGCATTGAGTGGTGAAACATGCAATAGCCAGTCACTTTCACTGCCTTCAGGGACTGACAGAAGCTGATGGGAGGACAGGACCACATTCAGCCACAACAACTTAGCACATAATACACCAGTCTCTGTGCCGATCTCTACCTGAATAGTTGGTCAACTATTCAGGTAGAGATCTAACCCTCTAGGGAAAGCTGTTTCTGGGAACAAGCCAGTGAGGGACCCCAAGAGTCTGTGGTAAAACTACCAGGAAACACAACACGAAAAAAATTCAATGTGGATTAGATAACACATTAACCGGATAGAAGAGAAAATTTCACGTAGGAAGTAAAGAAAGTAATAACTTGCCTCAGAGTTCCAAGTTCATACCACAGACAGACGGATGTACATACGGTATTCAGTGTTCTTTCACCACTTACCCAGTCTAGGGAATCTGTGTTAAGGGTATAGCTGGTATCCTTCCAATCATCCTCTCCAGTGGGCTGAAAGCTGACTTCCCTGATGGCAAATATGTCACTCTCGTCCTCCTCACCATGACCAACCTATTGTTATAAATACAAAAAAAATTTACGTCATCATTAGTGCAGGAAACTCAGAACACTGGGGAGCGTGGCTGTGTTAATGGATTACATTCAAAGATTAAACATACATCCAGGTGGTTAAAAAATGACCCCATTAAATATCAGGGTGACATTGTGGGAACAGCATCAAGTGCAGGTTTGTCTCCCAGGACAAACCATTCTTTTGCCAACAGATCTCAAACTGCTATTCATAGTCAATTTCCCAGTACAACCAGCATTGAAGGAACATCATCACAAGCCCTCCAGCAGTTCAACGGAGTCCAGCAACGCCACTCTGACTAAATTGAAGGAGTGGGCAGGAACATATTTACTGCCCATTTCCTAGTTCAGATTCCCCACCCTTGCATCTTATTGCACTGCACTTTCTCTGTAGCTGTGACACTTTACTCTGTACTGTTATTGTTTTTACCTGTACTACCTCAATGCATTCTGTACTGACTCAATGTAACTACACTGTGTAATGAATTGATCTGTACAATTGGTATGCAAGACAAGTTTTTCACTGTACCTCGGTACAAGTGACAATAATAAACCGATACCCTATTCTTGGCCATTCCAGTAATCAGTTACACTACCATCCACCACCCCCCCCCCCCCCCCCCCCCAGTTATATACCCCATTTTTGTTTTAAGCCTCATTTAAAAATCTGGAACACAAATACTACCTCCTTATTACTTTCTTTTTTGCACTGTATGTTTTTGTAATTTATAGTAATTTTTGTCTTTGCACTGTACTGCTGCTGCAAAACACATTTCACATCATAAGTAGGTGACAATAAATCTGATTCTGAAAATTGCAGACGCTGGAAGAACTCAGCCAGTTAAGCAGCATCTGTGGAAAGAGAAATCATTTAATATTTCAGGTCAGCAACCCTTCCTCTTTTATAAATCTTTCTGTCTGCACCACTTACAATTTAACTGCTTCTTCAGATGTTCCTTATGCTCATATCTCCATCAAACCAATCAATTTATATCCCACATCTTCCCCCACTCAGAAGGGTACATGTTAGAATCATCAGGACTGGTGTGACCATAGAAAGCTGTAACCTGCCTTTAGTCTCTCAGGTAAAACTACTGCAACTTTCTGAAATTCTCAGAGCTGGCAGTTCTGCATGGAAGTGCTGGTAGTTCATTTGCAAATATCAGGAGATTGGGGACTCCCATACAAGCACACAAACACAGCACTGTCCCAAACTTCCTCCAACTGATCACTGCTGTCATTCTGAGTGGGCTCCGACACAGCGCTCCTCATGGAGTCCAGCAATGCAACATTCCTAGCAATGTCCAGCAGTTACACTGAAGTTGGCCTGTCAGATTTACTGTGTTCAGTGACTGAGGTACAGCTGAGAGTGCAAGGGGCAAGTTTCAGGTAATTCACATTTTTCTTTTAAATGGGTTAAATGAATTGTTTTCACGTGTTTAAAATTTAAGTTTAATTTCTGACAACTTTTCTAACAAACACTCAAGCTGTTCGGCAGCTGCTTCAACTGCATAACTGGCTGTCAAAGCACTTCTGTGGGAGCTACAACTGGCTGGCTCAACTGATCGGGTGAGAGGCACCCACATGGAGAAAGTTCTCACTGGGAGATCTGCTCAATGTAACAGCAGGTGAGTGAGTGAGAAGCACAGGCAGCTCACTGCTCCAGAGAAGGCATGGGGCCATGAGGGCAAGAACCATCCCAGGCCTAGTTCATCTTTGATCGTCTTAGACCTGTCCGATTGCTTCAAACGCTGTTCCTCACTTCAAAACACTCACCCAGCTGCCTCCTTTATTTTCTGTCAGTCCAACCACTTATCTTGAACACAGAACAATACAGCACAGGAACATCCATACTCAGCAAGATTATCTCACCCGTAACAAGTACCACATTCTCTTAAACCACTGACCACCAATACTTTGCACATCTAGAAACAGTTCCTCTTTGGGCATCATCCCACTCCACGTCAGAAAAATAATTTACCTTTGATCCTTCCATGACTTCCTTGAAAATGGTGTAAAGTCCCAATTCCATACTACCTTTCTGCTGTTCTGACACCAAAGTTACTATCAAAATGAACACTGGCCTGTATGCATGATGACAAAAATGCACACTCTCTGCTCATTTTGTACATTGCCATGGACCTGGTTGGTCACATCGTTAATGAATAGACCGACCTAAAAGGTGGTCAAAACATATTCAGTAGCAACTTTCAAAAGGAAAAGGAAAACAATTACAGGGTTCAGGAGACGGGCCACTGAGCAGCACAAACTGGACAGCTCCTTCAGAGGCCAGACAGGAGTAATTTTTTTCTAAATTTTATTTACAGCGCGGTAACAGGCCCTTCCGGCCCAACGAGTCCGCGCCGCCCATTTTAAACCCCAAATTAACCTACCTGTATGTTTTTGCAATGTGGGAGGAAACCGGAGCACCTGGAGGAAACCCACGCAGACACGGGAGAACGTACAAACTCCTTACACACAGCGACAGGAATCGAACCCCGATCACTGGCGCTGTAATAGCGTCGCACGAACCGCTACGCTACAGTGCCGCTCCTAATTGAATGGCCTCCTTCTGTGATTCTACAATCACAGATCCCACCCATGTTTTACACTGCCCAGCTCCATAGGATTGCCCTCACCCAACTATTCTTACTTTATTGAACATAGTCAGTGGTTTCCAGTTTCTTTAATTTGAATCACACATTCACTTCTGGGACCCCATGTTTAGCTGCTTTCCTCACACATGCCACCTCTTGGTGACGTCACCTGTGAACACTGGGCCTAGGTGTCCAAAGGCACAGCCAATCAGTGGTGGAGGAAATGTTTACAGGAACATTGTTTGCTTTTAGTGCTACCAAGCTATGGATTGAATACAGCCTCTAATTAACATCCGGAATATTGCAGTTGGTCCATCAAACTCGCAATGAGATGAGCCCAGTACAAATACCCACCTCATCTTCGGGATAGTGGCAGTCAAACACCAGGCTTCGGTTATTCGACAGCTTGGTCACTTCAACAACAAAGTTTGGGGTTGAGATAATTTCAGGCTGCAAAGAAATCCAGTTATTCATTAGATGCAAGATCACATTTCCAATGGTATTCCAGATGCAATTCTCTGTTTTGCAAGAATGACATTAGGCACATCAACTTCCCCAGCTAGGTTCTTAACAGATAGCACAGGTAAGAGATAGACTGACAGACCCTCACCTCTGAATCTTACCACATATTTGCAGCTATGGGATGAGACTCCCCAGCCAATCCATTCTTTTAACTGATAATCTCAATTTATATCCATCAAATTCCAAGATTCATAACGTGCATTGGGCACTGAACGGGATGTTTCCTTCACAGATAAAGGAGAGCTAGTGTATGTGGTGCGTTTGGATTTTCAAAAGGCAACTGATGGCAGGCTACATAAAAAGGTACTCCATGACAGAAGGACTAACGAGGTTGAGAGCAAAATGCTAGTATGTATATAGAATTGATTAGCAGGCCAAAGTAGAAATAAAGATTACTTTAAATTTGGAAAGGTGCAACTAATAGGGTGCCTCAAGGATCAGAGCTAAAGCTTCAGCTATTTACAAACAAAGACCTAAAAGGACTGAGTGCATTGTACCCAACTGTGTATGTGATATAACAATGGCAAGCACAACAAAAGATATTGTGCAAGGGATACAAACGGGTCAAGCAAACAGCAGTTTGAGTATAGTGCGTGGAAACAAGTTTATCAACTTTGGCAGGAAGAATAAAAGAAAAGGGCATTGTATTGAGGAGTGTGTGACGGCTCAGCGTTGGTGTTCAGGGAGATCTGTCTCCCCCGTATGGGTTGGCTAGCATGTGGGCACGGTATATTGTCTGAAAGGCAAATGGAAAGATTAGTCTTTATTGGAAGGGAGACGGAGTACAAAAGTAGTCTTATTGCTACAGTAGTACAGGGCTTCATCAAGTCCATACCAGGGTTATCAGAAAAAAGTACTTGCCTCAGTGCAGAGTCACTAGGTTGATTCCTAGAACGAGGGGGTTCTATCACGAGGAAAGACTGGACTAAAGGGGCCTATACACTCAAGTTTAAAAGAATGAATGAGAAGAATAAAAGATGCTGATGGAGTTTTACTGCGAGGATGTCCTTCTCTCTCGTAATGCAATAAGACCAAGATTAAGATGAATTCCTTTCGAGAGTTTTCAGCCACATGGCTGAAGATGCAGTGTCACGTTCAGGATGGAGTTACAGATTCTGGACTACACCAGAATCAATGGCTATTAAATCAGACATAAAAGGTGATGAGACCAAAGATTACTTGAACCATGATCATATTAGATGACAGAACAGGCTTGACAAACTTCCTCATGCTTCTACTTCAGCTCATCTTCAGGCCAATTACTAGGATCAATCACTTTCACCCTAAGAGGACACATTAGGAATATTGTGCTCACTTTTGGTCACCCTGCTATAGAAAAGATGCCATTAAGCTGGAAGGAATGCAGAGATTTACAAGGATGTTGCCGGGACTGAGTTACGGAGAGGGGTTGAGCAGGCTGTGACTCTTCATTGGCGTGTAGGAGAATGAGGGCTGACGTTATAGAAGTGTAAAAGGTCATGAGGGGCATAGATGGAGTGAATGCACAGAGTTTTCCTCGGGTTGAGAAACTGAGATCTAGAGGACATAGGTTTAGGGTGAGGGGGGAGAAATTTAATACAAACCTGAGGGGCAACTTTTTCCACCTAGAGGGTGGTCAGTATACGGAACAAACTGCCAGAGGAAGTGGGTGAGCCAGGTACATTAACAATATTTAAAAGACACTCGGGCAGGTACATGGACAGGAGAAGTTCAGAGGGATGTGGGCCACACATGGGCGAAAGGGACTAGCTTATATGGGAATCTTGGTCAGCATGGACCAATTGGGCCAAAGGGCCTGTTTCTGTGCTGTATGACTATGAATCTAAAATGTTGCCTACCTCTTATGAAAGATAATCAAGAACATTTTAAAATATTTTCCTGGAATGTGTGCAAATGGAATACTGCACAAGGCCCCACTCAGTCATCACCCCACCTTCCACGCTCCACAGCAGCAGTATTCCTGCATAACTACCTCCCATATCCATTAGGTAAAGATGGACTTACACCACCAAGGAAGGACGATTTGTCTCACCTCATTCTCAGCATCCTTCTGTCCTTCCTGTGGAGCCTCTTCCATTGTTGGTGGAATACTGTTGTTAATATTAAAACTGACTGTGATCCTACAACAGGAAGACATAAAATGTCATTAACCCCAGGAGTAAACAAACATCCATGACACACTACTGCAGCAGGAAAGGGACAAAGATGCTCTGCTTAGACTATAATCAGCAATGTTAAGCAAAATATCTGGGTGTTGGATTATTTGTCAAGTTCAGGATAAGACAAGCAGTCTAGGAAACAGAGTGCTGACACTATATGCATAGCCTGAAAAACGATCAACTTTTTGCATTTGTAGTACTCTAATGCAAGTCTACAGCCATAGGAGATCAGATTTCTTGTCAATTTCTAAAATTCATTAGTCAGAAAACTTACAGTATGCGGTGACATTCAGTGCATTCGAGGATGAGACTGCACGGTAGGTGGTGCAGAGGAGATTCACTGATATGTTGCTTGGGATGGTGCATTTTAGCTGTGAGGAGGGACCAGAAAGGCTGGATGTGTTTTCCTTGGAGCAGAGAAGCTTGAGGAGGGACCTGACCAAGTTACACAAAATCATGCAGGGCATAGATAGGGTAGTGAGGAAATTTCCCTTTGAGCAAAGGTGCTTATAACCATGGGGGTTAACTAACAGGTAGATTTCGAGGCTACGTGAGAAAGAATGTTTTTCATAGAGAATGACTGAAATCAGGAATGTGATGCCTGACTGGGTGGTGAGGCAGTTACTCACAACATTTAAGGCATAGAAGGCTATGGGCCAAGTGCTGGAAATGGGATTAGTAAAGCTGGTTGCACGATGGCAGGTACAGTACAGACAGAGTGGGCCGAAGGGCCCGTTGCTGGCTGCGTGACTATGGGTCCTCCAGCACTGGGTCTGTAGCCCCACAGGTCACTGCTTTTCACGTCCACATCCAAGTGGGTTTAAATGGCGACGAGTTTCCGCCTCTTTCAAACAACGAGTTCCGGAGGGCGCCACCTTCTGGGTGTTAAACCTTTGCTGGAGTTGCCTCAAGGATTTGGCCAATTTACTGGGGCAATGTCTCCTACACTCCCCCTGCCACCTCAATGTTCCTTTTCACTCCCTAATTTAATGGCCCCCTGTACCAGAAAGCCTCAGTCAGACTGTTCACCGCCTTGGCAGTCCATGCTCTAATCCACACAGGCTGCATGGATCTCCCATCTGTGGATAAACGCAAGGGCCGAGCACCCGTCATCTTCTGAAACTCCATACCTGCCCCAATACACCCACAGCCTCCTGCCCACATCCACTGATCAAATCTACATCGTTAAAACTAAGCAGTGTGACTCCCAGCCGACACGGCTGCCACAGATCATATTGGTTTGCACCAACTCCCACATGCTCAGCTATAACTCTGTCATAATTTGTTTTACAACTATTTATGATTTTTAATTATAATGTAATCTAGTTAGAAGATACTGATTTTATACTTTGTATTGGAGTACAGTGAAGCTCTTTACAACAGAAGGAAAAATAAACCAGAATACACACACAGCCAAATACTTTCCTGTGATGTTACACCTGGAACTCTTTTCTATACTTTAAACGGTCATCAGTGCTTCTTATTAATTCAATACTTGTTTCCTTTAAATACAAACACAGCACTCCCTTCCGCTGCTTCACCAATTCCCCTGTTCACCAAAACGTTGAACTTTGGTAGCAGTCTCTTGTAGAACTGGACTTGGCGCTAAATTTTGTGTTAGAAAAAGACTTGGTGTTTGTATTGGAAATAATCCTGAGAACTCACACTGACATTAATCAAGATCTATCAGTATTCAAAGAACAGAAGAGTTCTGATCTAGTCCAAAATTCCTCTGCCAACATCACTAAAACACATTATGATCGTTTCACTTACTACTGTCTGAATGACCATACTCAGCATTACAAGACTGAAATTTCGAAAAAAAAAACATTCACTTGCTTTGAAACATGCATTTCTGAAGCCTCACATTCCATCAATCCAATCAGAGTACTCCTGATAAAATGTGCGTCAAATAGTAACCAGAATAACTGTAGTTCTGTACGTCATTATACTGCATAGCACAATCCAATGTTCCCTCAATAAAAAGATTCAAACAAACACTAAGTCAGCCAGGTATTAATCTTACTAATCTCAATAAGAGTTTCATTTTTACAGTGCTTTTTAACAAAAGCAGCCAAATGCACCAGAGGTGAACAGGTAATTGGAAAAGGAAGGAACAGGCACAGGGTAACCAATACTGAATGAGTTAGTAGGGAAGAGGTTCATTTCACTTACCTTTCACCTTCAACTTTTCGTACAAGTTTAGCTTCTGTCCCATTCAACCCGATCTCCCAGCCTCCGGAGACTTTGGGCAGCGTGGTACTCTTTTGAATTTTCTTTTCCTCTTTGATTTCATCTGTCAGGAATTCTGCAAATGCCTTGTCACCTGCAGAGCAAATGAAGAACTTGCCGGTTAAAACATCGCACCTTCACCATGCTCCACAAACATAGTTAAGCCAACAGAAAGTTCATGACCTGCTAGATGCACAACCCAGTATTCGGACAAAAATAAGATCTGATCAACAGCATCGTGGAATCATGCAATTTCAGACAGGCCAATAAGTGTGGCAGAGTGGAATAGAGCAGCTGTTTCACAAGTCCAACAACCCAGGTTGGATCTTGGCCTCTGGTCTGCCTGCAAGGAGATTACATGTCTCAGTGTGACCACATAGTGCTCCTCTCATGGTGGGTTCACATGGAGACCCAAGAGACTGCAGCTGTTAGAATCTGAAGTGACAAACAGTCTGCTGGAGGATCAAGCAGCATCTGTGGGGGAAAAGCAACTATCGCCGCTTTGGGTCGAAACCCTGCATCAGGACTGGTGGGTTAATTGGCCACTGTCACTCCTGAAGGTGGCGTGGTGGGAGAATGAAGGAGTTGGTGGGTACCTGGGAGAGAAATGTGATCAGGGAATTAGGACGGCGAATCGCACTGGTCTGAGTCAACGTAGACTTGGGGAACTTTATGAATCAAGCTTATCAGAGGGGATTAGGCTCAAGGACAGCTTCCATTCTGCTGTTATCAGACTCTCGAACAGACCTCTCACACATGACCTCGCTGCAGCCCTTGCACTTCATATTTGCCTCTGCGACACTATATTCTGCACTCTATTTTTCTACCACCCCGATGTACTTATAAGAACATAAGAAGTAGGAGCAGGAGGAGGCATCTGGCCCGTCGAGCCTGCTCTGCCATTCAATAAGATCACGGCTGATCTGGCTGTGAACTCAGATCCACCTACCTGCCTTTTCCTCATGACCCTTAATTCCCCCACTATGCAAAAACATATTTTTATTATTAAAAAAATAGATTTTTATTATTAAAAAAATAGATTTAATGAGGTGGCCTCTACTGCTTCCCTGGGCAGAGAATTCCAGATTCACTACTGTCTGGGAAAAGCAGTTTCTCCACATCTGTCCTAAATCTACTCCCCTGAATCTTGAGGCCATGTCCCCTGGTTCTAGACTCACCTACCAGTGGAAACAACCTTCCCGCCTCTATCTTATTTATCCCTTTTAGAATTCTACGTTTCTATCGGATCCCCGGTTCCCACCCCCCACCCCCTCCCCCTCCCCATCCACAATGTGGAGCCACCCCTTCCCTGTGCGGATGCCCCCCCTTCGTCCTGCCCCTCGTCCTTCCCCCCCCATCCGTCCCCTCACCCTTCTCCCTCCCCTCCAACATAACCTCCGCCATCCCCCCCTCACCAGCCCCCCACCTTCCCCTCCACCTCCCCGCCCCGTAACCCTCGGTGCGCAACCCCCCGACCCCTCACCCCCGGTGTGCAGTCCCCCGCCCCCCGACCCCTCACCCCCGGTGTGCAGTCCCCCGCCCCCCGACCCCTCACCCCCGGTGTGCAGTCCCCCGCCCCCCGACCCCTCACCCCCGGTGTGCAGTCCCCCGCCCCCCGACCTCTCACCCCCGGTGTGCAGTCCCCCGCCCCCCGACCCCTCACCCCCGGTGTGCAGTCCCCCGCCCCCCGACCCCTCACCCTCGGTGTGCAGTCCCCCGCCCCCCGACCCCTTACCCTCGGTGTGCAGCCCCCCGACCCCCGACCCCTCACCCTCGGTGTGCAGCCCCCCGCTCCCTGACCCCTCACCCCGATGTGCAGCCCCCCGACCCCTGACCCCTCACCCTCGGTGTGCAGTCCCCCGCTCCCTGACCCCTCACCCTCGGTGTGCAGCCCCCCGACCCCTGACCCCTCACCCTCGGTGTGCAGTCCCCCGCTCCCTGACCCCTCACCCTCGGTGTGCAGCCCCCCGACCCCTCACCCTCGGTGTGCAGCCCCCCGCAGCCGCACGACGCGCCGTTGAGGGGCCGGCCGGCGCCCAGCGGCCCCCGCCTCAGGCCGGAGCTGCAGAGGAGCCACATGGAGCGGGCGAGGCCGCGGGCCCCGGGGCTGCCGGCCGCCTGCCGCAGGAAGGAGAGGTGAGGCAGCGGGACGGCCCGGGGGCCGATCCGGGCGGCGGAGCCGAGGAGCCGGGCGAACACCGTCAGCATGGCGGCTGACCTCGGGCACACGGCACGGAGTGTGACCCGGCACCGGAACCCGGATCCCTCCACGGGGGTCACCGCCGGCAAAGCAACCAATCTGGTGGTGGGGGTGGGACTGCCGCGGAGTGGTGGGCGGGGCAGCATCGGACCAATCAGGGCCCGGATACTCGGACGGCCCGGGCGGGGTGGTGAGCAGCGCCGGTCCGAGGGCGGACGGTTCAGGCCAGGAAAGGGCGCGAACCTGGGGGCGGGATTTGTTCGAGGCATCGAAGACCAGGAGAGGACAACTGATTGCGGCGGGCTCCGTGGAGACCAATCAGGGATCGGGAGGAGGTACAGACCTGAGGGCGGGCTCTGTTGTGATCAATCAGGATTCAGGAGCGGACGCCAATCTGAGGGCGGGCTCTATTGTGGCCAATCAGGGGTCGGGAGGGTACAGCGAGCCGAGGGCGGGCTCTGTTGCGACCAATCATGGTTCAGGAACGGACGCCAATCTGAGGGCGGGCTCTGTTGCGACCAATCAGATTTCAGGAGAGGCCGCCAATCAGAGGGCGGGCTCTGTTGCGACCAATCAGGGATCGGGAGGGTGCAGCGAGCCGAGGGCGGGCTCCATTCAAGTTTTGCCGAGCGTTTGGCGCGGAGCGTTTCCCTTCGCCTCGCCGCGGGTGAGTGGGGGCGGGGCCGAGGTGATTGCAGAGGGGGAGGGGCCGCCGACGACAGCGCCCTTGGGGCGGGCGGTGCGGGTCGGTCGGTGGTGAGGGTGAGGGGGAGGGGGGGGGGGGGATGCAGTGTGAAGGGAGGGGGGGACGGGGGGGTGCGGGGTGAAAGGAGGGGGGGATGGGGGGGTGAAAGGAGGGGGGGGATGGGGGGTGAAAGGAGGGGGGGGATGGGGGGTGAAAGGAGGGGGGGATGGGGGGTGAAGGGGGGGAGGGGGGGTGAAGGGGGGGAGGGGGGAGGGAGGGGGGAGGGGGGGGGGAGGGGGGGGGGAGGGGGGAGGGGGGGTGAAGGGGGGGAGGGGGGGTGAAGGGGGGGATGGGGGGTGAAGGGGGGAGGGGGGGTGAGGGGGGGATGGGGGGTGAAGGGGGGATGGGGGGTGAAGGGGGGAGGGGGGATGGGGGGTGAAGGGGGGAGGGGGGGATGGGGGGTGAAGGGGGGGAGGGGGGGTGAAGGGGGGGAGGGGGGATGGGGGGTGAAGGGGGGGAGGGGGGATGGGGGGGGGAGGGGGGATGGGGGGTGGAGGGGGGGAGGGGGGATGGGGGGTGGAGGGGGGGAGGGGGGATGGGGGGTGGAGGGGGGGAGGGGGATGGGGGGGGGAGGGGGGGTGGGGGGTGAAGGGGGGGAGGGGGGGTGGGGGGTGAAGGGGGGGAGGGGGGGAGGGGGGGTGAAGGGGGGGAGGGGGGATGGGGGGTGAAGGGGGGGAGGGGGATGGGGGGGGAGGGGGGATGGGGGGTGAAGGGGGGGATGGGGGGGAGGGGGGGTGGGGGGATGGGGGGTGAGGGGGGGGAGGGGGGGTGGGGGGGTGAGGGGGGGGAGGGGGGGTGGGGGGGGGGGGGGGGGGGGGGGGGGTGGGGGGGGTGAAGGGGGGGATGGGGGGTGAAGGGGGGGAGGGGGGATGGGGGGTGAAGGGGGGGAGGGGGGGTGGGGGGTGAAGGGGGGGAGGGGGGGTGGGGGGTGAAGGGGGGGAGGGGGGATGGGGGGTGGGGGGTGAAGGGGGGGAGGAGGGACGGGGGTGAAGGGGGGGAGGGGGGACGGGGGGTGCAGCGTGGAGGGGGGACGGGGGGTGCAGCGTGAAGGGGGGAGGGGGGATGGGGGGTGCAGCGGGGAGGGGGGATGGGGGGTGCAGCGTGAAGGGGGGAGGGGGGATGGGGGGTGCAGCGGGGAGGGGGGATGGGGGTGCAGCGTGGAGGGGGGGAGGGGGGATGGGGGGTGAAGGGGGGGATGGGGGTGCAGCGTGGAGGGGGGGAGGGGGGATGGGGGGTGAAGGGATGGGGGGTGCAGCGTGAGGGGGGGATGGGGGGTGCAGCGTGAGGGGGGATGGGGTGCAGCGTGAAGGGGGGGAGGGGGGATGGGGGGTGCAGCGTGAAGGGGGGGAGGGGTGAAGGGGGGGAGGGGGGATGGGGGGTGCAGCGTGAAGGGGGGGAGGGGGGATGGGGGGTGCAGCGGGGAGGGGGGATGGGGGGTGCAGCGTGAAGGGGGGGAGGGGGGATGGGGGGTGCAGCGGGGAGGGGGGATGGGGGGTGCAGCGTGAAGGGGGGGAGGGGGGATGGGGGGTGCAGCGGGGAGGGGGGATGGGGGGTGCAGCGTGAAGGGGGGAGGGGGGATGGGGGGTGCAGCGTGAAGGGGGAGGGGGGATGGGGGGTGCAGCGTGAAGGGGGAGGGGGGATGGGGGGTGCAGCGTGAAGGGGGGGAGGGGGGATGGGGGGTGCAGCGTGAAGGGGGGGAGGGGGGATGGGGGGTGCAGCGTGAAGGGAGGGGGGGATGGGGGCGGTGCGTGAAGGGAGGGGGGATGGGGGCGGTGCGTGAAGGGGGGGGGAGGATGGGGGCGGTGTGTGAAGGGGGTGAACAACGGCAGAAGTGACCGGGGGCAGGCGCGGCTGCTGGTTCATCATTAGCCCCGCCCCAGGGCGGCTCAGCCAGGGAAGCTGCCCTCCCCAGTCCGCTGCCTCCGCCTCAATGAGGTGTCGGGCCCGGTCTGGCGAGTCTTTGCTGCCCTTCCCCTGTCCCCTCAGTCGCGGACACAGGCCCCTCGGCCTAACCCATCCACGCCGGCCGAGCTGCCAGCCCCACCTGCCTGTGTCCAGCCCACGTCCTCCACACCCCCCTGTCCACAGAACTGCCCAAATGTCATAACTGTCCCCGCATCTCCCACCTCCTCTGCCAGCTTGTTCCACCCACCCTCAGAGAGAACCTGCCCCTTGGGCGCCTTTTAAATCTTTCCCTTCCTACTCTTAATTTTAGACTCCCCTACCCTGGGAATAAGTCTGTGACCATTCACCCTATCGATGCCCCTCATGATTTTATAAATATCTATAAGGTCACCCCTCAGGCTCCTTCGCTTCAGGGAAAACATTCCAACCTATCCAGTCTCTCCTTGTAACTCAAGCCCTTTGGTGCTGGTAACATCCACATGAATCATTTCTGGACCCTCTCTCTGGCAATAGCAGGGTGACCAGAACTGCAAGTGCTGTCTCACCAACATCCTATACATCTGTAACATGACACCTCAACTCTTCTACTCAATGCCCTGCCTTCTTCACCACTTTTCTACCTGAGTCACCTCTTTCAAGGAAATATGTCCTTGTAACCCTAGGCCTCTCTTCTGCAACAATCCCCATGGCCCTACCCAAACTTCCCAAAATACATCACTTTGCACTTTGTCTGAGTTAAATTCCATCTGTCATTCCTTTGCCCACATTACCTGTTGTAATCTTAGCCAACTTTCACTCTCCACCACACCACCAATTTTGTTGGTGAAGCAGCCAGCATAATCAAAGACCCCACCAACCCGGATCACTCTCTTCTCTCCTCTTCCTTCAGGCAGAAGATACAGGAGACTGAGGGCACGTACCACCAGACTTAAGGACAGCTTCTACCCCACTGTGATAAGACTATTGTACGGTTCCCTTATATGATAAAATAGACTCTGACCTCACGATCTACCTTGTTGTGACCTTGCACCTTATTACACTGCACTTCCTCTGTAGCTGTGACACTTTACTCTGTACTGTTATTGTTTTTACCTGTACTACCTCAATGCACTCTGTACTAACTCAATGTAACTGCACTGTGTAATGAATTGACCTGTATGATCAGTATGCAAGACACTTTTTCCACTGTACCTCTGTACAGGTAACAATAATAAACCAATACCAATATCCACAAGCTTACTAATCATGCCACCTACGTTCTCATCTGAATGACCAGTACCAGTCCCTGCAGCCCTCCATGACCACCCTCTGATTCTTTCCACCAAGCCAATTTTGTATCCATTTGGCCAGCTCACCCTGGATCCCATGTGATCTCAACTTCCAGACCAGCCTACCATGTGGGACCATGTAAAGAGACATGCCGAATTCCATATAGACAGCGCCCACTGCTCTGCCCTTGCCAGTCCCCTTGGTCACTTCACAAAAAAAACTCAGTCAGATTCATGATACATGATTTTCTACACACAGGGCCACACTGACTATCCCTAATCAGTCCTTCCCTTTCCAAATGTAAATAAATCTAGTCTCTCAGAATCCCAATAACTTTCCCATCACTGATGTTAGACTCACCAGCCTGAGGTTTCCTGGCTTGTTCTTGCAGATCTTCTTAAATAAAGTGACACAACATTAGCCACTCTCCAGTCTTCTGGTACCTCACCCGTAGCTAAGGAAAACACAAAAATCTCTGATGGGGCTCCAGCAATCTCTTCCCTTGCTTCCCACAATGATCTAGGACACATTTGGTTGGGTCCTGGGGATTTATCTACCTTTATGCGCCTCAAGAACACGAGCATCTCCTCTTTCCTAATATCAATCCAGGCAGTCTCCAGGTTGGTACAGGGTTCTGTTCTTGTTCATACCCTGAGCTGTTCATAAGTTGAAACAGCTGTGAGAGGAGAGTGAGCAGGTGCGGGAAAAGTGGCTGCCAGCCGGCCTCACTGACTCGATGAGCGAACGCGTGAATCTGCTCAACGCTCCCAGCTTTGCTCAGCTTAAACCAGGTTGTTGTGGCTGGAAGGGGTGGTGAGAAGGCACATAGAAATGCCCTGTTCCCTCTGGCAGAAGATGCCTGCAGCCCAGCACCAGCTGGCAAATCCATCCCACTGGTCTCCTAACTGTTCATTTGTACGTATGGTATGTCTATAAGTTGGATGATTATAAAAGCGGGGAGCGCCTGCGTGTTTAAGATGTCACTATTCTCTCCCCTGAATTCCATAGCTTCCATGACTTTCTCCATAGTAAATACAGATGAGAATATTCATTTAACACCTCGGCCACCTCCCATGACTCCACACATAGACAACCACGCTGATCCTTAAGGGGACCTGTTCTCTCCCTAGTGATTTGGCACGGAATATCTGTTCTTGTAGCCACTGTGTTTTTGTAACTGGTCCAGATGAGTTTTTGGACAATGGGGAAACCCCAGGATATTGATGGTGGGGATGCCTGAATGTTGTCTAGGTCTTGCTGCACGCAAGCATTGACTGCTTCATTTGCTGAAAAGTTGCAAATGGTACTGAGCATTGTACAGTCAGGAGTGAACATTCCCACTACTGACCTTATGATGGAATGATGGTCACTGATGAAGCAGCTGAAGATGGTTGTGGCTTTGCTGCTACGTTAATAAACTTCTGTAATGACGTTCTGGGTTTGGGATCATTGACCTCTGTAAACCACAACTAGCTTCCTGTAGTTGAGGTACAACTCCAACTGCTGGTGCTTTCCCTTTGCTGCCCATTGACTTCAGTTATACCAGGGCACCTTAATGCTACTGTCACTCAAACGATGCTTTGCTGTTGAGGGCTGGAACTCTCACCTCGTCTCTAGAATTCAGATCTTCAGTCCACGTTTGAACCAAGGCTGTGATGAGGTCTGGAACCGAGTGGTCATGGCAAAGCCCAAATCGAGTGGTCATGGCAAAGCCCAAATCGAGCATCAGTGAGCAGGTAATAGGGAGTAAATGTCGCTTGATAGCACTGTTGAGGATTCCTTCTTCCAGTTTGATGACAGTAGACCGATTAGGTGGTGATAAGCTGCAAATGTATCCCCTTTATGAGGAGGCATATTTATTTGCTAAACAACAGCATTTAATTTTAAAGACATAGTAAGTAATTACTAAACCAGGAAGGCTGTGGGTCTGCAAATTGTACAACAAGCTGAGAGTAAAATTAGAAACTTGCAGGAGACTTGAGTTATTGCAACACAGTTTTAGCAGGTAAAGTGAGCTCAAGGCAATATGCCATAAAGATGAGCACCTTGTCTTCTGTCTGGGTACATCGCAGCCTTTGGGACTTAACGCTGAATGCAATCATTACAGGGTGCTTACTTTCTGCATATCAGAACTGGCCTGTCCTGCTGTAATGTAATCTATCTGTAATATTAACTCTGTTTTTCTCTCCATGGACCCTCCCTGATTCGTGAGACATTTCGTAAATCTCCAACCTGCATTTCACAGCTTTTATAAGCACTTGTGTTTTCCTCTCTTCCCCCCCCCCCCCCCCATCTGTCCTCATTAATCTATCAAACCAGATAGCTCATCAGTAGCAGACCCCATGGCAACACTGACCCTACCCAATCAGAGATACCCGCATTGTGCTGTCCATCCTTCCCCACCCTTTGCAACTTAAAAGCAGATGTTCTCACTTTTTCCATTATGATGAAGGGTCTTCAGGCCTGAAATGTAGAGAGAAACTATTTCTCTCTCCACAGATGCTGCCTGGCCTGCTGGATGTTTCCAGCGTTTTTTTGTTTTTTAAAAATATTTCAGACTCCCAGAATCTTCAGTGTTTTAATTTTCATTAAGAACCTGATGTACTGGATTCCTCAGCTCCTATGACAATGTGGGGCATTCTGCAGTTACATAGTCAAAGCTGTTCTTTCAGGTCAATGAACTAATTGGAGTGCAGAATGCAGCAATGTAGGGGAGAAAGTGAGAAATGTTTGTGTCAATAATTACGTTGTATGTACTAGTTAATTTGGTACCAGCACACAGGATAACAGATGTCTCCTTTGAAGTAATTATGCAGTTATTTTGACAAACTACAAGCAACTCGCTCAAGCTAGTGAAGGGAGTGGTGGTATTGCCCCAGTCTTCTTCAGGACGGAGAAAACACTGCCTCACATGGACACAAAGAAAGCCTGCTGTCACCCTCAGGGCAGACAGAATTCTCCAAATATAGAAGGCTCCCTAGAGGAAGGCAGGCTGAATCATCCCAGTGATATGGAAGAAGTGAGCACTGCTGTGGCACACAGGAGAGGAAGGGCCAGGTACGTGTGGGGGAAGGAGGAAGAAAAAGATCCCTCAGCAGGGTTTGGAAAACATGCAGCTGCTCAAGGAAGAATGTGGAACAGCCAGGTGCTCTACTCTTGCTCTTATTTTATGTTCTCTGCTGGAGTTGGAAATGAGTAG
Organism: Pristis pectinata; assembly: GCF_009764475.1. Classification (NCBI taxonomy): domain Eukaryota; kingdom Metazoa; phylum Chordata; class Chondrichthyes; order Rhinopristiformes; family Pristidae; genus Pristis; species Pristis pectinata. The sequence continues at coordinate 36,017,672 of NC_067425.1, read as the reverse complement.
CCGACAGATTTAGTTAAACAGCAAATTACAGTGCTGATTGGAAAACCAAATGCTGGAGAGTCAAGCAATTGAAAGACATCAAAACATTACAGAGGATAAGAAAAGCATGCAGCGGTGGATTTGTCCGACTCACACAATTGTTGAAATGTTAGTCATTCCTGATGTCTTCAGCAATAATACACTACAAGAAACCACCTGTAACGTACGTCATACGTCAGATACTGTTGGACATCGGCAGCAAACCATTACTTTACTCTGGACACAGGCAGAGAGGAGTAACCTCTGTCTGCTGCGCAGACCTGAGCTTGACCCCACCAAGGTGCTGCTCTCCTCGGCTGCCCCAGTGAGGAGACGCTGCAGGCGGTGTGAGAGGAAACAGAAGCAGGTAAGTGGAGTGGAATCTACCCTAGGCTAAAGGCTCACCCTGTCAGACCAGCACTCCCGTCGATGATGCTCGCCAATGTTCACTCCCTGGAAAATAACCTTGGACAACCTTCTTTGCTAAATCTGTCCCAGCACAGATCCCTGTGCTACACCACAAGTCACAAACTTCCAGTCAGAAAGCTGAAAGTGTGCTGCATCACCACAGTGATGTGGAAGAGGCAGCAGTTGTGAGCACTGCCCCATCTCACAGGAGAGGAACGGCCAGGAAGTTGAGGGTGAGAAAGGAAGAAGAGAAAGATTCTTCTGGTTTCTGTTGGAGCAATGGTCCTGTAAAGAGTTGCAGATGCTCAGGGAAGAATGTGGAACAGGGAGTGAGATCACGAGGCAGTCTGATGGCTTCCTCAAAGTGCAAGTCCCACTGACACACAAAATGCTTTGAGCTGTCATATGTTCCATCACAATATAGCACAAGGTGGTCACTAAGTGACAAAGTATCTGCTGGTGACATGGCTTTTGACCCTATTGCACAGCTCGTGCACATTGACAACATGCATGCAATAAATGCCTTGCTGCCACATGAAATATGACTGATCAGACCACTGAAGTACTCTTATGCAGCCTGGACTGCTTTGGAGAAGCCCTGCAATATATCTGTGACAGTTGAATAACTAGCAGAGTTTGAAAACCTCAAAGGCTAGCTTCTGTCGTACAGGGGCAGTGCAAGTGTCTTGAGATGATAACCCAGTGAACAACACAAGTGGCATTGGTGACAAGCAGACAGCATGACTTTGGCCTCCTTCATGCACTGGAAGCAATAGGTGCATATTAATTGCACATTGTCCTCTGCTACCCCTCTGTTTTCAGAAGCTGTCTGGTTTGCCTTCATTTGCTCCCATTATCTGGCCATCTTCACGTTACTATTTGTGGGAACTAGTGGTTTGCAAATTGGCTCCCACATTCCTTGTATACAAGTATATGTTATACTTAAAGATCACTTAATTGCCTCTTAAGTGCCTGGGTTAGTTGAGGTCATGCAGATCATTCATTTAATAGTCAGACTCCTGTGTGGCTTTCTTGTCCCATATCCAAGTCATTAATAAACATGGTGAGGACCCAATAAAGATCCTTGTGAGGTGTGACCAGTCACATCTGGGTAACTCTATATGCTCATTTATTTTGACTCAAATAACATGAATTTCAACTTAGTATTTTCCAAAATATATAGTCAGAGTTATACAGCACAGAAACAGGCCCTTCAGCCCAAATGTCCATGCTGATCAAGTTCCCTACCTGAGCTCGTCCCATTTGCATGCATTTGGCCCATATCCCTAGAAATCTTTTCTATCCACGTACACGTCTAAATGTCTTTTAAATGTTGTAATTGAGTACACCCCTACCACTTCTGGCAGCTTGTTCCATATACCTACCAGTGTGCAAATGTTGCTCCTCAGGTCCCCTTTAAATCTTTCCCCTCTCACCTTAAACCTATGCTGTCTAGTTTTAGACTCACCCACCCTGGGAATAAGACTGACCTTTCACCTTATCTATGCCCCTCTAGTTTATAAACCCCTACAAGGTCACCCCTCAGTGCAGGGAAACCAGCCCCAGCCTATCCATCTTCTCATAACTGAAGCCTTCCACAACCAGTAACATCCTCATTAATCCTTATTTATTAAATATTTTATAAATAATACCGACAGAAAATCATCTGTCCTTTACATTAAAAGGTTCAGTCAGGTTCATTAAGCATGTCCCAATTCTAACAAGCCCATAATGGTGGTCTCTGATCAACAGAACATGTTCTAGTTGTGTAGTCACTCTGACCTTAATTATGGCAATCCAATACTGGGCTAATTATAAAATTACATGAAATGTAATATATAGGAGACCATTTAGCCCATTGTGACAATGCTACCCAGTGTAATCCCTCCTTTCTGTATTGGGACCATAGCCTTGAAAGTCATAGTACTTCAAGTATATATCCAAGTACTGTTTAAATGTGATGAGAGTTTCTGCCTCTTCAACCACTTCTGGGTGAAGATGTTATCCTCATCTCCCCTCTAATCATTTTATCGATTACTGTCAATCTGTACCTCCCGATCTTTAATCCCTTTGCCAAGGGAAATAGGTCCTTCTCTCCAGGGCCTTCACAATTTTATAATCTTAATTAAATCTCCCCTCAGCCACCACTGTTCCACCCAAAGCAACCCTGCCTTAACCACAAGACCATAAGACATAGGAGCTGAATTAGGCTATTTGGCCCTTCAAGTCTGCTCCACCATTCGATCATGGCTGATTTATTTTCCCCTCTCAACCCCGTTCTCCTGCCTTCTCCCCATAACCTTTGACACCCTTACAAATCAAGAACCAATCAACCTCCACTTTAAATATACCCAATGACTTGGGTTCCAGGGTCATCTGTGGCAATGAATTCCACAGATTCACCACCCTCTGGCTGAAGATATAGTGTTCTAAAGGGACGTCCTTCTGTTCTGAGACTCTGCTCTCTGGTTCTAGACTCTCCCAATACTGGAAACATCCTCTCCATGTCCACTCTATCCAGGCCTTTCAATATTCAGTAGGTTTCAATGAGATTCCCCCCTCATACTTCTAAACTCCAGCAAGTACAGGCCTAGAGCCATCAAGTGCTCCTCATACGTTAATCCTTTCATTCCTGGGATCATTCACATTAATCTCCTCTGGACCCTCTCCAAGGGCAGGCATGGTAGTATAGTGGTTAGCATAATGCTTTACAGTGCCAGCGACCCAGGTTCAATTCCGGCCACTGTCTGTAAGGAGTTTGTATGTTCTCCCCATGTCTGCGTGGGTTTCCTCCAGGTGCTCCGGTTTCCTACCACATTCCAGAGATGTACGAGTTAGGAAGTTGTGGGCATGCTATGTTGACGCCAGAAGCGTGGCGATGCTTGTAGGCTGCCCCCAGAACACGATGCAAAAGATGCATTTCACTGTGTGTTTCAATATACATGTGACAATAAAAATATCTTATGCCAGCACATCCTTCCTTAGATATGGGGCCCAAAACTGCTCACAATACTCCAAATGTGGTCTGAACAACACCTTAGCATTACATCCTTTTATATTCTAGTCCTCTTGAAATGGATGCTAACATTGCATTTGCCTTCCTTACTATTGACTCAACCTGCAAGTTAACCTTTACGGAATCCTGCACTAGGACTCCCAAGTCCCTTTGCACCTCTGATTTCTGAAGTCGCTCCCTGTTTAGAAAATAGTCTACGCCTTTATTCCTTCTACCTAAGTGCATGACCGTACACTTCCCTACGCTGTATTCCATCTGCCACTTCTTTGCCCATTCTCCCAACCTGTCCAACTCTTTCTGCAGACTTCCTGCTTCCTCAACACTACCTGCCCCTCCACCTATCTTTGTATCATTTGCAAACTTGGCCACAAAGCCATCAATTCTGTCATCCAGATCATTAACATAACATGAAAAGTAGTGGACCCAACACCAACCCCTGCAGAACACCACTAGTCACTGGCAGCCAACCAGAAGAGGCCCCCTTTATTCCCACATTTTGCCTTCTGCCAGTCAGCCAATCTTCTATCCATGCTGATACCTTTCCTGCAATACCATGGGCTCCCATCTTGTTTAACCACCTGATGTACAGCACCTTGTTAAAGGCCTTCTGAAAATCCAAGTAAACATCCATTGGCTCTCCTTTGTCTCTCCTGCCTGTTACTTTCTCAAAGAATTCCAACAGATTTGTCAGGCAAGATCTCCCCTTACTTCAGCCTATTTTATCATGAGCTTCCAAGTACCCCAAAACCTCATCCTTAATAATGGACTCTAACATCTTACTAACCACTGAAGTCAGGCTAACTGGCCTATAATTTGTCTTTTGCCTCCCTCCCTTCTAGTGATTCTCGAAAGATCACTACCAATGCCTCCACAACCTCTTCAGCTACCTCTTTCAGAACCCTGGGGTGTAGTCCATCCAGTCCAGGTTACTTATCTACCTCCATACCTTTCAGTTTCCCAAGCACCTTCTCCTTAGTAATAGCAACTACATTCACTTCTGCCCCAACTCTCAAATTTCTGGTACATTGCTGGTGTCTTCCACAGTGAAACATAGAAAACCTATAACACAATTCAGGCCCTTCGGCCCACAAAGCTGTGCCGAACATGTCCCTACCTTAGAAATTACTAGGCTTACCCACAGCCCTCTATTTTTCTCAGCTCCATATACCTATCTAACAGTCTCTTAAAAGACCCTATTGTATCCCATTCCACGCACTCACCACTCTCGGAGTAAAAAACTTACCCCTGACATCTCTGTACCTACTCCCCAGCACCTTAAACCTATGTCCTCCTGTGGCAACCATTTCAGCCCTGCAGAAAAGCCTCTGACTACCTACCCAATCAATACCTCTCATCATCTTATATACCCTTATCAAGTCCCCCCTCATCCTCCGTCGCTCCAAGCAGAAAAGGCCGAGTTCCCTCAACCTGCTTTCATAAGGCATGCTCCACATTCCAGGCAGCATCCTTGTAAATCTCCTCTGCACCCTCTCTGTGGCTTCCGCATCCTTCTTGTAGTGAGGCAACCAGAACTGAGTGCAGTACTCCGAGTGGGGTCTGACTAGGGTCCTATATAGCTGCAACAATACCTCTCGGCTCCTAAATCCAATTCCACAATTGATGAAGGACAATACACCATATGCCTTCTTAACAATAGTCAACCTGTGCAGCCACTTTGAGCGTCCTATGGACTCAGACCCCAAGATCCCTCTGATCCTCCACACTGCCAGGAGTCCTACCATTAATACTATACTCTGCTATCATATTTGACCTACCGAAATGAACCACTTCATACTTATCTGGGTTGAACTACATCTGCCACTTCTCAGCCCAACTTTGCATCCTATCTATGTCCTGCTGTAACCTCTGACAGCCCTCCACACTATCCACAACACATCCAACCTTTGTGTCATCTGCAAACTTACTAACCCATCCCTCCACTTCCTCATCCAGGTCGTTTATAAAAATCACAAAGAGTAAGGGTCCCAGAACAGATCCCTGAGGTACACCACTGGTCACCGACCTCCACTCAGAATACGACCCCTCAACAACCACTCTTTGCCTTCTGTGGGCCAGCCAGTTCTGGATCCACATTGCAATGTCCCCTTGGATCCCATGTCTCCTTACTTTCTCAATAAGCCTTGCATGTGGTACCTTATCAAATGCCTTGCTGAAATCCATATACACTACATCTACTGCTCTCCTTTCATCGATGTGTTTAGTCACATCCTCAAAAAATTCAATCAGGCTCGTAAGGCAGGACCAGGAAGACTGACACTAAATACTTATTCAGTTTGTCCACCATTTCTTTGTTCCCCATTACTAGCTCTCCAGCATCATTTTCATTTGTAATACTGATACATCCAGTTTTAGCTTCTCCCTCTTAAACTGCAGGGTGAATTCTATCATATTATGATCACCGCCTCCAAAGGGTTCCTTAACTTAAGCCCCCTAATCAAATCTGGTTCATTGCACAACACCAAATCCAGAATTGCCTTTCCTCTAATGTGTTCAACCACAAGCTGTTCTAAAAAGCCATCTCATGGGCATTCTACAAATTCCTTCTCTTGGAATCCAGTACCAATCTGATTTTCCAAATCTACCTGCATATTGAAATCCCCCATGACCACCATAACATTGCCCTTTTTACAAGCCTTTTCTGTCTCCTGTTGTAATTTGTACTCCACATCCTGGCTACTATTTGGAGGCCTGAATACAATTACCATCAGGGTCTTCTTACCCTTGCAGTTTCTTAACTCTACCCATAAGGATTCTACATCATCTGATCCTATGTTACTTCTTGCTATAGATTAGATTTAATTTTTTAACCAATAGAGCCACCCCACCCCCTCTGTCCACCTGCCTGTCTTTTCAATAGGATGTGTATCCTTGGATGTTTAGCTCCAAGCTTTGATCTTCTTTCAACCACAACTGTGATGCCCACTACATGCATTCAAATATAACACCTTCAGTCCTGTATTCACCACCCTTCTCACATTTGTCTCCATGTTGCCTAAAGTTAAATTCTTATCCCTTTCTAAACTATCTGTCTTATTCTTTATTCTGGAGACATCAGTAAACTCTCCTGCACTCTCCTTCCCTTTTACTTTATCTATGCTTTTCCAATCTGTTGAACCCACCCCCCTGCTATTTAGTTTAAAGAGTTATCTACAGCCCTAGTTATGCTATTTGCCAGGAGCCTGATCCCAGTGTGGTTCAGGTGGAGCCCATCCTATCAGAACAGCTCCTTCCTTCCCCAGTACTGGTGCCAATGTCCCACAAATTCAAACCCACTTCTCCCACACCCATCTCTGAGCCACACATTTAACTCCCTAATCTTATTTACCCTGTGTCAATTTGCACATGGCTCAGGTAGCAATCCAGAGATTATTACCCTTTTGGTTCTGCTTTTTAATTTAGTCCCTAACTGCTCAAATTTCCTCAACAGAACCTCTTTCCTTGTTCTACCTACATCATTGGTACCCACATGGACCACAACAACTGGATCTTTCCCCTCCCACTCCAAATTCCTCTGCAGGTCAGATGAGGTGTCCCAAGCCCAGGCACCAGGCAGGCAACACAGCCTTCAGGTCTCACAATCCTTGCAACAGAGAATTGTGTCTATTCCCCTGACTGTACTATCCCCAATCACAACTACATTTCTCTTCTCTCCCCCCTCTTGAATGGCTCCCTGAACCACAGTTCTGTTACTCATCCTTCCTACAGCCCCCACTCTCTTCCACACAGGGAGCAGGAATCTCAGACCTGTTGGACAAGCTCAAGGGCTCAGGCTCCTCCAGCACTACCTCTTGGATCCCCCTACCTGCCTCACTCACAGTCACACCCTCTTGTCCCTGACTGAATTTGAAGCAGTTAATCTAATGGGTGTGACTGCCTCCTGAAACACAGCAGCCAGGTAACTCTCCCACTCCCTGATGCATCACAGTGTCTGAAGCTCAGCTTCCTGGCCATCAGTTTTGAGCCCGAGTTCCTCAAGCAATCAACACTTGCTGCACTCTCCAGGAACCACAATGGGGTCCACCAGCTCCCATATCATGCAGCTACCTGATCCTGCATCCCTACTTTATTAAATGGATTATAATTTGATGTATTTTTATTTAACTACTATAAATAACCTTACCTGTTCTCACCTGCGCCTCCTCACTAAAGCCTCAGAATTCCCACTCCACATTACCCTACCTTCCTTTTATTGGCTATATAGCCACACACTTTGCCAATCACACAACTGTTTTTAAAAAAAACCTGCAAGCTTCTCCCTTCTGCTCTGGCTGCTGTAAGTGGAGAAAGACAAGACAAAAACCAGTCTTGTAGTTACAGATTTCGCAGTCCTGTTGGGTGTCTCTTTCCTGTGAACATTTCCGACTGATGCTGTGTACAGTTCCAGCACTGCATTCCATCCCTGCACCCATCACGCATGACTCATCAGTGAAAAGTTTGAGGTTTATGCTCAGGCCACCCCCTCCAATAGGTTTTTTTTTCCCCCAATGCGCGTTATTTATTGAGCTGAGGCGGAAGTCGGAGCAACCACTACACTAGAGCGGTTCACAGGGAATTGCCACAGCTGGAATCTAAATACGAACTGATTCTCCCATTGAGAGTTGGAGGTTGGTGCTAATGCAATTACATTTTGATCCAATCTGCATTACTGAGCTGTAATGGGTCCGGTTCGGGATAGTGTGGTTCTACTCTCCCGGGAAGCTGCTTCCCAGTGTAGCGCCCAGCTTCACCGGCGCTGCTGACTTTCTGCTCTTTCACTCCCCATCCTGGGAACATGTTCCCGGCGCCGTGCTGCCACTTTAACCGGTTCCTTTGCTAATCTCAGTCCTGATGCATGGTTCCGACCGCACGGATGCTGCTCGACCCGCTGGTTCCTCCAGCAGATTGTGTGTTGCTCCGGATTCCAGCATCGGCAGTCTCTGGTGTCTCCCCTGCCTCTGCCGGACGGGGCACCTTTTGGATGGAGGGCAGCGGTGTGCAGTGCGATCTCCCAACAGAAGCAGAAGATGCTGCAAACCCTCAGCAGATCGGGCAACATCTGCGGGAAGCGTTCATAACACGCCGAGGGTGGAGTTTCAGATCATAAGAGGGGAGGTAGCTTCTGCTTGGATAGAGCAGGATTTTACTGTCAGCTTGGGCTCCATGTTGTGACAAATCTCATTGAGACAAATCGGAGGGACTTGTGCTTTGTTTATAAGTAGAAGCGAGATGAATTGACATTTTCAATCGGTATTCTGTGAAGTGGTTTGAAATTATTGGATACCATTTTATGATATGGTTTGTTTTCTGAAGCATTAATTCCAAACCAAGCATCTTAAAAATCTAGCTGTTTTCCCCTCTTATTTATAGTTGGCGCCTTTTTTCTTTGCATTGGGAGTGGATAGATGGAGGCGGGAGTTCACTGGCGCCATCTGTCTGCATTCACTGAATTTTATAATGCGTCGGAACAGCTCATTCTTCAATGTAGATTAATCTTTTCATTTTTCTCGAGTCATTACATTGTTCAGAAGCCAATAGACGATTAAAATCAGAAGCAGACCTGTTTCATATATTGTCTTGCCTGCATCAATCTGTTGTAGCTCTACCATCATTTAAACTGCTGTTGATAGTTAAAAATTAATTACAGTGAAAAAGATAAAACATTATTTTGGATAGCTGTGATCTTGTACTTTGTGCCCCAGCCAATGAAGGCTGTTCTCCCACTGAAAGGCCAGTCACCTGGCTAGGCTCATTTCCCAACATCAGGTCCAGTACAGCCCCTCCTCTCATTGGACTATCTACATACTGATCTAAGGAACCTTCCTGGATGCACCTAACAAATTCTGCCCGTCTAAACCTCTTGCACTAAGGAAGTCATCCACGATGACAACCCTGTTGTTTTTACACCTTTCCCTAATCTGCCTGCATATCTGCTCCTCAATGTCCTGGTAGCTATCGGGGGGGGGGGGGGGGGGGGGGGGGGGGGGGGGGGGGGGGGGGGGGGTGGTCTGTAGTATAATCCCACCAGAGTGATTGCAACATTCTTATTTTTGAGTTCCACCATATAGACTAAGTGGACGAACCCTCCATTATGTCCCCTCTGAGTGCAGCTGTGATTGTCCCTGATTAGTAGTACAATTCCTCCCCCCTTACCTCTCGCCCCTTACCTCCCTCTCTACCTTTTCTAAACCATCAAAACCCTGGTGGAACATTAAGCATCCATTCCTGTCCCTCTCAACCAAGTCTCTGTACTGGCCACAACATCATAGTTCCATGTACTGATCCATGCTTACCCTTACCTCTAATACTCCTGGCATGAAAATAGTTCATCACCCTTACCTCTAATACTCCTAGCATGAAAATAAACACACTTCACTCTGTCCATCCCATCGTGTCTATTACCCTGTTCCTGCCTGTCTTTCCTTACAGACTTACTGGCCCTGACATCTCCCTTCATCTCAATCCCTCCACTTTCTGACCTGGTGCTCTAGTTCCCATCCCCTTGCCAAACTAGTTTAAACCCTCCCAAGTAGCACCAGTGAATCTCCCGCCCAGGATGTTGGTTCCCCTCCAGTTAAGGTGCAACCTGTCCCTCTTTTACAGGTCGCCTGCCCCAGAAGAGACTCCAATGATCTAAGAACCTGAAACCCTGCTTTCCTGCACCAGTTCCTCAGTCACACATTCATCTGTTTCTTTCTTTCTATACTTTCCCTGACTAGCATTACTACCTTCAAGGTCCTGCTTTTCAGCCTCTTTCCTAACTCCCTATAGTCACTGCACTGGACCTCCTTCCCTCTGCTGCTCTGGCTGCTGGGACTAGAAACACAAGTTCTTAACTGAAAAACAACTTTTGAAAAACACAAGCACAATTGCCGTGCTTAGCTTTGTAATTTTTTTTTTACTTACAGCGTGGTAACAGGCCCTTCCAGCCCAACGAGTCCGCGCCGCCCATTTTAAACCCAAATTGACCTACCCGTACGTCTTTGCAATGTGGGAGGAAACCGGAGCACCCGGAGGAAACCCACGCAGACACGGGAGAACGTACAAACTCCTTACAGACAGCGACGGGAATCAAACTCTGATCGCTGGCGCTGTAATAGTGTCGCGCTAACTGCTACGTAATCTTAAGCAGCAAGAACTTTGGAAGATTATTATTTGGTCAACTTCTGGGCTAGAATTCAAAAGGAAAAGTAAGCAGTATGTAGGTTATGTGGATTGCAAAAGAGTGCTGATATGATAGGGCAAGGTGGTTAGTGGTAAATCCACAGACTCTAATTCCTGATTTTTATTCCCTGCAATGTTGGAATGTTATGATTTGGTTTGTCTTCTGAAGCATCAGTTCCAAATCCAGCTGTGTTTTTTAATCCAGCTTGTTTTTGTTTGATTCATTTCCTTTTTTCTTGGCTGAGGTTGTGAATAGATGGGAATGAACGCCAGGTGTCAGCATTTTCTGAATATAATATACCCAGACAACAGATTCTTAAAAGTAGTTTAATCTTTTTTTATTTTCCTGAAATAATTTATGTTATTCAGAAGCCAATTGGCTTTAAAATCAGAAGCAAAAGGGTTTCATACATCGCCTTGTATGCACTAATCAGGCGTAATACTGTGATTATTTACATTATAGCAAAAAGATAAATTTAAGTTTATTGTCATAGGCAGGGTTCTTATTCTCTCACTCAACTTGCACTAGTGTCATTATGTTTATTTTGTTTATTTACCTTTGTGCAGGTGTAAGTTATGGATAATTTATGCTAATCTGTTTATATTAACATGATTGTAATGTACTTGCTGCTGCTGCAATAAAGCTAATTTTAATAATATGAAAAATAAATTATGTGAGTAGACTCACTGGTCTATAATTTCCAGGGTTATCCTTACTCCCTTTCTTGAACAAAGGAATAACATTTACCACCCTTCAATCGTCAGGTACTACTCCTTTGGCCAGTGAGGACGCAAAGATCATCGCCAAGGGCTCAGAAATCTCTTCCCTTGCTTCCCGTAGTATCCTGGGATGTATCCCGTCCAGCCCCGGGGACTTATCTATCCTAATGTTTTTCAAAAATTCCAGCACATCCTCCTCCTTAACATCAACATGTTTTAGCTTATCAGCCTGTTTTACACTGTCCTCACAAATGTCAAGGCCTCTCTCACAGGTGGATACTGAAGCAAGGTATTCATTAAGGACCTTCCCTAGCTCCTGTGACTCCAGGCACGTGTTTCCTCCTCAATCCCTAATTGGTTCCACCTTCACTCTTGTCATCCTCCTGTTCTTCACATACGAGTAGAACGCCTTGGGGTTTTCCTTAATCCTATTCGCCAAGGCCTTCTCGTGCCCCCTTCTAGCTCTCCAAAGTCCATTCTTAAGCTCCTTCCTAGCTACCTTTTAACTCTCTAGAGCCCTGTCTGATCCTTGCTTTCTAAACCTTAGGTAAGCTTCTTTCTTCCTCTTCACTAGATATTCCACATCTCTTGTCAACCATGGTTCCTTCACCCTACCATCCTTTTCCTGCCTCAATGGGACAAACCTATCCAGAACCTCATTCAAGTGATCTCTAAACAACCTCCATGTTTCCATTGTGCATTTCCCTGAGTACATCTGCTCCCAATTTACACTCCCAAGTTCCTGCCTAATAGCATCATAATTCCCCCTCCCTCAATTAAGTACTTTCCCATACCGTCTGCTCCTATCCCTCTCCAAGGCAAGGGTAAAGGTCAGGGAATTGTGGTCACTTTCTCTGGAATGCTCACCCACCGAGAGATCTGACACCTGACCAGGTTCATTGCCTAGTACCGGATCCGGAATGGCCTCTCCTCTAGTTGGCCTGTCTACAGGGATGCTTCCTGGACACAGCTAACAAATTCCGCCCTGTCACTAAGGAGGTGCCAATCGATATTAGGGAAGTTGAAATCACCTATGACAACAGCCCTGTTATTTTTGCACCTTTCCAAAATCTGCCTCCCGATCTGTTCCTCAGTGTCTCTGTTGCTTTTGGGGGCTCTATAGAATACTCCCAATAGAGTGATTGCTCCCTTCCTGTTTCTGATCTCCACCCACAATGACTCAGTAGATGATCTTTCCAGGACGTCTTCCCTTTCTGCAGCTGTGCCACTCCCCCATCTCTTTTACCTCCCTCCTTGTCCCTTTTGAAACATCTAAATCCTGGAACATCCAGCAGCCGTTCCTGCCCTCATGACTGCCAAGTCTCTGTAATGGCCACAACATCGTAGTTCCATGTACTGACCCATGCTCTAAGTTCATCATCCTTGTTCCTGATACTTCTTGCATTGTTTCTATGTTTCTAAAATCACTTCAACCCATCCAACTGACTGCAATTTTGCCCTATCAACTGCCTATACTTCCTCACAGTCTCTCTGCGCACTGCATCAACCTGTACACCAACTGCCCCATCCTCTGACCTATCACTGGGGTTCCCGTCCCCCTGCCAAACTGCATTCTTCCCTCTGCACTGCCAGTTAGGAGTAGATACAGGGAGCTGTTTCCTGTTCAGAGACATGACAAATGGGGAAATAGGATTGGGTAACATTCAGACTGAGCATTCTCCATTCTCTGAACTTCATCACACAAAAGCAGCCAGAAGTGTGCATTATTTCCATCCTGCAACGTTCCATCACCACACTCAAGTGAGCCATCCACATAAATGTTGTAGCTACAAGAACAGGTTAGGGCTTGGTATCCCGCTGGAAACGACTCACTTCCTGATACCACAAGGCCTTTCCACAATCTACGAGGCACGTCCGGAATACGCTCCATCTGCCTAGATGGGCACAGCTCAACAACTGTCAAGAAGTGTGACACCGTCCAGTACCCCATCAACCACCCTAAATGTTAATTCTCCCCACCACACTGCACTGTAGTAGCAGTGTGTACCCAGCTACTCACCCGGGCTATTCCAGCAATACCTCCCAAATCTCTGATCTCTACCAACATGAAGGACAAGAGCAGCAAGTACATGGGAACACCACCCCCGGTGTTGCCCTCCAAGTCATCCGCCATCCTGACTTGGAAATATATCGCTGGTCCTTTGTCATCGTTGGGTCTTAACCCTGGAACTCCTTCCCCGTTAACACTATAGATGTACTGCAGCGGTTCAAGAGGGTGGATACCACAGTCTTCTCATGGTCAATTAGGGATGGGCAATAGGTACTGACCCTGGAAAGGTCAGTACTTGTTGAAGACAGAGTGTGTTAACTCGTGTTTCAGTTCCCAGTGAAAAGTGCAGTTATCTAACAGATAAAGTCCAACTGTAACGACCCATTCCAAACCTGACACACATGGGTAGCTAGGCTCACCTTACAACTGCAGAGTTAACGGAACTGATCAACATGTGGTGAATGCTGATTTGCTAGATCTGTATTTGGCCTGGGAGGCACTTGTGATGTAAATTTCAATTCGCCAACCCTCACCATAGATTATTTTCAATCACCTAAGTGGATGGAGGCAATTATTTTACACGTTTTTCATTCATTGACCTAGGTTGTCATTTCTCCCAGATTACGTGGTTGTGGGGGGCTGTGGGAGAGCGTGGTCTGTGTCATGATGCATGAGGCATCAGACTAAAGGGATAACCAGACGGACCAGTAGGACTTCTCCTCCCCTCACTTTCAAGTGATGATGAGCGTACAATCCAGGGGGATTTAGCACCAACAACTGGAGGGACCTTCTCAACATTTAGGGTTTTAGGATTTCTCAGACTGCATACAGCCAATGATATAATTAGGGAGCCACTTTTATTGTACTGTTGTGGAACATGAGAGTCAATTTGAAGCCTTCAAATCTCTCAATCCAGTCTGAAGTAAAAGCAATTGAACTTTTGTAATGTTGGTTCACGGATTAATACTCCAGGCACCAGGAGGAACTACCCACCTCCCCACTTCTCAAACAGTACCTTTAGTTCAAACCCCTGCATTAAAGAGCTGGAGTTTATCCCTTTACTGAAAAATGGCCTCCTTCAGTACAGCACTGTAGTATCAATGTAGATCATGTGCTGAAATCTCTGCAGTACGGCGAAAATCCAGCTCCTTGTGAATGAGATGGCTATCAGTGAGCCAAGTCTGACAACTTCACATTTCACAAATGGGAATTTGGTGGTGAGTTTGGGAGGTAATCACTGGTAACCACAGCCAAGTTTGAAGCAGTCTTCACCAAAGTGCCCACAAGCACTTCTTGCAGAAGGATTGCTCTGTCTCTTCCCCCCTACTAAACTGGGATGCCATGAATGGCAAAGCTATTCTGCTGTCCAATTCGAGATGATTTAACGTGGGCCGTGACTTGGGGATTTGTAGCACTGCTGGTGTTGGACCACGTAGGCAGTGGTACATCAGTCCAGTATCCACAGCTGTTGGAGGGTATATACTGCAATGTAATACTTGGATTAATTTCATATACATTGTGTGGCATGAGCACAAATGGGGTGAGATCCTCATCTACAAGAGGTGGTTGGGATATTGCTGTTGAGTCGTCGTCTGATACATTTTCTGTGTTTATTTTATTGTAGGATGGCTCTTCGGAACATACAGGTGATAAAGACCCAATATCCTGACCTGGAGCTGGATGCAGGCACAGCAGACTTTGGAGAAATGCATAGAATTCAAATGAAAGATGCTTCTTTGAGAAAGGCACAGTGCAATAACATAGTTCGATCAGCATGTGCTCTTTTAAATTCTGGGGGTGGAATCATTTGTGTAAAAGTGCGGAATGAGGGTTACAACCAGACCACTGATGGAATTGGATTAGACATAGAGCAGGCAATCTCCAGTCTAGTAAAAGGTTCATCAAACCCGTCATTCTCAGAGTTTAGGCAACAAGGTAGCACCATGCGGATTTTTGTACAGTCTTGGACCAATAAAAATGATGAAGGAATGAGGTTGCCACGGCTGTGTAGTATAACATCCAATGTTTACAAGCGATCATACAGTCAATGTGATTTATTAATTCCCACTGCAGTTGAGGATTTATTCAGAAGCAGATCCATTCCATCCCTAAGTAGTAATAATAATAAAAAAGATTCAGATTCTTGCAATGGTCCACCAAGGAAAATATTCTGTCCCATCCCTAAAATTGAGAATACTGAGTTAGCTCTTGCTATGTTAGATCAAAAACAATTTCAATACGGTGAAATTTTGAACTTCACTGAATCTGACCACATTGAATTTAAAGATTTTTCAGGAGCAAAGTATTCAACCAGGATAAAAGAGGCACTTCCGAAGTTAATCTCTGCCTTTTCGAACACAGAGGGTGGGTTTATATTCATAGGTGTTTCTGACAAGTTGAGAAAAGTTGTTGGATGTACCTTAGACGAAGACCCTAGAAGTTTCGTATCCAACATTATTGAAACAAAACTGAAGAATGTCCATAATTGTTCTGTTTCAAACACCATTGAGTACACACTTAATGTTGCCAGTGTTATGGAGGGATCAGAACGGTGTGGCTCTCTGTTAATTTTACATATAAAGCAGTCTCACGGTGTAGTGTTTGCTGACGATCCTGATTGCTGGAAAGTAGAAGATGACCATGTTAAGAGAATAGAAGCTGGTGAATGGACACGGATACTGTTGGCTAAAGATCCTGGTAAGTGTCTCTTGTCTAAAAAATCTTTTGAAGTTCACCCTATACAGTGGAAATAGGTAGAATGACTTTATGGTAGAAAACTTAGTTTTTGCTTTCAAAACTAGTCAAAGCAGGATAATTTTGTTACCGTATTCATTGATTAAATGGAACAAATGGTTATACCTGACAGCAACAAAGTATTACAATTCTTTGGATTGGTGGTGAGATATAATTTTGGAAGTTTTCTCTTTCCCGCAGAGATAGAAGAACTCTGTCTGAACTTTAAGAATGAATTAAGTGTGACTGCATCACCGCCAAGGTGTAAGCCCGTGTTTTCACTTAGAGATCACTTGTCTTTGGACAACATGATTGAAGGTTTGAAGCTGCAATTTTATCTTCATTTCTCTGAACAAGACATCAAAAAAGTGCATTATTACTTGAACACTTCCTTGCCATATATTTCTCAGCCTATGCCCTGTCTTCTGGTCAGTTGAAAATGCCATAGACTCATATAGTAGGGAAAGAGTCCATTCAGGCCACCATGTCCACTCCGACCAATGGACACCCATCAGTATTAGTCATATCATCCAGCACTTAGCCCACAGCCTTCTGTGCCAAGTGCTCATCTAGACACTTCGCAAATGTTGTCAGTGACTCTGTGTCCTTCACTCTCCCAGGTAGTGTATTCCACTCTGGGAGAAAATGGAACCCTTCAGATCCTCCTTAAATCATTTACGGGGGAATCTGAGGGGTTCCACCTAGACCTACGTTCTCTAGTTTTATATACCTCTGAAATGGGGTAAAGTTTCCTGCAGTCTATCCCCATTGGTTACCCTCGTAATTTTATATACCTCTGCTGTTGCCTCTTAACCTCCTCCACTCCAGGGAGAACAGACCCAGCCTCTCCAGTCTCTCCTCATACTGAAACACTCCATCCCAGGCAACAACCTGAAGAAATCTCCCATAATAAGGCCCAGTGATGTTCCTTCCCTGATTGGTTTATCTACCTACTGCATTGTCAAAAAGCTCTCTTGGACACACCTCAAAAATTCCAACCGTCCCACCCCCCACCCTGAACCTTCTATGCTAAGGCAATCCCAGTTAATATTTGGGAAGTTGAAATCCCCTAATACTAAAACACTATTTTTATTACATCTCCATCATTTGCCTACATATTTGCACATCTAACTCCTGTTGACTGTTATGAGGTCTGTATTACACCCTCAGCAAAGTGACAACATCCTTTGTGTTCTTAATTTCTACCCATATGGCCTCCTTTGTGGAGCCTTCTAGGATATCTTCCCTCAATACTGAACACATTCATAAAGTCACGGAGTTGTACCGCATAGAAACGAGCCCATTGGCTGACCGTTTCTATACTAACCATTATGCACTGGTTTATTCGTTTTTTGGGTCTGTGAATTTTTTGGTAATCATTAGCAATTATCATGTTATTGAAAGAATACTTTAGCAGTGAATTACAAGAAGTAACTTTCTTTGGTAACTTTGTCGGACTTCAGAGCAGCTAAGTTTTTTTCCCTAATCGGGAATAGCGGGGCAAGACTGTGCAGGCGCGTGATGCAGGCAGTTAGCACGTGGGCAGTTTAAAAAGCAAACCGCCATATCCAGTGGGCAGCGTCGGAGCGGGCAGTGGAGTGAGAGGGAGCTGAGTGGTTGGGCTTTGGCTCAAGAGGCTTAGGCGTATAGGGGCAAGGCGAGGTAGGGGATTTGAGGAAAGGAAATAGAATGAGTGCAGTTTTCTGTGCTCGGTGTCAGATGTGGGAGGTCCTGGAGTCTCCCAGCCTCCAAGACGACCACATCTGCACTCGATGTGTCAAGCTGCAGCTCTTAAGGGACCGCATTAGAGAACTGGAGATGCAGCTCAATGACCTTCGTCTGGTCAGAGAGAATGAGGAGGTGATAGAAAGGAGTTACAGGCAGGTGGTCACACCAGGGCGACGGGAGTCAGGCAAGTGGGTCACAGTCAGGAAGGGGAAAAGTCAGGTACTAGAGAGTACCCCTGTGGCTGTACCCCTTGACAATAAGTACTCCTGCTTGAGTACTGTTGGGCGAGACAGCCTACCTGGCGGAAGCAACGGTGGCAGTGCCTCTGGCACAGAGTCCGGCCCTGTGGCTCGGAAGGGTAGGGAAGGAGAGAGGGGGGCAGTAGTGATAGGGGACTCAATCGTTAAGGGGGCAGACAGACGATTCAGTGGATGCAGGAAGGAATCTCGGAAGGTAGTTTGCCTCCCAGATGCCAGGGTTCGGGATGTTTCAGATCGTGTCCAAGATATCCTGAAGGGGGAGGGAGAACAGCCAGAGGTCGTGGTACATATTGGTACCAATGACATAGGTAGGAAAAGGGAAGAAGTCCTGAAAAAAGACTATAGGGAGTTAGGAAGGAAGTTGAGAAGCAGGACCACAAAGGTAGTAATTTCAGGATTACTGCCTGTGCCACGTGACAGTGAGCATAGGAACAGAATGAGGTGGAGGTTAAATGTGTGGCTGAGGGATTGGAGTGAGGGGCAGGGATTCAGATTTCTGGATCATTGGGGCCTCTTTTGGGGCAGGTATGACCTGTTCAAAGAGGACGGGTTGCACTTGAATCCCAGGGGGACCAATATCCTGGCGGGGAGGTTTGCTAAGGCTACTGGGGAGAGTTTAAACTAGAATTGTTGGGGGGTGGGATCCGAACTGAAGAAACTGGGGAAGAGGTGTTTGGCTCTCAAATAGAGAAAGCTTCTAGTCGGTACGAGAGGGAGGATAGAGAAGGGATGGGCTCAGACCGACAGTTTGAGATGTGTCTATTTTAACACAAGGAGTAGAGTGAACAAGGCAGATGAGCACAGAGCTTGGATGAATACTTGGAACTATGATGTGGTGGCCATTACAGAGACTTGGATGGCTCAGGGACAGGAATGGTTACTTCAAGTGCCGGGTTTTAGATGTTTCAGAAAAGACAAGGAGGGAGGCAAAAGAGTTGGGGGAGTGGCACTGTTGATCAGAGATAGTGTCACGGCTGCGGAAAAGGTGGACGTCATGGAGGGATTGTCTACGGAATCTCTGTGGGTGGAGGTTAGGAATAGGAAGGGATCAATAACTTTATTAGGTGTTTTTTATAGGCTGCCCAATAGTAACAGGGATATCGAGAAGCAGAGAGGGAAGCAGATCCTAGGAAGGTGTGACAATAGCAGAGTTGTTGTGATGGGAGATTTTAATTTCCCAAATATTGATTGGCATCTCCATACAGTGAGGGGTTTAGATGGGGTGGAGTTTGTTAAGTGTGTTCGGGAAGGGTTCTTGACACAATATGTAGATAAGCCTACAAGAGGAGACACTGTGCTTGATTTGGTATTGGGAAATGAACCTGGTCAGGTGTCAGATCTCTCAGTGGGTGAACATTTTGGTGATAGTGATCATAATTCTATCTCCTTTGTGTTAGCACTGGAGAGAGATAGGAACAGACAGACTAGAAAGGCATTTACTTGGAGTAAAAGGAATTATGAGGCTCTCAGGCAGGAAATTGGAAGCTTAAATTGACAACAGATGTTCTCAGGGAAAAGTACAGGAGAAATGTGGCAAATATTCAGGGGATATTTGTGTGGAGTTCTGCATAGGCATGTTCCAATGAGACAGGGGAGTCACGAGAGGATACAGGAACCGTGGTGTACAAAGGCTATAGTAAATCTAGTCAAAAGAAAAGCTCACAAAAGGTTCAGAGAGCTAGGTAATGTTAGAGATCTGGAAGAGTATAAGGCTAACGGGAAGGAGCTTAAGAAGGAAATTAGGAGAGCCAAAAGGGGCCATGAGAAGGCCTTGTCGGGCAGGATTAAGGAAAACCCCAAGGCATTCTACAAGTATGTGAAGAGTAAGAGGATGAGACGTGAAAGAATAGGACCTATCAAGTGTAACAATGGGAAAGTGTGTATGGATCAGGAGGAAATAGCAGAGGTACCTAATGAATACTTTAATTCAGTATTCACTGTGGGAAAGGATCTTAGTGATTGTAGTGATGACTTACAACAGACTAAGAAGCTTGTGCATGTAGATATTAAGAAAGAGGAGGTGCTGGAGCTTTTTGAGAGCATCGAGTTGGATAAGTCGCAGGGATTGGATGAGATGTACCCCAGGCTGCTGTCGGAGGCGAGGGAGGAGATTGCAGAGCGTCTGGTGATGATCTTTGCTTCATCAATGGAGACGGGAGAGGTTCCGGAGGATTGGAGGGTTGCGGATGTTGTTCCCTTATTCAAGAAAGGGAATAGAGATAGCCCAGGAAATTATAGACCAGTGAGTGTTACTTCAGTGCGTGGTAAGCTGATGGAGCAGATCCTGAGAGGCAGGATTTATGAACATTTGGAGAGGTATAATATGATTAGGAATAGTCAGCATGGCTTTGTCAAGGGCAGGTCCTGCCTAATGAGCCTGATTGAATTTTTTGAGGATATGACTAAACACATCGGTGAAGGGAGAGCAGTAGATGTAGTGTATATGGATTTCAGCAAGGCATTTGATAAGGTACCACATGCAAGGCTTATTGAGAAAGTAAGGAGACATAGGATCCAAGGGGACATTGCTTTGTGGATCCAGAACTGGCTGGCCCACAGAAGGCAAAGAGTGGTTGTTGACGGGTCATATTCTGCATGGAAGTCGGTGACCAGTGGTGTACCTCAGGGATCTGTTCTGGGACTCTTACTCTTTGTGATTTTTATAAACGACCTGGATGAGGAAGTGGAGGGATGGGTTAGTAAGTTTGCGGATGACACAAAGGTTGGAGGTGTTGTGGATAGTGTGGAGGGCTGTCAGAGGTTACAGCGGGACATAGATAGGATGCAAAGTTGGGCTGAGAAGTGGCAGATGGAGTTCAACCCAGATAAGTGTGAAGTGGTTCATTTCAGTAGGTCAAATATGATGGCAGAGTATAGTATTAATAGTAGGACTCTAGGCGGTGTGGAGGATCAGAGGGATCTTGGGGTCCGAGTCCATAGGACGCTCAAAGCAGCTGCACAGGTTGACTCTGTGGTTAAGAAGCTATATGGTGTATTGTCCTTCATCAATCGGGGAATTGAATTTAGGAGCCGAGAGGTAATGCTGCAGCTATATAGGTCCCTGGTCAGACCCCACTTGGAGTACTGTGCTCAGTCCTGGTCACCTCACTACAGGAAGGATGTGGAAGCCATAGAAAGGGTGCAGAGGAGATTTACAAGGATGCTGCCCTGGATTGCGGAGCAGGTTGAGGGAACTCAGTCTTTTCTCCTTGGAGTGACGGAGGATGAGGGGGGACCTGACAGAGGTATATGATGATGAGAGGCTTTGATCGGGTAGATAGTCAGAGGCTTTTTCCTAGGGCTGAAATGGTGGCCACAAGAGGACATAGGTTTAAGTTGCTGGGGAGCAGGTATAGAGGAGATGTCAGGGGTAAGTTTTTTACTCAGGGAGTGCTGAGTGCGTGGAATGGGCTGCCGGCAACGGTGGTGGAGGCAGATACGAGAGAGTCTTTTAAGAGAATGTTGGATAGGTACATGGAGCTGAGAAAAATAGAGGGCTATGGGTCTCTAAGGTAGGGACATGTTCGGCACAGCTTTGTGGGCCGAAGGTCCTGAATTGTGCTGTAGGTTTTCTATGTTTCTAAGCCTAATGGGCACCTAATGGGAAAGTTCAGGGTAGTAATGAAACTCAGAGGTTGACAGTGAGCTGCCATTTGTGTGTGGCAAAAGCTGTGGTGATTTACAATTCTCAAGTTACCTCAGTTGCTGAATGATCTGCATGTTAATGGAGCAAGTTGTTCCAGTGCTATTCAATATCTCTGTGCTATTCAATAGTTTCATTACATGGTGTTCACTCTTTCTTTTTCAGCTGAATTTAAATCCTCCTGTGGAATCAAAACATTTCCAGAAACAATCTGTGAGGAATTATTTAAAGATCATCCGGGTCTGGAAAACCTGCTGCCTGAAATGAAACCTGAAGGAAGACAGGGAATTCTGATTTTCTCCAGAAGCTGGGCTGTTGACATTGACTTGCCTAGGAACCAAGGTGTAATATGTGATGCTCTGCTCCTGGCTGCAGGGGAATTTCCACTATTCTACACTATTGCCAGAGAAGGCGAGGCAGTAACTGAGTATTCAAGAAACACAGCAATGTCCATCAAACAAAAGATGGTGAATCTGGGGGGATATGCAGGAAAACTCTGTATCATTCCTAAAATCCTTTATTATATGGACGCTGATTCCAATAAAGACAGTCAGTGGCAGACTGTGACCGAGTTACAAGTTCTGTACCCACCTAGTTATAAACACCTAACAGAAGATAACATCACAGAAATGCAGAAAGCAGTCATTATTCTTCTCCTGCATTTCAAGTCTTTCCTAAGTGATCAGATTGGCAGTGAATTTCTCAATTTGCAAACACTGGAGCAATTTCAAATTCTTCATTTAAAACACAACATTGAGAAATGCAAAAAACTGTTCATACATGGTCTTCCTGGAACTGGGAAAACAGTTATGGCCGGACAACTCATTAGAAGAATTATCAACACCTTCCACTGTGGAAAAGATGAAGTCCTTTATATTAGTGAAACTACTCCGCTGCAACAATTTATGAGGTAACATTTGCATTTCTACCATTATAGAATAGATGCATTTTTTTTATTGTAGTTTGATTCATGGTTGATTATTTTCCCCAGTTCCATTCCCCATTTTTCGATCAATCCAACCTTACCTGACACAAATCCTACCATTGCCCCAATTTTACAAGCTCACTCAATATCTCCATTACTAATTGGGAACATCTCCCTCCGTCCTATCCACTTAGATTTGTAGATCCTCAACTTTCTTTTCTTTATCTTGGCCTTATCTGTCACTTCCTTGTTAACCAGAAAAGTAAAGCTAAACATCTTTATTTATATAGTGGATTCTTTTATTTCACCATGTCCAAACCCACTATGAAATGTAGTCCAACAGACCATGGCAGCCAATTTACACAGAACAAGAATCAAGAAGCAGTAATGTGATAATGATCAGTTAGTCCATTTGTGAAGGATGTATGTTGGACAGGACACCAGAGACACCCTTGTTTTTTGAAATTGCTTCACAAACATGGGGCCCTGGCTTCATGTTTTGTCCAAAGAACAACACCTTTGACGTTGCAGCTGTTTTGGAGTATCACTGGACGTTGCTGTTCAGGACTCTGGAGTTAAATCCAGAAATGTCGGACGAAGCTACAGCTGGCAAGCTTTCCTGTGGTCGTGCTGAAACATCTGTGCAAGTGTTAAGCTATGTACTCAGATGTGTAAAGGCTATCACCAGGTAATGCTTCTGAAATGTGGCACAGGTGAGCTTCTTGACTAAAATTTTACATTAAATTTTAATTTTAGCCAAAGATTTGAATGTACTTGCGTCACAAGGAAAACCTTTATGACAAATCTGTTTCCAAATGTGAAGCACATCATTGTCGATGAGGCTCAAAACTTCCGCCGTGAAGATGGTAAATGGTACGAGAAGGCTGAGGATCTCAGAACAAAGAAGGAAACACATCCTGATGGACCAGGAGTCTTTTGGATATTCATGGATTACTTCCAAACTTCCCACCCTTTTCCGAATGGATTACCCAAAATTCATTGGCAGGATCCAAGAGAGGAGTTGACATTAGTAGTTCGGAATGCAAAGAAAATACATGATGTTGTCCACAAACATCTTAATAATATTGTCAGGTCACAATCTGAGGGAAAAACACAGAAGTTTCTGAAAGAGCTATCTGAAAGAGCCATTTGCAGTCATTCATTTGAAGGGGAAGTTAACAAAAAACATGAAATGACACGAAAGGAGATTGTTAGGTATATAGCATCGCACATAGAGTCATACTTTAAGGAAGGGTATTCACCTAAAGACATAGCTATCCTGTGCCGTACTGAAGGAGAATGTGAAAGTTACAGTGTACTACTGCAGCCTGAGCTTACAGCATGTGTAGTGAAAGCAGAGGAAATACTTGAAGATTGTATTGTCCTTGATAGTTTACGCCGATTTTCAGGCCTGGAAAGAACAATTGTATTTGCCATCAACCCTGTACCTCATCCTGACCAAGGGGAAATAGCTCATAATGTTGTGGTTTGTGTGGCTTCACGAGCAAGGACAAAGCTTCATATATTGTATGAAGACTGAACTAATTTAGTCTTTGCACTAAGAACAATAATTGGTTCTGAAGTTGTTTCAGGCACTGTGGACTTCAAGGGGTGGGGATAATCATTGATGATACAAAATGACAATTTTTAACATTTAATGTGACTGTTAGTACAGAATGGGTGCTGCTTCAACTGAATGCAAAGGTCAGGATTTGTTAAGTGTGGGAAAAGAGCTGCTGCTTTGGCATTTTTGTTAAAGTAGGCTTAAATTAATCAGCTGCTGCACTTGAACTGCATGCAGCTTAGGGCAGTACTAACCTTGTGAGTTTGGTCACTCAGTGCGGCACTCTAAACTTCTAGTTTAAATTCGATAACAAATGTTAACAAATGTTTCTTAAAATTAATAGATGACTTCTTACCATCAGAATCTGACTTATTATCACTGACTTGTGAAATTTATTGTTTTGTGGCAGCAGAACAGTGCAAAGACATAAAATTACTATAAATTACAAAAAAAAGTGCAAGTAAAAAGGAATAACGAATTAGGGTTCATGGGTTCATGGACCATTCGGAAACCTGATGGCGAGTGGCGGGTTGGGGAAGAAGCTCTTCTTGAATCGTTGAGTGTGGGTCTTCAGGCTCCTGCTGAGACCTACAGTTCCTGCAGCATGTGGGAGCTTCAGGCTGCTTCAGGTGTGCTGGGGGCCATGTGTACATGAAGTACCTTCAGCTGCTGAGACTTGACCTCAGGATTTTGAAGCTTGGGAAGCAGCTGGACTTACTGCAGTGCGAGGGAAGCTGAGGGGTTTCTATGCTGTATGCTCCAGCAGATGGCAATCTTGCACCCTCTGCATTTGAAAGACAACAAGCTTGGGAATGTTTAGGATGTGCATTTCTCTCAGTCCAGTGGGGGATGATGATTGCTTGAAGGAGGGGTAGGCCAGAAATGGTGCCATGGATAGAGGGCTTCACCCAGAGGTATAGAGTGGAAATGTCATGGTCATGGTCATGGTCAGAAGTTCAGACCAGCCTTTCTGTAACTGTCTTGACTGATGTGTTGCCTCCCTGGAGACAGACTAGAACAAAACAGTACAGCACAGGAACAGGCCCTTCAGCCCACGATACCTATGCTGACCATGATGCCAAATTAAACTAATCCCATCTGCTGGCACATGGTTCCTATCCCTGCCTGTTCATGTGCAAGTCTAAATGCCTCTTAACCTCCACTATCGTGTCCACTTCCTCTACCATCCCTGGCTGCACATTCCAGGCACCCACTACTCTCTGAGTAAAAACAAAACTTGCTGCACACATCTCCTTTAAACATTCCCCCCTCACCTTAAAGCTATGCCCTCTAGTATCTTGCATTTCTGCCCTGGGAAAGAGACTCTGACAATCTACCCTAACTGCGCCTCTCAGAATTTTATAAGCTTCTACTCGGTCTTTCCTTAGCCTCGTGCTCCAGGAGAAAACAATCCATGTTTGTCCGGCCTCTCTTTATAGCTGATACACTCTGATCCAGGCAGCATCCTGGTGAACCTATTCTGCATCCTCTCCAAAGCCTCCACATCTTTCCTGTAATGGGCGGAAGGGGTTCAGCAGAATTGCACACAGTGCTCCAAGTGTGGCCTAACCAAAGCTTTATACAGCTGTAATGTGACTTCCTGACTCTTATACCCAGTGCCCCGACCGATGAAGGCAAGTAAGTTGTACACTGTTTCCACCCTATTTGCTTGTGATGCCACTTTCAGGGAGCTATGGACTTGGACTCCAAATTCCTCGTCGCACAGAATATTCTGAGAGGGACGGGGGGAACAAGAAGTTGGGGTTCATGTTGGAAACAATGTCATGGGAAGGAAAAGGGTTGATGTTCTGCACTAGAGTTTTCAGGGTGCGGGGGGTGAATGTTAAAAAGTAGAATCCTCAGAGTGGTAATCTCTGAATTATTCCCAGTGCCAAGGGCCAGCGAGGTTAGAAATAAGATGATAAAAAGGATCAGTGTTTGGATTGAGGAATAGTGCAAGAGAGAGAGGGCTTCATTTTCTTGGGGCTTCGAGACCAGTAGTGGGACAGGTGGGACTTGTTCAAAAGGAATGGGTAGTACCTCACCGGGACTGGGATCAACATTCTCATTGGGAGACACAAGAGACTGCAGGTGTTGGAATCTGGAGCACAAAGCAATCTGCTGGAGGAACTGAGCGGGTTGAGCAGCCTCTGTGGGAGAAGGAACTGTCGATGTTTCGGTTCGAAACTCTGCATCAGCACTGAGTAAATCTTCATTGGGAGCTTCAGTCATGTGGCTGAGGGGGGTTTAAATTAAGTTGGGTGAGCGCCAGCACATCGCAATAGAAAGGGGGAGTAGCGTACGTAAAGAACTTGGGAGTGTTAGAGAAGGAAATAAACAAGAGCAGACCAAGAGACAACAAGGAATACTGAAATGGGTTTAAAATACATGACTGTAAGCACACAAAGTGGAAGGAATAATTGCCATGATGTCATGGCAATAACTGAATCGATTCAGAAGGACAGATTGGACACTCATTATGCCTGGGTACGAGGTGTTCAGAAAAGAATAAGGATGTGAAAAGAGGTGGAAAGGCAGGACTAATTAAGGAAGATGGTATCATGTTGGATGAGGAGGCCAGTCCTTGAGAGGTCAACTACTGAATCCATTTGGATAGAGTTGGGAAGCTGGAAGGGAGCTAACACTTTACTAGAAGTATTCCACAGCCCATCAAATAGTGGCAGAACTTTAGAGTGGTGACATTTTGGGATTTCAGATGCTGCAAAATTGATAGGAAAACTAGAGTCCGACACCATAGCTTCAGGCCCTTCGGCCCACTGTGTCCACGCTGACCATTGCACCCGTTCATCGGCATCCAGTCCATAGCTCTTTCTGCCTTGGTGGTTCAAGTGTCTATCTAGATGCTGCTTAAATGTTGTGAGAGAACCTGCTTCCACCAGTTCCTTAGGCAGGGCAGTCCAGATTCCAACTACTCTCCCTGTGGAAAAATTCCCTCTCTAAACCTCCTACCTTATACCCCTGCCATCTTGGTTTGGACACCCTCACCACGGGAGGAGGATTCTTGCTATCTATCCCCCTCATAATTTTGTACATCTCTGTCATGTCACCCCATCAGCCTTCTTCGCTCCAGGGAAAACAAACGCAGCCTGTTTAATCCCTTTTAAATGAATTTTCTCTGCACCCTCACCAGCACATACAGATTCTTCCTATAATGTGGTGACCAAAAGTGCGTACAGAACTTCAGGTGTGGCCTAACCACTGTTTTATAAAGTCGTAACGTGATGCCCATGTTCTTATATTCTCTGCCACTTGTAGGGATCCATGGACTTGTACCCCAAGTCTCTCTACATCACACTTCTCAGTATGAATCCTACCATTTACAGTATAAATCCTACCCCTATTTGACTTCCCAAATGCATCAGTCTGTACTTATTTGGATTAAATTCCATCTGCCAGCTCTCTACCCAATTTTCCAACTGATTTATATCAAGCTATAGCCTAAGACAATCCACCTCTAATATTAGAGTACAGTTGAAGTTTATGTTATTATTCTTAGAGTAAAGGACAAAGAAGGAAAGGGCTTATGTGGTCATAAGGCAGCTTTCTTGATAAATGGATCTGGTAAATCTGATTCTGGGGAAGTGAGATGGGCCGGGTGTCTGTGGGAGTATGCTTCAGGAGCAGTGGTCATTGGATTTATGAGGATTAGGTGAGTAATGGAGAAAGGCTGAGAGAAAACTAAAGTAGATCTACTTAATTTGTGGGGGGCTTATGAAGAGGGGTTACATCAGACCAAAAGGTGAGCTTTGAAGAGCTGGTGTTTTGCATGCAGGCTGCGTGTGTTTCTCCCAAAGGGAAAGATAAGGTCAGAGCCAGTGCTCTCTGGATGACAAAGGGGAGAGAGAACGAGGTGGAAGGAGAAAGGGTGTATGGTGCAGCTGAGGTGAATAACTCCAGTGAAGAGCAGGCAGAACATAGTGAACTGAGTAGGGAAGTGAAAAGGAAAGTAAGGCAACCAAAGAGCTTGAGAAGAGAATGGTAGCTGAAATAAAGGGGAACCCAGAGGTCTTCTATGTACATGCAAATAGCAGGTGGGTTATAGGAGGGATGGGACAAATTAGTGATGAAGAAAGTCATCAAAGCAAAGAGGCAAAAGGCACAGCAGGAATTCTAAATGAGTACTTAATATCAGTCTTCACCTTAGAAGAGAGATGGGAGAAAAATTGATGGGGGGGGGGGTGGCAGTAGGAAGGCTGTCCATGCATCAGACAAGTTACCAGGTCTGGGTCTGATATTCCTCTGGATGTTGGGGGGGGGGGGAGTTCCCAAAAATTTCCAGTTCTCTGTGTGTACAAGTGAGGTGCCAGAGATCTGGAAGTGGCAAATGTAACACCAAAATAAAAATGGGGAATAAGGACATGCCCAATTACTGCAGGCCAGTCAGTTAATCTTGGTGGTGAAGAAACTCCTGGAAACTAATCACCCAGTAAACTTGTTAATAAAGAGGCAGCACTGCTTTGTTGAAGGCAAATTACGTTTGAATAATCTGATTAAATTTCTTGATGTACTAGAGAAAGTTGATGAAAATGTGGCAGATGTCGTACACATGGATTTTCAGGAGGCAAAGGAAGGTCCACCCAAAGGCAGATTTGCCAGATTGGGGCCCTTAGAATTAAAAGGCAACACAGCAAACACAGGGCATTAGATTTCGGGTGGAAGGAGGAGAACAGTGGTGAATAGTAGTTCATCAGGCTGGACGACAGTAGATAATCACAGGAGTCCATGCTAGGACCATTGGTTTTATATATTTATGCTGTAGGTATGATCTGGTGTTCACTGCCTATAAGGACGGTGAAAACAACCAACCAAGTCTTCCAAAAGGGGATTAGATAGGGATTTGAGAGAATAATTTGCAGGACTTTTGGGAAAGAGGGAGGAAATGGGACTGACGGGATTCTTTTACTAGGAGTTGCATAAATTCCTCGGCCTTCTGTGCCCTTTTAAGTCTGTGAATGTACATTTAATTTGTAATAAATTTCTTCATTAAATAGTTTTTGAGCATGTCTTTCACTGAGAAGAAACGAAACTAATTAATGGGATTATCTACAGAGCTAAGCCCTTGTCTTGTTTGTGGAGTATAAGAAGTGGTAACTAGTATCCAAAAGTATATTGCTTTATCTTTTGATTATATAATGTTCATACACTGTTGTTACCGGTTTGTGCTGAGGCTCACCTATGCTCAATGTTGTGTGTCATCTTGTGTAATGAACTTTCCAATCAAGCACTATATTCATGAAATTGTTTCTTTTATTACACTCAGATATAGTAATTCTGAAGTGTTGAATATATTATTGGATGTATTATCTTTGCATGCACAACATGATTAAATTAACTTTTAATAAACTTGCTATTAACTTTAACTTGAGTTGGGTCCTGTCCATATCTTGACCTTCCTGAGGTGAAGAAAGAGTGAAATACTGATGCTCAGTTTGAGTACCAGCTATGAGTATTCAACTTATCTGATACCCAGTACGTTGTAAATAGACAATTGTCAACCTCAGCCATAAATCTAAGTCCCAGTCAAAGTAATTTAATATTTACATTATGGTTCCCTTGAAAATCCCCAAATCCTGGTAACATCTTTATTATTATTTTGATAGGCACATGCATTGGGATCACATGTTAAGAAGCAGAGCATTCAATGTTATTAGTCTGAGTCAGTGTAACTGTGCAAACTGGCCTGAACTGAGGAACACGAGTATGTTAACTCTGGATCAAGTACCTTCTTTACGATGTGGGAGAAAACTGGAGCACCCAGTGTAAACCATGCAGTCACAGGGAGAACGCTCAAACTCCACACAGACAGCATCTGAGGTCAGGGTTGAGTCTGCTTCACCGGAACTGTGAGACACCAACTCAATCAACTGCACCACTGTGCTGCGAACAAAATGAGATACTGGCTCTACTAAAAGTACAAACGCATTGTACAAATCTTTTATAAAACACTAGTGAAATGTCAACAGGAATACTCTGAGAGGATGCCAAGGCTTTTGAAAGCATGGATTTAAAAAGTAAGACTTGCAGATTTCTCGAGGGGTTGAGGTCATCCCAAACAGTTTACTGCCAATGAAGGACTATTGAAAGATTGCAATGTACAAAATACAATGGCCGATCTGCACACAGATGTTCTTCAGGGTCGTGTCATGTGATCCCATACATCCACCTAATTGTGAAGTTGGGACCTTGTTTTAATGTTCCATCCAAAAGACGGCTCTGATGGTGTAGGACTCCCTTAGTACTGAGGAGTTGGCCTGGTTTGCTGCGCCTCTTTGCTGCAGTTGCACTGAAAGGCTCTCACCGCTTTAATGCCTTCTCAGCAACCTATGCACACACACATTAGCACGGACACACTGTCACAACACCTCGAAAACAACCGTTCCCTTCATCTTTCAGTCGTTGACATCAAGCAGTTGGTGCAGAATGAGGGCTGACCTTATTCAAACGTATAAGATCCTAAGGGGGCTTGACAAGGTAGATGTTGAGATGTTTCCATTAGTGGGAAGGTTATGAACAGGGAGACATAGCTACAAAATAAAGGGCCAGTCACTTAAAACTGCGGTGCTTAGAAATGCCTTCTCCCAGAGGGTGATGAATCGCTGGAACTCTCTGCCCCAGACTGTGGTGGAGGCCAGATCATTAGATATATCTAAGGTAGAGATAGATAAATACTTAAAGGATCGAGGAATTGAGGATTATGGGGAACTGGCACAGAAAAGGAGTTGAGGCCAGTGTAGATCAGCCATGATCATATTGAATGGTGGGGTAGGTTTGAGGGGCCGAGTGATCTGCTGCTGATGTTATTTGCTTGTGGTCTTGAGTAACAATTGACGTTGGCATTGCCAGCAATGTCCAAATCCTGTGAACAGATGCATTTCCAACAGGAAAAGAAATAATGAAGAAGAAAAAGGAAGCGCACAGGGGAGAAGGCAGGAAGATGGATGCCAGTGAAAGGGAGATTGAAGGAGCAGAAGTTGGGACCAGAACTTTGAAGTTGCCGAAGAAAGAACGTTTGCTGAAATGGGGGAAATAGTGTCCTATGGAATGGTCCTGGGGAAGGGGTGGCGGAGGCATTTTTTGAGACAAATGTTTGAATCACCAAGGCATAGAAGGTGAAATGCAAAGTGCTGGAAAATGGGGTCTGTATAGATGGGTACTTGATGGCCCATCAGCATGGGGGGCCGAAGGGCCTGTGCTGTGCTCTATGATGCTAGATCGCTGGGGATTTGTGATAGTACCAACTTGAAAGATAAGGTGAGAAAGAGTGTGCATGAATTGAGAGAGCTTAGTGGTGGAAGGGTTTATTCTGGTTGGAGGTCCATGACCAGTGGTGTTCTGCAGGGATCAGTGCTGGAACTTCTGTTGTTTGTAATATATATAAATGACTTGGATGAAAAGCTAGATGGGTGGGTTAGTAAGTTTGCAGACCCAACACAAGAATTGGTGGAGTTGCAGACATAGTAGAGATTTATCAAAGGATATAGATCAGTTACAGATATGGGCAGAGAAACAGCAGATGGAGTTTAATCCAGGCAAGTGTGAGGTGTTGCACTTTGGGAGATCAAATGTAAGGGGAAGGTACACAGTTAATGGCAGGACTGTTAACAGAAGTGATGTACAGAGAGATCTTTGAGTCCAAGTCCATAGCTCCCTGAAAGTGGCCACACAAGTAGATAAGGTAGTAAAGAAGGCATAGAATGTGCTTGCCTTCATTGTTTGGGGCAGGAAGTCATGTTGCAGCTATATAAAACCTTGGTTAGGATGCACTTGGAGTATTGTGTGCAGTTCTGGTCGTTCCATTACAGCAAGGATGTGGAGGCTTTGGTGAGGGCACAGAAGAGGTTTACCAGGATGTTGCCTGGGTTAGGGGGTATGAGCTGTAAGGAGAGGTTGGACAAACTTAGATTGTTTTCTCTGGAGCATCAGGGGCTGAGGGGAAACCTGTTAGAAGTTTATAAAATTATGAGAGGCAGAGATAGTGTAGACAGTCAGTATCTTTTCCCCAGAGTAGAAATGTCAAATACTAGAGGGCATTTAAGAGGCATTTAGACAGACACATGAACGTGCAGGGAATGGAGCGATATAGACCATGCGCAGGCAGAAGGGATTAGTTTAATTTGGCATCATGATCAGCACAAACATCGTGACTGAAGGGCCTGTTCCTGTGCTGTACTATGTTCTATAGCACCTCTCATTAGTTCCAATTGCCTGCAGTCTGAAATATTGCAGCCAGTGCTTTGGAACTGCTGGTCAGCTTCTGCTGTTTTCAGAGGCTGGTCTGGGTATGGTTCAGTTTCATATGTCTTGCTTTTCTTCTCTGCAGGCCAACCATCCTGTTGACCATTGTTGAACATGGAGCATCTCAGATCTCAGTCCTCCATCACAGACTTTGACCCCGTGGTTCTCCTGTCCAGTGCTTCAGTGCCCCAATTACCAGGAGAATGAGAAACAAGGTGGGGGAGGGGGGTGGTGGCTACTGACAGTGCTCAAGGAGAGCACTTCAAGCACCATGTGAAACCTTATCACAGGGAGTGCCCAGATCTGGGGATTGGAGTTGGATGGGCAGAGTGTTCAAGCCCACAGTCAAGGACGGTGCCATTGTAGTCCGGTGACTGACCTCTACCTTGCAGAAGTCGGACAGCAGCTCTCAGGCACTCCTCATACCTACCCCTGGACCATGACCCCACCAACGAACACCAGGCTACCATCTCCCGCACTGTCACAGATGTCATCACATCAGCAGACCTCCCCTCCACAGCCTCCCAGCCGATTGTCCAGTCCCTTCCCACCTGCAACTGGATACCTCGCATGCCCTCCACCATTTTAACAACTTCTGATTCCCCCCCCCCCCCCCCCCCCCCGCCTCATCTTCACTACGGATGTGCAGTTTCTGTACACCTCCATCCCCCATCAGGAAGGTCTTAAAGTTTTCCGTTTCTTTCTGCAACAAATGTCCAACAAATTTCCACGCCCCCCCGCCCCTCCCTCCACCCCACTGCCCACCAACATTCTCATCTGCCTGGATGAATTTATCCTTACCCTGAACAAGTTCTCTCTTGACTCTTCTCACTTCCTCGTAAGGACTCAATCCCTTTCTCCTTGTTTCTCCGTCCCCACCGCTTCTGCTCTCAAGATGAGGCCTTCAATTCCAGGGCATCTGAGACTTCCTCCTGTGTCAGGAAATGTGATTCCTTTCTACTGTGGTTGATGGAGCCCTCTCATATTTCCTCCATTTCCTGGACTTCTGCTCTCAACCCCCTCCCTCCAGACAGAACAGAGACAGAGTTCCCCTGGTCCTCACCTTTCACCCTATGAGCCTCCGCATCCAGCACATCACCCTTCGCCATTTCCACCAGCTGCAACTGGATCCCACCACCAGTCACACCTTCCCCTGCCCATCCCTTTCAGCCTTCTGCAGGGACCGCTCCCTCCGTGAGTCCCTGGTCCGCTCATCCCTCCCCACCCAACCCCCCACGCCCCCTGGCACTTTCCCCTGCAACCACAGGAGGTTCAACACTTGTCCTTACACCTCCTCCTTCACCATCATCATCCAGGAAGCTAACAGCCCTTCCAGGTGAGGCAGATGTTCACCTGCACCTCCTCCAGCCTTGTCTGCTGCACTCGGTGCTACCGATGTGGCCCCCTCTACGTCAGCGAGACCAAGCGCAGACTGGGTGACCAATTCTCAGAGCACCTGTGCTCTGTCCGCACTGGCCATCCTGAGCTCCCACTTGCATGTCATTTCAACTTCCCTTCCCATTCCCACACTGGCCTGTCCACTGCCTTCTCCACTGCTGGGGTGCAGCGGCATGCAAACTAAACAAACAACACCTTTTATTCTGCCTGGGTAGTTGACAACCCATGAAGATTGAGTTTTCCATTCCTACCAGATGTATCACGGCTTGGTACGGCAACTGCTCTGCCCAGGACCGCAAGAAACTACAGAGAGTTGTGGACACAGCCCAGAGAATCACGGAAACCAGCCTCCCCTCCATGGACTCTGTCTACACTTCTCGCTGCCTCGGTAAAGCAGCCAACATAATCAAAGACCCCACCCACCCCGGACATTCTCTCTTCTCCCCTCTCCCATCAGGCAGAAGATACAGGAGCCTGAGGGCACGTACCACCAGGCTGAAGGACAGCTTCTACCCCACGGTGATAAGACTATTGAATGATTTCCTTAGTACGATAAGATGGACTCTTGACCTCACAATCTGCTTTGTTGCGACCTTGCACCTTATCGTCTGCCTGCACTTTCTCTGTAGCTGTGACACTTTACTCTGCATTCTGTTATTGTTTTAACCTGCACTACCTCAATGTACTATTGCAATGAATTGACCTGTACGATCGGTTTGCAAGACAAGTTTTTCACTGGACCTCGGTACAAGTGACAATAATAAACCAATACCAATTTCAGGTAACTCTTACCCCCTGTGCTTACCACCCCCCCCCATCCACGTATTTCCCCACACCCTCTTTTTTTCCATACCCCACTCTAGCCCCCCACTCCCACCAATCACCCAGCTTTGTTCCCCTCCCCCACCTGGCTCCATCTGCCTGTCATCCCTCATCACCTTCTGGCCCCTGTCTCACCCCACCCCCTCTCCTCTGAATATTGACCACCCTTCCCTCAACACCCTCGGTCCCGATACAGGGTCTCAACCCGAAACATTGACCATTCCTTTCCCTCCACAGATGCTGCCTGAGTTCCTCCAGCATACTGTTTCTTGCTCCGGATTCCAGCATCTGAAGACTCCCGTGTCTCTGTTTTTGTCAGCCATTTCTCCCCATCAGAGTCCCACAAACAGTGAGGAACAAATTAAATCGTTTCCTTGGTCATAGTAGTTAAAAGAGGAATGCTAACCAGGACACAAAAAAATGACTTTAGGGCCTTGAAGATTTTAATCTCACGCAGTGGTAGGGGTTAACCAGTGGATCACACGGCGATTTGATTTGCTAGAGCAAAACACTTTGATCTAGGGGAAACACATCACCTTGGCCCAGTTGGTGACACCCTTGGTTAGAGAGTAGTTAAGCAGCTTCTTTCATGCAGCACGGTGAAGTAATATCCAGCAACATTAGGTCTGGCTGTTACAAAACAAAATTCATGAACATTATGCAGAATTCACTCTTCAAAGAAAGTCTGCCTGTCCCCTGAATGTTAAACTGCCCTAAAACAGAGGTCAGAGGGAATTTTTCACCTGAACAAAATTATCCTTTAAACGTTGCCTGACTTGCTCTGGAATAGAACCCACTCTCCAGTCTCCCTGGCAGTAGGCTTTGCCTCGATTGGAAGACTCATTGCTATTTGTTCCATAGTAAACTGTACCGTGCTAAAGTCATTGGAACACTCTTGACAATCTTTCATCCATCCGGCCTCCTGCTGTATAAACTCATTACTCCTGTTCTGGAAGCAAATGCAGCGGCTTTAGTATTAAGCAGCGGTGACAGTTTTATGTGTTTATATTAAATGAACAAAGTTTATATTATCTTGAAACTTAGTTAAAATCCTCCCTCAAGCCCACATCTGCTGTGTTAACTGTGCAGTGTCACAGAGAGACTCACTATGTGGTGTTGCAGTATATTGGAATTAATGTTTAGGTCTGGTCATAGAAAACCAAAGCACAGAAACAGGCCCTTCGGCCCACTGAGTGCAGGCAGGCCATCAGCCACACGTTTACACTAATCTGACATTCATTGCACTTTTTATTCTCCCCACATTCTCATTAACTCCCCCTCAGATTCTAGCGACAGACTGGGGGCAATTTACAGTGGCCAATTAACTCACCAACCCGCACGTCATTGGGATGGGGGAGGAAACCTGAGCACCCGGGAGAAACCCTAGTGGTCACAGGGAGAACATGCAAACTCCACACAGACAGCGCCCAGGGTCAGGAGTGAACCTGGGTCTGTGGTGTGAGGTTGTAGCTCTACCAGCTGTGCTACTCTGCTGCCCTATGATTCATTTATAAAGCTGTTCACTTGGAACATTGCAACCCCTAACCCCGACCCTCACAAAGGTAGGCTGGGATCTGCACCCCTCTTGCTATTTGGGTGTCTAATCCAATAATCCTGCAGGGAGAGCTCTCTGTAGTTCCTGAGCTATAATCTCTCAAGGATAAAGCTGTGCCAGGGCAGTGACTTTGAGCTTCAAGGTGTGAGGACATCTAATCTCTGTGCAACAATTGGCCCCGGTTGTGTCGTAAGACCATCATTAGAAGAGCTAATGATTAAAAGGATAGAGTCATAGAGTACTACAGCACAGAAACAGACCCTTTGGCCCGTCTAGTCCATGCTGACCTGGTTTTCTGCCTAGTCCCATCTACCTGCACCCAGACCATATCCCTCCAAACCCCTCCCATCCATGTACCTATCCAGACTTCTCTTAAATGTTACAATTGAACCCGCATCCACCACATCCGCTGGCAGCTCGTTCCACACTCGCACCACCCTCTGAGTGAAGTAATTCTCCCTCAGATTCCCCTTAAATATTTCACCTTTCACCCTAAACCTATGACCTGTAGTTCTAGTCTCACCCAACCTGAGGGGAAAAAGCCTGCATGCATTCACCCTATCGGTACCCCTCATAATTTTGTATATCACTATAAGATCTCCCCTCATTCTCCTGTGCTCCAGGGAATGAAGTCCTAACCTATTTGACCTTTCCCTATAACTCAGGTCCTCAAGTCCCGGCAACATCCGTGTAAATTTTCTCTGCTCTTTTTCAAGCTTATTGATATCTTTCCTGTAGGTAGGTGACCAGAACTGCACACAATACTCTAAATTCGGCCTCACCAATGTCTTGTACAATTTCAACATAACATCCCAACTCCTGTATTGCCTTGATTTATGAAGGCCAAAGTGACAAAAGCTCTCTTTACGACCCTATCTACCTGTGATGCCACTTTCAAGGAATTATGGATCTGTATTCCCAGGTCCCTCTGTTCTGCCGCACACCTCAGAGCCCTACCATTCACTGTAAGTCTTACCCTGGTTTGTCCTCCCAAAGTGCATCACCTCACACGTGTCTGCATTAAATTCCATCTGCCATTTTTCAGCCCATTTTCCCAGCTGGTCAAGATCACGCTGCAAGCTTTGATAGCCTTCCTCGCTGTCCACTATGCCCTCAATCTTGGTGTCATCCACGAATTTGCTGATCCAGTTTACCACATTATTAATATAGATGATAAACAACAACGGACCCAGCACCGTTCCCTGCGACACACCACTAGTCACAGGCCTCCAGTCAGAGAGACAACCATCTACTACCACTCTCTGGCTTCTCCTGCTAAACCAATATTGAATCCTGATGGATCCCTTGCAGGAACTAGTGGGCTTAAGTAAGTCACATCTCATGGAATGACTTACAAGCAGGTCACTATTTCAGTCTGCATTTGTGGCATATCTATACCAAATGGAAAGTCTTGTTTCTCTCCAAGAGATTAACCTGGAGCATCAAACTCATGCAGAAAATCAAGTAATATTTATACAAAGGCAAAATAATGTGGCTGTTGGAATCTGAAATAAACACAGGATGTTTCTGGACAGGTGTTACAGTGGTAGATCTACCTAACTGTGGCCGTAGTGAAATAATTATGGAAAGAGACCATAAAATATCAGAAATGTGTTCAATGTGCTTAAAGGCCTATCACATGACAAATCTTCTCATCCATCTCACTGGATGGAGCTCTATTAAAAAATCCCTCCAATGATGTAAAAGTTCCTCGTCTGCTCCTCAAGTCAAATAGGTTCAGTCTAAGCACCGTATGATGTAGCCCTCCCAGCTAGAACTGTAACAGCAGCCTTTATCAAAACTGCCAGAACCCTGTACTCTGTTACTTCTGTCATTCTTGGATATTGTTTGTAATGAGATCGGCCTTTAAGCACATTGAACACATTTCTGATATGTTATGGTCTATTTCCGTCACCAATAGCCTGTCCTGGTCAAATCACGTAGATGCCACAGCCAAGAAAGCTCGCCAGCGCCTCTACTTCCTCAGGAGGCTAAAGAAATTCGGTATGTCCCATTTGACACTCACCAACTTTTATCCATGCATCATAGAAAGCATCCTGTCTGGATGCATCACGGCTTGGTATGGCAACTGCTCTGCCCGGGACCACAAGAAACTGCAGTGAGTTGTGGACACAGCGCAGCGCATCATGGACACCAGCCTCCCCTCCTTGGACTGTTGTCATTACCTCTCACTGCCTTGGCGAAGCAGCCAGCGTAATCAAAGACCCCACCCACCCGGGACATTCTCTCTTCTCTCCTCTTCCATCAGGGAGAAGATACAGGAGCCTGAGGGCACGTACCACCAGACTTAAGGACAGCTTCTACCCCACTGTGATAAGACTATTGAACGGTTCCCTTATACAATGAGATGGACTCTGACCTCACGATCTACCTTGTTGTGACCTTGCACCTTATTGCACTGCACTTTCTCTGTAGCTGTGACACTTTACTCTGTACTGTTATTGTTTTTACCTGTACTACATCAATGCACTCTGTACTAACTCAATGTAACTACACTGTGTAATGAATTGACCTGTACGATCGGTTTGCAAGACCAGTTTTTCACTGTTCCTCGGTACAAGTGACAATAATAAACCAATACCAATACTGTAACCTGAAATTTAAAGGGCCATTCCTCGCCTTGTTTGACCATGTCGTTGGTAACATAACCACATCATAATCCCAATAATTGCTGCTCACCACACTTCCCAAACCCACTGCAGACGCTGATGTACCTGCATCCTGCTGAGCTCCTTCAGTCACCTTTTCTAGTTCCACATCGGACAGGGTGCACGTTCACTGTTCCATCGTGACCTCCGAATCAGAGATCCCGGGCCACTGGAACACTTCTTGCTGATTCCTAAAAACCTAAATTCAGCCATCCAAAGCACTGAGAACGGAGCTGATTCAAACAGTGGGAAATTAGAGGTAACGCATCTTCACTCAGATTCCCAGAGGGAGCCACTGTCACATCAACATTTGGACATGAGAAGGTCTGAATATTTTTATCTGGATAATGCCTGAGGTTTCAAACAAAGAAATTCAGCTCTTGTGGAGAATTTCTGTAACTTGAAAATGATCACCGGCGGTATAACCCGAAGGGGCCTCTTTGACTAAGTGTGAGGGAATCTTCTCTACTTGCCTGGATGCGTGCAGTGTTAACAATCCTTCAGAAGCTCAGTACAATCCAGGACCAAGCAGTCCACTTGAGTGTCTTTCCAAGCACCATACCAACCATGCATTCCTTCCACAGCTGACACACCAAGGCTGCAGTGTGGACCATCTACAAAATGCACTGCAATTTCTTGCCCAGGCTACTCCGACAGCACCTCCCAATCCCCTGATCCCTATTTCCAAGAACGACAAGGGCAGCAGGTTCATGGGACTGCAAGTTCCCCTCCACAGCATCCTGTCTCTGGCTATCACCTCGCCGCAGTTCAAGAAGGCAGCTCACAGCCACCTCCTCATGAGAAATTAGGATGGGCAATGAATTGGCAAGGTCACCCATATCTCAAAAGCAATGACCAAATAAAATAAAACAACATTTTGTTCATAATCTCTCAAGTTCCAGCAGGTTGCTGCATGTTGCAACACACAAAATGCTGGAGGAACTCGGCGGGTCAGGCAGCATCTATGGAGGGGAGTGGACAGCCCATGTTTCAGGTCAAGACCCTTCATCAGGACAGGCTGCATGTGAACATCAGTTGTCTATTAAACTTGCCACAAAAGGTTAAATCCAACAATTAATTGCATAAATAACTTTTAAGCAATGTGATATTTGTTAATGGCTGTTAATCTAGTGCCCAGAAAGTGAACAATTTAAAATATAGTGATCTATTCCTTCAAACTGAATTGTTGACAATTTAAATAAAAATATAAGTTTTCGCATTGATGTCTTACTTCTCCTTAACTCACTCTCTCTTCTCCTTTTCTACTTCCTAACTTGATCTGATTTGACGTTGAATTCACTTTTTTTAATTCACCTTCCTCATTGTTTGTCCCATTTCTCAAAAGGACCCAGACATGCTGATGCAGTTCCAGAAACTTACACGGCAGAACGTTTTTAAGATGACGGGTTCAGGAAGAATCATAACTAACCTGATTGAAATGTACCAGATTCTCACCAGGCTTCACAGGGTAGATGTGGGCAGAATATTTCTCCTGAATGACAAATCTAGAACAAAGCAGTGCACAGTCTCAAAATAAGGGGTGGGTTGTTCAGAGCTGAAGTGAGGAGAATTTTTTTCACTCAGAAGGAGGTGAATCTATGGAATTCCCTACACTGGAAGACTGTAAGATATACATACACCTGGAAAGGCAGGGGTTGAATAGGGGTAGTCAGCATGGCCTTGTGGTGAGAGATCATGTCTTACAACCTTGATTGAGTTTTTTTATGATGTCACCAAGAAAGCTGAAGAAGGCAGGGAGGTAGACGTGGTTTATAGTGGACTTCAGTAAGGCCTTTGATTAGGTTCCACGTGGTAGGCTGCTCTGGAAGGTTAGATCGCATGGAATCAGGGAGAGCTGCCTAATTCGATACACAATTGGCTTGATGGAAACAGAGGGTGATAGTGGAAGGTAGATTGGTTTATTACTGTCACTTGTACCGAGGTACAGTGAAAAACTTGTCTTGCACACCGATCATATAGGTCAATTCATTACAACAGTACATTGAGGAAGTACAGGGTAAAACAATAACAGAATGCAGAATAAAGTGTCACAGCCACAGAGAAAGTGCAGTGCAGGCAGACAGTAAAGTGCAAGGTCATAATGAGGTAGATTGTGAGGTCAAGAGTCCATCTTATCGTTCAATTGGCTTATAACAGTGGGATAGAAACTGTCCTTGAGCCTGGTGCTTCGTGTCTTCAGGCTTTTGTATCTTCTGCTCAGTGCGAGGGGGAAGAAGAGAGAATGTCCGGGGTGGGGGGGTGTTTGGTTCTGTTGGCTGCTTTACTGAGGCAGTGAGAAGTGTAGACAGAGTCTATGGAGGGGAGGCTGGTTTCCATGATGTGCTGGGCTGTGTCCACAACTCTCCACAGTTTCTTGTGGTCCTGGGCAGAGCAGTTGCTGTACCAAGCCATGATGCATCCAGGGAGGATGCTTTCTATGGTGCATTGATAAAAATTGGTGAGTGTCAAAGGGGACATGCCAAATTTCTTTAGCCTCCCGAGGAAGTAGAGGCGCTGGTGAGCTTTCTTGGCCGTGGCATCTACGTGGTTGGACCAGGACAGGCTATTGGTGATGTTCACTCCTAGGAACTTGAAGCTCTCAACCCTCTTGACCATAGCACCATTAATGTAGACAGGTGCATGTACACCGCCCCCTTTCCTGAAGTCAATGACCAGCTCTTTTGTTTAGCTAACATTGAGGGAAAGGTTGTTGTCATGACACCATGTCACTAAGCTCTCTATCTCCTTCCTGTACTCTGACTCATCATTACTTGAGATCTGGCCCACTGCGGTGGTATCATCTGCAAACTTGTAGATGGAGTTAGAGCAGAATCTGACCACGCAGTCATGAGTGTATAGGGAGTAGAGTAGAGGGCTGAGGACACAGCCTTGTGGGGCACCAGTGTTGAGAATAATCGTGCCGGAGGTATTGCTGCCTATCCTCACTGATTGTGGTCTGTTGGATCAGTTGCAGAGGGAGGTGTTGAGTCCCAGGTCTCGGAGTTTGGTGATGAGTTTGCTTGGAATTAAAGTATTGAATGCGGAACTGTAGTCAATAAACAATAGTCTAACGTCGGTGACTTTACTGTCCAGATGCTCCAGAGCTGAGTGTAGGGCCAGGGAGATGGCGTCCGCTGTAGACCTGTTTTGGAGTTAGGCCAATTGCAGTGGGTTGAGCTTGTCTGGGAGACTGGAGTTAATGCGTGACTTGACCAGCCTCTCAAAGCACTTCATGATGGTGGATGTCACAGCCACCGGTTGGTAGTCATTAAGGCACGTTAGCTTGTTTTTCTTTTGTACTAGCATGATAGTGGTGGGAACCTCCAATTGAAGCAGGGAGAGGTTAAAAATGTCTGCAAATACCCCACCAGCTGATCTGCACAGGATCTGAGGACACAGCCAGGGACACCATCTGGGCCAGATGCTTGCCGTGGGTTCACTATCCGGAAGACTGATCTTACGTCCTCAACGGTGACTATGGGTTCAGCTGCATTGGAGGCTGTCGGAGTGAGTGGTGACACTCCAATCCCCTTCTTTTCAAAATGTGCATAGAACTCATTAAGCTCATCGGGAAGGGATGTGCTGTTATCGGCAATGCTACCCAACTTGTAAGCATGTAAGCCCTGGCGCAATTGATGGAAGGTTTGGGACTCGATTTTGGACTGGTATTGTCTCTTGGCATCCCTGATAGCTTCATGGAGGTTGTATCTCAATTTCTTGCATAGGGCAGGGTCACCTGCCTTGAATGCCACTGTCCTAGACTTCAGTAGGGAGTGGATCTCCCAGTTCATCCATGGTTT
Organism: Pristis pectinata; assembly: GCF_009764475.1. Classification (NCBI taxonomy): domain Eukaryota; kingdom Metazoa; phylum Chordata; class Chondrichthyes; order Rhinopristiformes; family Pristidae; genus Pristis; species Pristis pectinata. The sequence continues at coordinate 35,974,985 of NC_067425.1, read as the reverse complement.
CCAGTTTGGGAACACCCGGATTGTCCTCTTTGGTACACAGTCCTCAACACACTTGCTGATAAAGTTCATGACAGCGTGTTTCTCGGACAGGAGGCCCGTGACAAGTGGTGTGCCTCAGGGGTCGGTGCTGGGCCTATTTGTCATCTATATCAATGATTTGGATGAGAATGTACAAGGTATGGTTAGTAAGTTTGAAGATGACACTAAGGTATAGTGGACAATGAAAGAGGTTACCAAAAATTACAGGGGGATCTTGATCAGCTGGGTAAATGGGCTGAGCAATGGCAAATGGAGTTTAATTCAGTTAAGTGCAAGGTGTTGCATTTTGGAAAGTTAAATCTAGGTAGGACTTTCACAGTGAATGGCAGGACCCTGGGGAGATTGGCAGACAGAGGGATCTTGGAGTACAAGTACATGGTTCCCTGAAAATGGAGTCACAGATAGACAGGGTGGTGAAGAAGGCTCTTGGCACTCTGGCCTTCATCAGTCAGGGCAGTGAGTTGGGAGGTCATGGTGCAGTTGCACAAGATGCACTTGGAGTAGTGTGTTCAGTTTTGGTCGCCCCGCTATAGGAAAGATGTTATTAAACTGGAAAAAGTGCAGAAGAGATTTACGAGGATGTTGCCAGGACTTGAGGGACTGAGTTATTGGGAGAGGTTGGACAGGCTAGGGCTTTGTTCCTTAGAGTGTAGGAAACTGAGAGGTGATCTTATAGAGGTGGATAAAATCATGAGGGGCATGGAAAGAGTGATTGCACACATTCTTTTTCCCAGGGTTGGGGAACCAAGAACTAGAGGGCATAGGTGTGCGGTGAGAGGGGAAATATTTAATAGGAACTTGAGGGGCTTCTTTTTTACATAAAGGGTGCTATGTATGTGGAATGAGCTGTCGCAGGAAGTGGTTGAGGCAGGTACGACAACAACTTTTAAAAGACACTTGGGGAGGTACATGGATAGGAAAGGTTTAGAAGGCTATGGGCCAAACTCTGTCAAATGGGACTAGCTTGGATGGGCATCTTGGTCGGCATGGACCAGTTGGGCCAAAGGGCCTGCTTCCGTGCTGTATGACTCTATGACTTTATGACTGTAGGAGTTCTCATTGATTGCATCCGACACAGAGATGTCTGGATATCAAACAACGGGATCGAGGCATGAGGGAGTTTGAGTGAGTAGATCATCTATGATCTTGACGGTAGAGCAGACTCGAGGGGCCGAATGGCCTGCCCTTGCTTCTGTTCCTTACGTAACCTGCAGTCAGCTCTGGATCAATATCGGGTCAGTCAGCGAGTGCATACTTTTTTATCAAGTGAGTTGAGTTGTTAACAGTCGACAGTCGCAAAACCATTCTGGTCGCCTTGCAGATTCTCAGCCCGTGAAACGCTAACCTCCACTTTATGCGCTTGTGAGGATAAAAAAACCTCCTGCATCTCTAGTACGTCCTGTAGAAAGTGAGCCATCAGCAGCCTCAACTGTCACAGGCAGCAGTTCTGGCCCACCTGCATCATTTCATTCCAAGCCTTGCAGCCTCGTGGCTCTGCAGCCAACACGGGACATTTGCCTCCTCTGTACCAGCCCCAGTTCATCGCCTTTCCTCGGAGGTTACGAAGCTTGGCGAGGGGTGGGCCTCATCAACCTATTTCCTGCCAACTCCACTGAGATGCCTTCCCTATAGCTCTGTCCTCCAGACACACACACACACACACACACACACACACACACACACACACACACACACACACACACACACACACACACACACACACACACAATTACAGGCGAGCCTTTCTTGATACACCAACCAGCAGGTCATCAAACGAAAGCACACCACAATAACTTCCCTTTTAGGCCCGACACGAATGCCATGGATTAACCAAACTAAAAAGATGCCAAATTCGAATCCCAATGATATGAACGGATACCTTCCCAACACAATCAGGTCTATTGATGACCGAACCCAGCTGTGGCCACCCACAGTTGTCCTTTACACTCTCTGCTTTAAATCCCGGAGGGAGTGTGCAATGAGAACAGATTGCACTTACAAACAAGAACCTCAGGCAATGATACGGCTGGCATGTAGCTCTAATTACCACAGCATTAACGAGCTGAACAAGCCTAAGTCACATCATCAGTGCTATGGTGACAACAAGCTCCTTCCCCCCCATGGTGACCCAGCGCTGTGCAAGTACAAATGATTACTGGGACTGAACGTATGGAAGGCACAGGTGTGGCTTGTAACAGCAGCAGTCATTTTCAAGTTCTTGAAATTCTCCACAAGGGATTAATTTATTCGTTTGAAACTGTGGGCATTATCAGTGTAAAAACAAATTAAATTAAATTTTACTTACAGTGTGGTAACAGTCCCTTTCAGCCCAACGAGTCCGCGCAGACCATTTTAAACCCCAAATTAACCTACCTGTACGTCTTTAGAATGTGGGAGGAAACCAGAGCACCCGGAGGAAACCCACGCAGACACGGGGAGAACATACAAACTCCTTACAGACAGCGACGGGAGTCGAACCCCGATCACTGGCGCTGTAATAACGTCGTGCTAACCGCTACGCTACCGTGTTTGTTTGAGCTTGTCTTTTTTTTGTGATGGATCCATTTGAATGTGTAACACAGATAAACCCTCTGGTGCGTTTGGTAAGCAGAATGAACTGGAGTAGATGTCTATTGCATCGGATCGCAGAGTCATAGGGTCATACAGCACAGAAACAGGCCCTTCAGCCCAACTGGTCCATGCTGACCAAGGTCCCCAGGTCAGGGCTTGGGATCGTACCTCCTCCATGTCAGCTTGGCGTGAGCCTAAGGTCAAAGTTTGCAGAAGGTACAAAATGAAGCGGCTTGGTTAACCGGGACGAGGGGTAGCAGGAGGAAGTCGAACAGTGGGTGTAAGTTCAAGTGATTCACTTCGGGATGAAGAATAAAAAAGAATGAAATGTATGCCAAATGATAATATAGGTCGAAAGGTAATGCTGAATATGTGTAAAACACTTGTCGGCGTGCGATTGGAATGAAGTGTCCAGTTCCGACTGTCACGAGCACATTGATGAGAGGTTTGGGAAAGGTGAATAGGGACACCTATGGTGAGGCAGAAATCAGAGGGCATAAAGATAATGGCACATGTTAGAACGTTCTTAGCCAGAGGATTTCCACGCCAGAAATAATGGGTGAAGCAGGACCATAAATTTTGTTTAAAGACAAGTGGGTTAATGTTTGAAGCAATCCACAAATTGCCTTTCCCTTGTTAGGAGAGGGACCACACTTCAAAGGTACTCTGCTCATTGTGACGGCGTTAGGAGTCCACTATCATGAGTCTGGCTCTGTTGTTGAACCATAGAGACGTGCAGCATGGAAACAGGCTATTTGGCCCACCGTGTCCACACTGACCAGTGCGCACCCATTCGTACTAATCCCACCTTCCAGCACTTGGCCCTTAGCCTTCTTTGCCTAGGAGATTCAAATGCTCATCCAGACACTTCTTAAACATTGTCAGTGCCTCTGCTTCCGCCACTCCCTCAGACGGTGTGTTCCAGGTACTCAGCTCTCTCTGGGTGAGAGAAATCCCCCTCAGATCCCCTCTCGATCTCCTACCCCTTGCCCCAAATTAGTCCCGATTCAGGGTCTCGACACGAAACGTCAGCTTCCACCTTTTCCCTCCACAGATGCTGCCTGACCTGCTGTTTTTGTTTCAGATTCCAGCATCTATTGTTCTTTTTGTCTTCACCCTAAACCTATGTCCTCTAGTTTTATCTACCTCTGATATGGGGAATAGTTTGCTGCAGTCTACTGAGCTACGGCTCCATAATTTTATCCACCTCAATCATGTCCTCTCTTAACCTCCTGCACTCCAGGGAGAACAGACCCAACCTCTCCAGTCTCTCCTCTTAACTGAAACGCTCCATCCCAGGCACCATCCTGGTGAATCTCCTCTGCACCCTCTCCAGGGCTGTCGCAACCTCCCTATACCTTGGTGACCAGAACTGCAGGCAGTACTCCCACTGAGGTCTGACCAAAGCTGAAGCACAACCTTCGTGTTGTTGCATTCAGCGCCCCACCTAATGAGGACCAGTCTCCCATACGTCTTCTTAACCACATTATCTACCTGCATTACGACCTTCAAGGATCTTTGGACTCACATGCCATGGTCCCTCTGTTCCTCAATACTCCCTCGGACTCTACCATTCATGGTGTGTGTTCTCATCAGGCAGTAGGACACAGGAATGCTGAACAGCTGGAAACAACGAACTCCCCAGTGTTGGCTAGACAGCCGGCTCTGGGCCTTAGAAATGCCGCCAGTTCCCATGCCCTGAGGATGCAGTAACCTGACATTCAAGTTGTGCTGTGCCATCAGTAAATGCAAAGCAGGGTGGACTCGGCAATCTTCCTGATGGGGCTGGAATTCTGCTTGTGGACCTGCAGGAGTCCATCACTCACTCCACTTCACCTCAGCAGAACCGCTGCATCTTCCATCTCCGTCACTTCCAAATTTACATTCTTGGTCCTTTCACCAAAGATACCCTTCTGCAGCCGTATTAAAATAAAAAAAGTCATCCTTGTTCTATTAATGACAAGCAGCACCCCATTAAGAACCGCTGCCTTGTAGCATTCTGCCTCCCAGAAGCAGCCAGTCACAATAAGATAAGATATACATGTACATCAAAACACACAGTGAAATGCACCTTTTGCGTAGTGTCCTGGGGGCAGCCCACAAGTGTCACCATGCTTCCGGCGCCAACATAGCATGCCCACAACTTCCTAACCCGTACGTCTTTGGAATGTGGGAGGAAACTGGAGCACCCGGAGGAAACCCACGCAGACACGGGGAGAACGTACAAACTCCTTACAGACAGCGGCCGGAATTGAACAGTGAGGAGGTGGCCTGGCACTACAGGATTCAAGCTAGTCTCACTCAGAGGTTACCTCCAACACACACTGTGTGGCCCCTTGAGAGATGAGCACCTCCCTCAGTGCAACACACCCCCCTTACCCTAGTGTTCCTGTTCTCAAATCCACGGTGAGAGGCAGTAGCTTTTTTGCTCAACTCATTTCTGGGATTTGGGTGTGATTGGAAAGTCGGTGATGTTTTTGTTGTTGGCCTTCCATTGCCCCAAGGTGAAGTCAGGCGTTCCTCCTTGCTGTGGCCATGTGGTGATTTGCTGCAGGGTGTAGGCCTGAGTCACTGACACTGGTGATGGGCCTCGTCTCACATTCAGGACAGACCAGGTGATGATGGCAGACTTCCCTGTCAGGGCGCACCGGTGATGGAGCTGGGACTTAATGTCACCGTGACAGCTACACGGCCCCATTCACTGGCACCAGATTTTAATTCCAGATCCTTGAAACTGAATTCTGCCTTAGTGAAATTTGGACTCTGGATTACAAGTCCTGTAACATGATCACTACACTGCCACTCTCTGCAACATGGCTGGCTATCTGTCCATGTCATTTCCAAAGATAATTTGAAGCACATTTAACTTTTACACTTCGAGGCCACCTGAAGGTATATTTCACATTGGAGTTCTCACAGCAGAATAAATGCAACCCTTGCACTGTGTATTCAACTGAACCCTGGCAGAGAAGGCCAGTCCTCTGCTCACTTACACCTGCCAGAGAAATGAACAGGGATGGTGAGGCGGGGCAGCGGGTGTTGGGGAAGGGGAGACGGTATCACTTTGTTGTTTGCCCAACAACTGTTTTGTGTATCCACACCGAGTTCTTTTCACTTATTACCCCAATCCACCTTGCCCTCACAAGCTGCCAGACAATTGCCTAATATGGACTTTGAAACATCCTGAACAATATTTATCCTTTATGCAATTTGCTTAATGTGAAGCAAACAAATCCCCTGAACTCGGTTTGTCCCTCCTCACTGAGATAAAATATCTTTATTAGCCACATGTACATTGAAACACACAGTGAAATGAATCTTTTGCATCAAGGGGCAGCCCGCAAGTGTCGCCACACTTCTGGCACCAACATAGTATGCCCACAACTTCCTAACATGTACGTCTTTGGAATGTGGGAGGAAACCGGAGCACGTGGAAGAAACCCACGCAGACACGGGGAGAACGTACAAACTCCTTACAGACAGCGGCCGGAACTGAACCCGGGTCACTGGCGCTGTAATAGCGTTACGCTAACTGTTACACTTCCGTGCCTGCCCGCTATGATAGGTGATTGTCACAAGGCCTGCTGTGCTGGGAAATAACCCTGCACTTTGGAACCTACTCACTTCAGTGCCCTGGAGGAAGCCTGGACAAATTGCCAGCCCTGGCACAGACTTTCCTGGAATAACAAAAATTTAACTTTCCCAAATATTGTACAATGCATCACAGTGTCGTAAACAGAAAAGTAAAAAACTGAAATTAAGTGACAATTCTTTCTCATCATTTTCCCCTTTGAAGGTCCATTCATTGATTGAAGTTAATTGCTACACAGATAGTAAGGTATCACAGTCCGCTGTGACTCAGTGAGAGCACACTTTCCATTGCACTGGAGCTGGGGGTTCAAATTCCACTCCTGAATCTTGGGCACGTGATCTGGGCTGAGACTTTAGTGCAGTAGTAAAGTACCGTAGGTCTGTCAATGTTTCCGTTTTTGAAGTGAGAATTGAGTTCAAGTGTCAAGAAGTTATGTTGCAGCTTTATAAAATTCTGGTGAGGATGCATCTGGAGCACTGCATTCAATTCTGGTCGCCCCAGATGTTGAGGCTATAGGGAGGGTTCAGAAGAGGTTCACCAGGATGCTGCCTGGATTAGAGGGCATGTGCTATAAGGACAGCTTCGACAAACTTGGGCTGTTTTCTCGGGAACGGCGGAGGCTGAGGGGAGACCTGATAAGATTATGACAGGCATAGACGGAGTAGAGAGCCGGTCTATTTTTCCCAGGGTCGAAATGTCTAATACTAGAGGGCATGCATTTAAAGTAAGAGGGAGAAAGTTTAAAGGAGATGTGCGGGGCAACTTTTTTTATACAGAGAGCGGTGGGTGCCTGGAATGTGCTGCCAGGGGTGGTGGTGGAGGCAGATACAATAGAGGGGTTTAAGAGGCTCTTAGATAGGCGCATGAATGTGCAGAGACTGGAGGGATGTGGACATTGTGTAGGCGGAAGGGATTAGTTTAGTTAGGTGTTTAATTAATTTGGCACATCATGGGCCAAAGGGCCCGTTCCTGTGCTGTACTGTTCCATGTTCCATGTTCTATGTTCTAAGAGATGTCCCCTTTTCTCCCATAAGACATTCCATGAGAATGTTTTGAAGGAGCAGGGAAATTCTCCTGGTGTGCTGGCTAAACATGTAACCTGTTACCAACATCACTGAGATTATACTGAAAATCAAACAACTGCAGATGCCGAAAATCTGTGGAGAGAGAAACATAGTTTCAGGTCGAAGACCCTCCATCCAAACTGAGAAAGAAAGGAAAAAATCCGGTTTAAGTTGCACCTTTTCTGCAAAGAATACTAACTTGTTTTGTTTCCCAGTTCTGGTACTGAAACATCAACCCTCTTTCTCTCTCTGCAGATGCTGTCTGACCTGCTGAGTGTTTCCAGCATTTTCTGTTTTCACAACTGTGATTATCTTATTGGGTGTGAAGCAGTTTGAGACATCGTAGATAAGTGCTAAATAAATTCAAGTGACTTTTTATTCAAGGACTGGTCAGTTTACTTCTAGGAGAGGGTCTGCCTATAAACTGTGTCACTGTTTATAAACTGTGAGGGTGTCACTGTGTATGCTTCAGTCACATCACTTCTTGTTTCCTTAAACTGCCTGCCATTGGAGATTAAGCTGCAACTTCATGTAAGTAGTTTGAAACACTAGTGATTTTAATCAGAAGATAACACTGAGTTATCTGCATGTCATGTTGCCTGCAAAGAATATGCCTTCCTTATTTGTATGTGAATGTGCCTGGAACAGATAACAATGATAAACAGTAGTCGAGCTTTTTCTGTATTGTAGGAAATTAGAGTTCCTCAGCAGGCAGAAGGATCTGCAGGTGATGATGATAAGAAACCGTCCCGCTGGGTAATGCCGCCAGGGTTATTGAGAAGAATTTAGATGTACTTAGATTGGGCAGGCATGGTAGTGTAACGGTTAGCGTAACGCTATTACAGCGCCAGCAACCCGGGTTCAATTCCAGCCACTGTCTGTAAGGAGTTTGTACGTTCTCCCTGTGTCTGCGTGGGTTTCCTCCGGGTGCTCTGGTTTCCTCCCACATTCCAAAGATGTATGGGTTAGGAAGTTGTGGGCATGCTATGTTGGTGCTGGCAGCGTGGTGACACTTGCGGGCTGCCCCTGAGAACACTCTACGCAAAGGATGCATTTCACTGTGTGTTTTGATGTACATGTGACTAATAAAGAAATCTTATCTTATCAGCACTTGGAGTGCCATAGTGTAGAAGTGCTGGAAAATTGCAACAGTACAGATAATTACCTGATGGTTGCCACAGACACTGGAAAGGCCTGTTTATCTGCTTCATGACTCGGTGTGTCTATGAACGATTAGAACAACTGTCGACTTTATCAACCTGAGGTGAGATTAACTCCATAGGCACAACAATGCCTGTACAATTAATAAACAACTCGTTAAACTTTTACACAGCGTGCTGTCCAACACGTAGTAACCTTCACGCTTGTCAGAAGTGGTCTCAGTGCAATTGTATCAATGCCTCGTTTAGCTCCAGGATGAAGACTGTTCTGTAATCAAACCTTCGACATAACGTGCTACTTAAGCAGAAAAAAAATATTCTTCATTAGCAGTTCCCAAACCCCTGACATCTGTCGTTAGAAGGATCAGGCCACCAGGTGAACACAGGACGCCAGACCCCCCCTTCAATGCACCGTCTTAACCTTGATATATTGCTGTCCTTACAATGTTGTTGGGTCTAATTCTTGGAAATCTTACTTAACACCCACCTTTTCAGTAATGTCAGCACACAGACTTGCTGTGTGCTTCCAACTTTACTATTTTTATTCCTGAAGGCATCAGCTGCCAGACCTGGCCTGTGGCAGGAGTGACAGAGCCAATGTGAAGTATAACCCTACTGGACATCTTCCTCACCAATCCAGCTGTACCAGATGGATCTGTCCATGAAGGAATTGCGGGGCTGGTAAAAGGAAGAAGACCCACCACCGTCACAGGGCGATCAGGAATGGGTTAAATTTCCGCCATTGCCAGCAATCCCCAGTAACATCAAGACAGGAGCTCATTCCACCAGAGGACTTGGACAGGTCTTTGGATAAGGAGGGATTAGAGGGACATGGGCCAAACACAGGTAAATGGGACTAGCTTGGATGGGAATCTTGGTTGGCATGGACCAGTTGGGCCAAAGGGCCTGTTTGTGCGCTGTATGACTCTATGCCTCTGTGACTCCGTGTAACCTTCAGAACTATATAGGTCCCTGGTCAGACCCCACTTGGAGTACTGTGCTCAGTTCTGGTCGCCTCACTACAGGAAAGATGTGGAAGCCATAGAGAGGGTGCAGAGGAGATTTACAAGGATGCTGCCTGGAATGCGGAGCATGTCTTATGAAAACAGGTTGAGGGAACTCGACCTTTTCTCCTTGGAGAGACGGAGGATGAGGGGGGACCTGATAGAGGTGTATAAGATGATGAGAGGTATTGATAGGGTAGATAGTCAGAGGCTTTTCCCCGGGCTGAATTGGTGGCCACAAGAGGACATAGGTTTAAGGTGCTGGGGAGTAGATATAGAGGAGATGTCAGGGGTAAGTTTTTTACTCAGAGTGGTGAGTGCGTGGAATGGGCTGCCGGCAACGGTGGTGGAGGCGGATACGACAGGGTCTTTTAAGAGACTGTTGGATAGATACATGGAGCTGAGTAAAATAGAGGGCTATGGGTAAGCCTAGTAATTTCTAGGGTAGGGACATGTTCGGCACAGCTTTGTGGGCCAAAAGGCCTGAATTGTGCTGTAATTGTTCTATGTTCTATGTTCAAACTGTGTCTCTGCCTGGAGTTTGTGGCGGGGAGGGAGAGGGGCATTGGGGAATAAGATTCTATCAAAAGACAATCAGGCCTTTCACCTTCAGCATATTACTGACGGTGTTAGATTGAAAAAAAACCTTCCTGTTTGCTGAAAATCCAACTTGATGGATACTTGAGCAACCCAATTAAAAATCAAGCGTTTCAGGAAATGCTGAGTTCTTTACGCACACTTAAGGTTGTGACTTCAAGCCTACTTCGCTGCAGGTTTAATTGGAAGCGAAAAATTGATTCCTTGGGAAGAATCACCACTTCCGCAGGCCTATCAGTTGATCTTCAGGGTCACTAACAGGAAAGGCATCACAGCTCCTGAAACCATGAGGGTTCACGGGCTTAAATGATGCACTTATTAACAGGCAAACTGCATCCAGGAAGGTAATGCTTCTCTTGGGTATATTCTGTTCTGGCATGAATGCATGAAAACTCTATTCCTGGCGCAGGCCAGGTAAGATTGATTAACAACACACAGAGGGAACTGCTAGATCAATCTGTGACAGTTCAAGGTTTTTAATTTTCTGGAAGTAGTGCACAGGATCTGAATTTTAAGGTACATTACACACACAATGCTGGAGGAACTCAGCAGATCAGGCAGCACCTATGGAGGGAAATGAACAGTTGATGTTTTGGGTCGAGATCTTTTTATCCTGGCTTCTGCCCTTTTCCTCTTCCAGTCCTGATGAAGGGTTTCGACCTGAAGCATCAACTGTTTCCCTCCACAGATGCTGCCTGACCTGCTGAGTTCCTCCAGCATTTTGTGTGTGGTTTAAGGTATATTGTCTTCTTTCAGAGTAAAATCACTGTACAGGAACTGGATCATGTGGTTCCATGCAACCCAGAGGTAGCACGATTGTTCCTGGAGAAATGGCATCTGTCGGGAAACTGGACCATGTAGCACGCATATCGTATCCCCGGCAACGGATACGCACCAAATCACATCACTATCTGCACAGCGCCTAGTTCCACCAGAACCAAACTAAATCACAGCTCAGAGCTTCACATTGCAACCCCTCCCAGACTGCCAGGATTTGGCATCAGCTCGTTGCTCTGCCGACATTGGGAGGTCTGATCGGGCAGATTCACATCTCACTGTAGGCAGCACAGGCACCTTTCAAAGTTCCCAGTGGGCTCAGACTGACAGGGAGCACTTCCTCCAGTGTTTCTCTGCCAAGTGTTCTCTTCACACAGAGAGGGGTTGATATCTGGAACGTGCTGCCAGAGGAGGCGGTGCAATCTGGTGCAATCACTGTGTTTAAGAGGCATTTAGACAGGCACTTAAATAAGCAGTGCTTAAAAAGATATTGTCTTAATTTGGGCAAATGTGATGTGTGGATAGGCAATGAGGTTGGTATGGATGTGATGGGCCGAACAGCCTGTTGCTGTGCTCTACGGCTCTGTGATACTGAGCTATCCATTCGCTGGATGCCCCAGTGGTGATGCCACCAGCAGTTCTCCGTTCCTGGGGGCTCCAGAATAACCACAGCCGGTTGCTCAGAGTGGGGTCAGGGATGTCAGGGCAAGAGGCAAGAACATGCCCACCAGCGAATTGGTATTGGTTTATTATTGTCACTTGTACCGAGGTACAGTGAAAAAATTGTCTTGCGTACCGATCGTACAGATCAATTCATTACACAGTGCATTGAGGAAGTACAGGGTAAAACAATAACAGAATGCAAAGTGTCACAGCTATAGAGGAAGTGCAGTGCAGGCAGACAGTAAGGTGCAAGATAGATTGTGAGGTCAAGAGTCCATCTTATCGTACTAGGGAACCATTCAATTGTCTTATAACAGCGGGATAGAAGCTGTCCTTGAGCCTGGTGGTACGTGCCCTCAGGCTTTTGTATCTTTTACCCAATGGGAGAGGGAAGAAGTGAGAATGTCCGGGGTTGGTGGTGATACAGGAGCTTGAAGGTCCACACACAATGTTTCAGGAACAGCTTCTTCCCCTCCGCCATCAGATTTCTGAACGGTTTATGAACCGATGAACACTACCCTGTTATTCCTCTTTTGCACTATTTATTTATTTTTGCGACTTATAGTAATTTTTATGTCTTTATGTCTTGCACTGTACTGCTGCCGCAAACAACAAACTTCACAACATATGTCAGTGATAGTAAACCTGACTCTGATTCTGATTCTGAGAAGGGTAGACAGAGTCCACCGAGGGGAGGTTGGTTTCCATGATGTGCTGGGCTGTGTCCACAACTCTCTGCAGTGTTTTGCGGTCCTGGGCAGAGCAGTTGCTGTACCAAGCCGTGATACATCCAGAACGGATGCTTTCTATGGTGCATCGGTAAAAGTTGGTGAGTGTCAAAGGGGACATGCCAAATTTCTTTAGCCTCACGAGGAAGTAGAGGCACTGGTGAGCTTTCTTGGCCGTGGCATCTATGTGATTTGACTAGGACAGGCTATTGGTGATGTTCACTCCTGGGAACTTGAAGCTCTCAACCCTCTCGACCTTAGCACTGTTGATGTAGACAGGTGCATGTACACCGCCCCCTTTCCTGAAGTTAATGACCAGCTCTTTAGTTTTGCTGACATTGAGGGAAAGGTTGTTGTCATGACACCATGTCACTAGGCTCTCTATCTCCTTCCTGTACTCTGACTCATCGTTATTTCAGACACGGCCCACTACAGTGGTTTATCTGCAAACTTGTAGATGGAGTCAGAGCAGAATCTGCCACACAGTCATGAGTATATAGGGAGTAGAGTAGAGGGCTGAGGACGCAGCCTGTGGGGCACCAGTGTTGAAAATAATCATGCTGGAGGTATTGCTGCCTATCCTCACTGATTGCGGTCTGTTGGTCAGGAAGTCAAGGATCCAGTTGCAAGGAGAGGTGTTGAGTCCAGGTCTTGGGAGTTGGTGATGAGTTTGCTTGGAATTATAGTATTGAAGGCAAAGCTGTAGTCAATAAACAATAGTCTAACGTAGGTGTCTTTACTGTCCAGGTGCTCCAGAGCTGAGTGTAGGGCCAGGGTAGATGGCATCTGCAATAGACCTGTTTCAGTTGTAGGTGAATTGCAGTGGGTCGAGGTTGTCTGGAGGCTGGAGTTGATGCGTGCCATGACCAGCCTCTCGACGCATTTCATGATGGGGATGTCAGGAGCCACCGGGCAGTAGTCATTAAGGCATGTTATCTCGTGGCCTTCTTAAAGCAGGTGGGAACCTCAGATTGAAGCAGGGAGAGGTTAAAAATGTCTGCAAATACCCCTGCCCAGCTTTATCAGCACAAGATCTGAGAACACAGCCAGGGACACCATCCGGGCCAGATGCTTTCCTCAGGTTCACTCTCCGGAAGGCTGATCTACATCCTCAACAGTGACCATGGGTTCAGGTGCATTGGAGGCTGTCGGGGTTGGTGTGATATTCCAATCCCCTTCTGTTCAAAACTCGCATAGAGTACATTAAGCTCATCAGGAAAGGATGCACTGTTTGTTGGCGATGCTGCCTGACTTGCTTTTTGTAGCCTGTTATACCATGTAAGCCCTGCCATAACTGACGGCTGGTCTGGGACCCGACTTTGGACTGATATTGTCTTTTGGCATCTCTGATAGCTTTACAGAGGTCGTATCTCGATTTCTTGTAAAGGTCAGAGTCTCCTGATATGAATGCTGCAGTCCTGGACTTCAGTAGGGAGTGGATCTCCCAGTTCATACATGGTTTCCGGTTTGGGAACACCCGGATTATCCTCTTTGGTACACAGTCCTCAACACACTTGCTGATGAAGTCCGTGATGGTGGTGACCTCCTCCCTCATTCTCCTACCTGGACCTCCCTGATGAGGGTCTCATCCCTGAGACATGTGACATCCTGCAGGAAGACCTTTGAGCGCACTCTGGTGCATGGACTGCTCTCGACATGGAGGTCAAGGTTGTGCTGGCTCTCAGCTTCCTCACCACAGGACCTTTCCAAGCAGCACATCAGATGCGTCTCCCAACTCGCTGCTCACCGCAGTTTCAGAGAGGTGAACCGGGCCCCGCACTTGTGAGGAACAGACGTCATCTCGGGAACTTGGACCTCCCAGTATTGCTGGCTTCTCACCACTGCACGCAGCCCTTGACTGCACTCATGGTCACGGGGGGGGGGGGGGGGAGGGGTCCCCTCCAGATAGCCCAGACAGGAAGCTTGTGGTGAATCATGGCAAATAGTACACCAATGGGGGAACACCATCTCCAGGAAGCACACGACTCGCTCACGGTGGTGTTGGGAGGTGGTGTTGTCTGACTGGAGTTCTGTAATCACTTGTGTACAGCAGGGATCGGTGCTGGGACCTTTGCTGTTTGTAATGTTTATAAATGACTTGGATGAGAATGTAGGTGGACTGATTAGTAAGCTTGCAGGTGACACAGAAATTAGTGGAATCATAGACAGTGAAGAAAATTGTCCAAGGATACAGAGGGACATAGATCACCTGGAAAGTTGTGCAGAGCAGGTGGGAGGTGGAATTTAATCCAGAGAAGTGTGAGGTAAAGCACTTTGGAGGGTCAGATTGTGGTAGGATGTTTAGAGTAAATGGTAGGGACCTTAGGAATATTTCTGTACAGAGAGACCTGGGGTATATGTTCATAATTCCCTGAAAGGAGTGATACAGGTGAATAGGGTGGTGAAGAAGGCATTTACCTCTGCCTTTACCCCTTGCTGCCTTGGTGAAGCAGCCAGCATAGTCAAAGACCCCACCCACCCGGGTCATTCTCTCTTCTCTCCTCTCCCATCAGGCAGAAGATACAGAAGCCTGAGGGCACGTACCACCAGGCTGAAGGACAGCTTCTACCCCACTGTGATAAAACTATTGAACGGTTCCTTATACGATGAGATGGACTCTTGACCTCACGATCTACCTTGTTTGGCCTTGCAGTTATTGTCTGCCTGCAATGCAACTTCCCTGTAGCTGTGACACTTTACTCTGTATTCTGTTATTGTTTTACCCTGTACTACCTCAATACACTGTGTAATGAATTGATCTTATTACGAATGGTATGCAAGACAAGTTTTTCACTGTACCTTGGTACAAGTGACAATAATGAACCATTACCAATACCATTTAGTATTCTTGCCTTTACTGGCGATAGCTTTGAGTATAATAGTTGGGACGTCACGTTGCAGTTGTAACATTGGTTAGACTACACTTGGAGTGGTTGTGTACAGTTCTGGTCACCACACCACAGGAAGGATGTGGTAGTGATAGGGGGGAGTGCAGGAGAGATTCACCAGTGTGTTGCCTGGAATGGAGGGTTGTGGTTATAGGGACTGATTGGACAGGCTGGGGTTGTTCTCACTGGAATGAAGGAGGCCGAGGGTGGCCGTAATAGAGGTTTATAGGAACATAAGAAACAGGAGGCAGGAGGAGGCCATCTGGCCCGTCGAGCCTGCTCTGCCATTCAATAAGATCGTAGCTGATCTGGCCGTGGACTCAGATCCACCTCCCTGCCTTTTCCCCATAACCCTTAATTCCCCGACTATGCAAAATCTATCTAACTGTGTCTTAAATATATTTAGTGAGTAGCCTCTACTGCTTCCCTGGGCAGAGAATTTGCACAGATTTCACTACTCTGTGGGAAAAGCAGTTCCTCCTCATGCTCTGTCCTAAATCTATTCCCCCGAATCTTGAGGCCATGTCCCCTAGTTCTGGTCTCATGCACCAGTGGAAACAACCTTCCTGCCTCTATCTTATCTATCCCTTTCATCATTTTTATATGTTTCTATAAGATCCCCTCTCATTCTTCTGAATTCCAGAGAGTAAAGTCCAGGCAACTCACTCTCTCCTCATAGGCCAACCCCCTCATCTCTGGAATCAACCTGGTGAACCTCCTCTGCACCGCCTCCAAAGCCGATATACCCTTCCTCAAGTAAGGAGACCAGAACTGCACGCAGTACTCCAGGTGCAGCCTCACCAGTACCCTGTACAGTTGCAGCATAAACCTCCCTGCTCTTAAATTCAATCCCTCCAGCACTGAAGGCCAACATTCCATTCGCCTTCTTGATAACCTGTTACACCTGCAAACCAACCTTTGCAATTCATGCACAACACTCCCACATCCCTCTGCACAACAGCAGGCTGCAATCCATCACCATTTAAATAATAATCTGATCTTCTATTTTTCCTTCAAAAATGGATGACCTCACATTTACCAACATTGTACTCCATCTGCCAGACTCTTGCCCATTCACTTAACCTATCTATATATCTCCTGCGGACTCTCTGCATCCTCTGCACAATTTGCATTTCCACTCAATTTAGGTCATCAGCAAGTTGGATATGCTACACTCGGTCCCCTCTTCCAAATTGTTAATGTATATCGTGAACAGTTTGTGGGCCCAGCACCGACCCCTGCGGCACCCCGCTCACCACCTATTGCCAACCAGAGAAACACCCATTGATCCCAACTCTCTGCCTTCTATTGGTTAACCAATCCACTATCCATGCCAATACATTACCCCCAACACCATGCATCCTTATCTTATGGATAAGTCTTTTAAGCAGCACCTTGTCAAACACCTTCTGGAAACCCAAGTATACACATCCACCTGTTCCCCTCCATCCACTGCGCTCGTTATATCCTCAAAGAACTCCAGTAAGTTTGTCAAACCGGACCTACCCTTCCTGAAGCCATGCTGTGTCTGCCTGTTGGAACCATTTCTATCCAGATGTCTCGCTATTTCTTCCTTAATGATAACTGTAAGCATTTTTCTGACTACAGACGTTAAGCTGACTGGCCTATAGTTACCTGCCTTTGCCTACATCCATTTTTAAACAGTGGCGTGACATTCACTGTCTTCCAATCTGCCAGAACCTGCGCAGAGTCCAGAAATTTGGTAATTATCACAAACACATTTACTATAAACTTCCATTATTTCTTTCAGTACCTTGGGATGCATCCCATCAGGACCGGGGGACCTTGTCTACCTTTAGGCCCACTGGTTTACTCATCACTACCTCTTTAGTAACGGCAATTGTATCAAGGTCCTCACCTCCCATCATATCCATAACGTCCTCTCTTTGACATGTTAGCCGTGTCCTTCCACCGTGAAGACCGACACAAGACAGTCGTTCATCGGCCTCAGCCATTTCCACATTAACCAATACTAATTCCCCCTTCTCATCTTCCAAGGGACCTACGTTCACTTTAGCCACCCTCTTTCTGCCGTATATAATTATAAAAACTTTTACTATCTGTTTTATATTTTAGTGCTAGTTTACTTTCACAATCTATCTTCCCTTTCCTTATTGCTTGCTTAGTGGTTCTTTGTTGCATTTTAGTATTTCGATTCTCCCATTTCCCGCTACTCTTGGCGACTTTGTATGCATGAGCTTTTAGCTTGATGCTTTCTCTTATTTCCTTAGTTATCCGCGGCTGGCTCTCCCCACCCTTACTGTCCCTGCTTTTAACTGGAATATACTTTTGTTGAGCACCACTGAAAAATCCTCTTTGAAGATCTTCCACTGTTCCTCAACTGTCCCATCATATAGCCCGTGTTCCCACTCTACTAGCCAACTCCTCCATCATCCCGTGTAGTCTCCCTTGTTTAGGCATGATACACTGGTTTTAGATCGAACTATTGCACCCTCCATTTGTGTGAGAAATTCATTTGTACTGTGATCGCTCTTTCCAAGAGGATCCCTAACTACAAGATCATTAATTTTACTTGTCTCATTGCACAGGACCAGATCTAAGATAGCATTTTCCCTTGTAGGTTCACTAACCTGCTGTTCAGGAAAGCTATCACGGATACATTCTATGAAGTCCTCCTCAAGACTGCGTCGACCAGCTTGATTCGCCCAATCTATGTGCAAGTTAATGTTCCCCGTGACAACTGCCATTCCCTTCTTCCATGCATCAGATATTCCTTGTTTTATTGCCTGCGCCACTGTAATGTTATTATTTGGTGGTCTATAGACAACTCCCACCAGTAATTTTTTTTCTCTTTACTGCTCCTAATCTCTACCCAGATGGACTCAACATTCTGCACCTTAGATCTTATATCGTCTCTCACTATCGTCCTGATCTCATTCTTAATTAAAGAGCGCTACCCCACCTCCCTTACCTCCCTGCCTATCCTTCCATATTACTTGATACCCCTGGATATTTAATTCCCACTCATCTCCACCCTGCAACCACATTTCTGTAATGGCCACTAAGTCACACCCCTTTGTACTGATTTGTGCCCCAGGTTCACTGACCTTGTTTTGAATACTACGGGTATTCAGATAAAGTGCCCTTACACTCATTGTCCTCACTGTTATGAAAACATGAGGGGCATGGATAGGATTGACTAGTCGTTTTCCCTGGGCAGGGGAGTCTAGAACTGGAGGGCACAGGTTTAAGGTGAGAGGGAGAGATTTAAAGGAGATCTGAGGGGTAAGTTTTCCACACAGAGGGTGGCGGGTGTCTGGAACCAGCTGTCAGAGGAGGTGGTGGAGGCAGGTACAACAATATTTAAAGGGCGTTTGGACAGGTAATTGGACAGGAAAGGCACAGAGGGGTATGGGCCTGATGCAGGCAAATGGTACTGATGTTGTCAGGCACCATCGTCGGCATGGAGGGGTGGGCTGAGAGGGCTGCTTTCTGTGCTGTACAGTTCTATGATCCTATTATAATATAGGTCAGCTTGAGTATTACCAGCATTACAGCATTACTGCTCTTCAATACAACCTTCAAAGTGTTCTCATTAGTTGTTGGAGGAATTAAGCTTTTCCATTCCGGTTGCCAGCCCTGGTCTCCTCCCTTCCCCTCTGCACCCCTGTCATCCGTTTGGTGTCCCCTCCGTCCTGCTATGAGATCTGTCTTTGTCTTCTCGTTGCCTCCCTGTCTCACAGCCTTGGTCTCCACCTTGACCCAAATACACCACCTCTGCCCTCAGTTCCTTTTCTTACAACAGCCCCATCCTGCCCTTGGTCTCCCTCAGGGGGTGTGACCTCTAGAAAGGCAAAGATGCCGATTCATAACTCTATGGGGGTCAGTGTGTATCTCTGCATCTATAACCTCACATCTTTATATTTTAGATGATTTTAGGGGGAGGCAGTGCCCCTCATACCCCCTGGTCTTCCCTCATCTGGGCAGGTGGAGAGTGTACCGTCACACTCCTGACCTATGCCTTGTAGACGGCGGGAAGGCCTCGGGGGGGTCAGCAGGTGAGTTACTTGCCACAGAATATTTATGTCCAGGTAGCTTTCTAGTCAATGATACTGACATCAAGGGACTGTAGTTGGCCGCTCTCGTTGGATTTGGTCATTGCCTGGCGCTTTTGTGGTGTGAATGTCACCTGTCACTTATCAGCAATTACGTTGCCCAAATTGTGCTGTACATGGGCATGGACCACTCCAATACCTGAGGTGCAGATTCATGTTCAGATTCAGATTAGTTTATTGTCATATACACCAGGGTGCAATGAAATTCCTTGCTCGCATGAAGCTTCACAGTGTACACAGTAAAAATAACAAGTGAACACAGCAGAACAGTGCAAAATTGCAGTGAAATCTGAAGTAGTGCGAAAAGAAATGCTAAAGTGATAATAACAGAATAACTGAGAGAGGGAGAGTTAAGAGTCTGAGACCGTGGCAGCCCCACAGGGAAGGGGGTGTGAGAGAGGTGATTGGTTCAGGAGTCTGATAGCGATGGGGAAGAAGCTGTTCCTGAGTCTGGACGTCCGAGCTTTCAAGCTCCTGTACCTTCCCCTAAATGGTAGAAGAGAGAAAAGGGAATGGCCGGGGTGGCAGGTGTCCTTGATGATACTGTCAGCCTTCCTGGTGCAACGCACCGTGAAGATGGACCGGATGGAAGGAGGTGACGAGCCTGTGACGGACTGGGCAGTGTTTACTGCTCTGTGCGGGTCCTAACGGTCCAGAGCAAAGCAGTTGCCGTACCGGGCTGAGATGTAACCTGTCAGGATGCTTTCTACAGTACATCAGTGGAAGTTCAAAAGAATCCTTGTGGACGTGCTGAATCTCAACCAATGCCTAAGAAAGTAAATACGATGATGTGCTTTCTTGATCAGTGTGAAGGGACCAGGAGAGGTTGCTGGTGATATGAATGCCTCGGAACCTGAAGCTGTCACCCGTCTCTACAGCAGCTCCATGATGAGGACAGGGTTGTGTTGACCCTCCCACTTCCTTTGGTCAACAACCAGTTCTATCGTCTTGCTGATGTTAAGGCTATGTCGTTGTTGTTCTGACACCACAACACAAGGTTTGCATTCTCTTTCCTGTCTCATCGCTGTGTCGATCTGGCCGATAACGTCCGCAAAGTTGAAGATCGAGTTGGCGCTGTATCTGGCCACGGGGACTGAGCACACAACCCTGGGGAGAACCAGTGTTCAGGGTCAGGTTGGATGAAATGCTATGACCAATTCTAACTGACAGCGGTCTGCTGGTCAGGAAGTCTAGAAGCCAGTTGCAGATGGGGGCCTCCAAGGCTAAGGTCCTGGAGTTTAGAGATGAGCTTATTTAGTATTATGGTGTTGAAGGCTGAGCTGTGGTCAATGAATAGCGTCCTGATGTATGTATTCTTGTTGTTGATGTTTTCCAGAGCGGAATGTAGTGCAAGGGAGATGGTGTAGACTTATCTTTCCTGTGTGCAAATTGCAAGGAGCAGCCTGTGGGTATTGGTATTGGTATTGGTATACTATTGTCACTTGTACCGAGGTACAGTGAAAACTTGTCTTGCATACTGATCGTACAGATCAATTCATTACACAGTGCAGTTACATTGGGTTAGCACAGAGTGCATTGAGGTAGTACAGGTAAAACAATAACAGAATACAGAGTAAAGTGTCACAGCTACAGGGAAGTGCAGTGCAGGTAGACAATAAGGTGCACAATCACAACAAGGTAGACTGTGAGGTCAGAGTCCATCTCATCGTATAAGGGAACCTTTCAATAGTCTTATCACCATGGGGTAGAAGCTGTCCTTGAGTCTGGTGGTACGTGCCCTCGGGCTCCTGTATCTTCTTCCTGATGGGAGAGGAGAGAAGAGAGAATGACCCTGGTGGGTGGGGTCTTGGTTATGCCGGCTGCTTCACAAGGCAGTGAGAGGTACAGACAGAGTCCAAGGAGGGGAGGCTGGTTTCTGTGATGCGCTGGGCTGTGTCCACAACTCTCTGACTGTACATGGGATCAGTCTTCTGCAAACAACCCCACTTCCAATGTTGGAGAAAATGTTATCAATAACAGTGGTTTGGCCCAGGACCCTTCCTTGAGGAAATCTGGAACAATGAACTGAGGATTAGGGGATCAGTGTGGGTCACAACCACAGCCATCTCCTTTTGTAATATGTATGCTGGCAACAAGGGAAGCTTCCTCCTTGACCCCCATTGCCTGCTGCTTTACTGTGACTACCTGATGCTACACTTGGTCAAATGCTGCCTTGTGTTCAAGATCAGTCTCACCTCACCTCTGGAACCCCGCATCTTGATAGCGTTGTTGATCACACCTTCCATTTCTTTGCTGATGGCTGAGAGAGTCATCGGATTTCCTTGTTCTTTGTGGACAGGAGATAGTTGGACAATTTTCCACAGTGGTGAGTAGTTACCGGACTTGTATTGGGATAAAGTGTGATTACCTCTGGAGCACAAGTCTTTAGTGGTACGGCCAGGATGTTTGGGCCTGCAGCCTTTCGCTTTATCCAGTGCTTTCAGCTGTTTCTTTATATCACTGGAATGCACTGAATTGTCTGAAGATTGGTTTCCAATGGTGGAGATTTCAGAGGGAAGCTGAGACGGATCATTCTTTCGGCATGTCTGAATGCTACAAACAATTCAGCCTGCACTTAACATCTTCCTTGACAATGGAAGAAACTTTCCTTTGAACTTGATTATTCACCACCAATCACCACTATATGTGCCAAGACTTTAGAGTTTTAATGAGATCTGTTTTTTAAACGTATTAAAAGTTTTCTGCTCTGCAACCCTCACTTCCCTTTTCTTTCATTTGTATATTCTGGCCTGCTGGGCAAGTCTAAATAGGTTAGATGATACAAGGTTATTTCACTCCATCAGAGAAATTCCCCGTTCCACCCATTGTCCTCCCCACCTTCTCTGCTAATTGGTAGTCGGTTTATTGAGGCTCATGTACTGAGGCAGAGTGAAGAGATTTTTTTGCGTGCCATCCAGACAGATCATTCCATACATAAGTACATCAAGGTAGTACAAAGGGAAAACAAAACAGAATGCAGAATATGGGTTTACAGTTACAGAGAAAGTGCAGTGCAGGTAATTAGTAATTGGTTTATTAATGTCATATGTACCGAGGTTTTGCATACCATTCATACAGATCATTTCATTACACAGTGCATTGAGGTAGTACAAGGGAAAACCAGTAACAGAGTGCAGAATAGAGTGTTACAGTTACAGAGTAAGAGCAGACAATAAGTGGAAGGGCCATGACAAGGGAGATTGTGAGGTCAAGAGTCCATCTTATTGTACAAGAGGTCCATTCAATAGTCTTATAACAGCGGGATAGAAGCTGTCCTTGAGCCTGGTGGTACGTGCTTTCAGGCTTTTGTATCTTCTGCTTGATGGGAGGGAGGGAGAAGAGAGAATGTCTGGGCTGGGGGGGGATTCTTGGTTCTGTTGGCTGCTTTACCGAGGCAGTGGAAGTGTAGACAGAGTCTTTGGAGGGGAGGCTGGTTTTTGTGATGGACTGGGCTACATTCACAACCCTCTGAAGTTTCTTGCAGTCTTGGGCAGAGCAGTTGCTGTACCAAGCTGTGATGCATCTGGATTGGATGCTTTCTATGGTGCATCTGTAAAGATTGGTGAGGGTCATTGGGGATATGTTCAAATTTCTTTAGCCTCCTGAGGAAGTAGAGGCGCTGGTGAGCCTTCTTGGCCATAGCGACTATGTGGTTGGACCAGGACAAACTATTGGTGATGTTTACACCTAGGAACTTGAAGCTCTCAACCATCTCCACCTCAGTACCATTGATACAGACGGGTATGTGCACCACCCCACTTCCTGAAGTCAATGACCAGCTCTTCTGTTTTGCTGACATTGAGGGAAAGGTTGTTGTCATGACACCATGTCACTAGGCTCTCTATCTCCTTCCTGTACTCTGACTCATCATTATTCGAGATACGGCCTACTATGGTGGTGTCATCCGCAAACTTGTAGATGGAGTTGGAGCAGAATCTGGCCACACTGTCATGAGTGTTTAGGGAGTAGAGTAGGGGGCTGAGGACACAGCCTTGTGGGGCACCAGTGTTGAGAATAATTGTGCTGGAGGTGTTGCTGCCTGTCCTCACTGATTGCGGTCTGTTGGTCAGGAAGTCAAGGATCCAGTTGCAGAGGGATGTGTTGAGTCCCAGGTCTAGGAGTTTGGAGATGAGCTTGCTTGGAATTATGGCATTGAAGGCAGAGCTGTAGTCAATCAATAGGAGTCTGACGCAAGTGTCTATGTTATCGAGACATTCCAGAGATGAGCGTAGGGCCAGGGGGATGTCATCCGCCGTGGACCTGTTTCAGTGGTAGGTGAATTGCAGTTGGTCGAGGTTGTCTGACTACCTAGATGAACATGTTTCTCTCTTTCTCATGAAGGGTCCCAGACCTGAAATGTTCGTTATTTTACTAACCTCCTGAGTTTTTCCAGTATTTTCTGTTTTTAATTATAAAATTTGTAGGAGGCATGATTGGAAGGCATGTGGTCAGGTGTCACAAGGTCAAGTGTGACTAATGTCAAATGATGAAACTTCCATGAGTGCCTCCAGGTAGACTTTGATAACCTGCAGGTTTTTCAGTCTTTAGATGCTTGCTGGGTGCCTCTGAGGTTGATGCACCAGATCTCATCCCCAACACCATCTTCTGCCCTTGACACAACCAAGCAACCTAATATAACTGGTCTGTCTCTGATGCAGACTGTAGTCTGATCCTGTGCATCACCCACCTGCACTCTCCTTGGGATACAGACACCAGGCAAATCAGGGGAATCACATTAACCTGCTCCAAACTACTGCTCACTTCAGGGGACCTTTCAGGGAACGGGAATCAACCAATAATTCCCTTGGGGTACGGACATGCTGAGTATGTTATGGTATATACTGGAGAGGTGTCCCTGTGCTACCTCTCCAGTGTATAACGTAACATACAAAGGCCAGTAAAGTCATTGAAATCATTTTATACTGACACCATTCTTGTTATTGTCATCTCCAATATCCTATGACTTTATCCAAGACATCTGTAGGGAAGCAACCATTTACATTGTGCTAACCTGGACATCTCTGGGCTCTTAATCAGAATGTTGAAAGCCCTCTGTCTGGATTATGTCTTGCGTTCCTCAATGGAATTTTCTGTTGACGTAAATCTGAAAGTTCCTGTAATGTTTATTTGGGGAGCTGCAACCTCTTAGAAAACATCAACCAATACCCCCACCTCCACAACTACTCCTGCACTCACCAGCTTGTCCCTGACCACACCAATCTCCCTCGCTCCTCCCCTACCTCACCTCAGGTCTCAAGCCCTTTGTGGATTCCCTCTCGCCTTGCGTTCCCTTCAACCATTTAAGGTCAGTGTTGTGGAATTCCTAACTTAAGCTTCTCCACCTCCCTCCCTCGATATCCTTGTAAAGAACCCAGCAAGTCACTGCGACAGAAGGTCAGCCATGAATGGCAGGGTAGGTTTGAAGGGTTGAACGAAAGTCTGGTGCTGTTTTCTATGCTTCTATTGGTCAAGGCCCTGCCAATGGGCCTTATTTGAGTCAGTAATACAACCCTCCACCAGTGTAAAGTGCCTTGTGGCATTGAGGGTTCTATATGAATGGGGCCATTACTTCTTCTTATAAAAGAGGCTGAAGATGACAAAACTGCAGATGCTGGAAATCTGAAATAAAATGAAACAGTGCAGGAAACACTCAACAGGTCAGGCGGCGTCTGTGGAAGAGAAAGAGAGTGAACGTTTCAAGTCATCCTACGGAAGGGTTTTGGGACCTGCATCGTTAACTCTGTTCCTCTCTCTACAGATGTTTCCTGACCTGCTGAGGTTTCCATCATTTTCTGTTTGAAGCGAGGGGCCAGCTGGCAGCGGCTGACTCCGGAATCTGGCATCGTGTGAGTTGGTGCCTGGGCAGAGTCCATGCGGGATGATGGATGTCTGTGGTTTAGTGGGGAGGCAGAGCCGTAACGTCATCTGCTGCCTGGCAGGCTGACTATTTGCTGCCAGTCTAACCCTTCCACTAGTTACGTTAAATTTATAAGTTATGGGCAACTTATAAAAAACATTCCATCCACATGCTCCCCCTTCCTCCTGTACTGAGTGGCAACTGGATTGAGATTAGTTTGTTGTTATACACATCAGGGTGCAATGAAATCCCTCACTTGTGTGCAGGCTTGGTTCTGGCCCATTTTGTACGGCTGGTACAGGGAGTTGTCCTGTGGGGAGAGAACATCAGTTCCGCTGCCGTTCAGGTGCCAGGTACTTGCCACAGAGGCAGGAAGGGTTTGGAACTGGCCGCAGGGTAGATGTGGATGCCGAGAACTGCAGGTGAGATAGGGCAAGCAGAGTCACAGAATGGTTACATCATGGAAGGAGGCCATTCAGTCCGTCAAATCCATACTGGTTCAGTGTAAGAGCAATCCAATGAATGCCTCTTCCCCACCCTCTCCCCACAGCCCCTGCCAGTTCCCTCCTATCCAGCTCCCCTTTGAAGGTTACAGTTGACCCAGCCCCCACCACTCCCCCACACTCATTCCACACCCCAATAGGTCTTCCCCAAGTCACATTTGGTTCCTTTGCCAACCTCCTTCATTCTACATTCCCTAATTCCTGATCTCTCCACAGAAACTGTAAGCAAATGAACAGCTTCTCTCTGCATCCATGCCTGTCCTGATTTTAAATACGTCTCTCACATCACCTCGTGACCTCCTCTCTCCCGAAGACAACGACGTCAGATACTCCAGTGCATCCACATAATGCTTGTGGAGACCTAGAGAAACCAGGTGACGCAAACAGTGTGGGGGTGCCATCTCAGAGAGAGTGGTGAAGGCTTGTCCGCCACTGGTGCTCTGTCTGTGGGAGGCGAACGGGGGCAGAAGACAGAGAAAAACATCGGAACTGTGAGATGAAGAACACAGTGGTTGCTGAAAATCTGAAGTACAAGAGAGTGCTGGAAATACTCAGAAGGTCAGGCAGCATCAGTGGAGAGAAAAAGCGTATAAGCCTTAAGGTTGATTACATCAGAACTGGCAGATCTGACACAAGCAGGGAAGGTTGGTTGTCAGAATTTAAGACTGAGCCCCACAGATCAGCAACGATTAACGAGCATTCAGTGTCCTCTGTTGGACAGCTTCAACAGCAACTGTGTTACCTGGATAACATTGGACTGCAGCCTACCACAGAACCCCCCCCCCCCCCACCCCCTCCCACTCCATCACTGATATGTCAGTCCTCGGCCTCCTCCACTGCCAGGAGAATTCCAGGCGCAAACTGGAGGAACAGCACCTCATTTTCCATCTTGGAACCTTGCAGCCTAACGGCATGAACATTGAATTCTCCCACTTTAGGTAATCCCCCCCCCCCTTCCCCACAACATCCCCCCCCACCACGCTTCTTCTCTTCTTCCCTTTCCAAGACCCCCTTTTTTCCTCTCTCCCCTTACCTTTGACTCACCCCCCCAGTAGATCTGCTCTCCCCTCCTCCCCCGCACCTGCCCATCACCGTCTCTTACCTGCATCTACCCATCACCACCCTGTGCCCACCCCGCCTCCCCTCTTTTGTCCACCTATCACTGCTCTGCTTTTCCCTCCTATATATCGGGCTTCCCCTTTTCCTATCTTCAGTGCTGAAGAAGGGTCCTGACCCGAAACGTTGACCGCCTGCTTTTCTCCACGGATGCTGCCTGGCCTGCTGAGTTCCTCCAGCATCGTCGTGTTTTTCAGCCTATCACAGATGTTCTATCTGTTCACTCCACTCTCCCCTCTCTGCAATATAACGGACACAGATTTTCTCACTTTTCTGCTTCTGATGAGAGACCATCAGCCCGAAGCACTAACCCTGCTTGTCTCGCCACAGAGGCTGCCTGACCTGTTAGCTCTAAGTTTTCCTTTTTTGTTGTTGTTTCTTGACCCTGTTTAAGCTGACTGCTTATGGTTACTAGGTTTATCTCCACACTCAGTTTTTAAATAAATTCTGGAGTTTTCTAGTCCTCAGTTGATTCTGCCGAATACGTCGATGTTTGAAAGTTTATGGGCACGGTCTCCGCAACTTCCGTTCTTCCTTCCCTCAGCAACCTAGGATAAATTCCATCTGGACCAGGTGATTTATCCACTGTAAGGGCTGCCAGCCTTTTCAGTACTTCCTCTTTATCAACTCTTATCCTGCATAGAATCTTGGTCTGCACAAAGCTACAGCTAGATTTGCTGCCACTCCAGCTATATCTCCCTCCTTTGGGCAGACTGATGTGAAGTACTCACTTAGTTCCACATCCTGGCCTCTGCCTCCATCAGTAGATTCCTATTGGTCACCGATTGGCTCCACCTCTCCAACCCTTTCCCACAGAACGGTTACTCTCGGACTTTATATAGGGAAAATATAAGGGGGATATCAGGGGTAAGTTTTTTACACAGTGAGTGGTGGGTGCGTGGAACGCACTGCCAGCAGAGGTTGTGGGGGCAGATTGTGGGGACATTTAAGAGACTCTTAGATAGACACATGAATGATAGAGAAATAGGGGGCTATGTGGGAGGGAAGGGTTAGATAGATCTTAGTGCAGGGTCAAATGTTGGCACAACATTGTGGGCTGAGTGGCCTGTACTGTGCTGTAGTGTTCTGTGTTTTCTCATGGTTTCTCTTTGCTTCCCTAATTTCCTTTCTCACTTCCTCTGAACTTTCTGTAATCAGCCTCATTCTCACAATTATTAAACAACACCACATCTCTCATATCTTTTTCCCGTTCTACCTTACTGCCTTTCTGGTCTCTCATTCAGCTCTGGTTTAATTTCCCTGGCTTTCTCCCTCACAGGATGGACACGGACGCCAACAGTCTGCTGTCTGACCATTTGGAGATCCCCATTGTTTGGCATCTTGCTTACCAGATAATGTTCACCCTGCGCCCTTCCTGATCACAGGGTCCCAGTCACAACACTGCCTTCTGATTCGAAAGGGCCCCAGATTCCAGGTCACTTGGATCCATCAGGGCTTTGGTTCTAATGCGCCTTTTTGCTTGTCAGGGTGTTGGTTCCTGCACTCTCTTTCCACTCATCGGGTCTTCAGTTTCCATGCTCCCAGGCACGGTAGTGTAGCGGTTAGCATAATGCTTATTACAGCACCAGTGACCTGGGTTCAGTTCCGGCCGCTGTCTGTAAGGAGTTTGTATGTTCTCCCCCTAGCTGTGTGGGTTGCCTCCGGGTGCTCTGGTTTCCTTCCACATTCCTAAGACGTACGGGTTAGGAAGTTGTGGGCATGCTATGTTGGTGCCGGAAGTGTGGTGACACTTGCGGGCTGCCCCCAGAACGCTCTATGCAAAAAGATGTATTTCACTGTGTGTTTCGATGTACATGTGACTAATAAAGAAATCTTATCTTATCTTTTTCACTCACTGGGGCCCAGTTCCCACACCCCATTTTACTCACCTGGACCCCAGTTCCCATGGTCCCTTCTGACTCACTGGAGCCCAATCCCATGCTCTGCTTAACCTGACCAGAGTCCTGATTCCACACTCCCTTTAAACCTACTTGGTTCATTGGGAAATTTATAACACTATGTAACAATTTTTTAAAAAAATGAATTAAAAATATGTAGGGTACTAATAAGGCAGCAACATCCAATAGTCTGGAAAATCTGCTGGTCCAGCACTACCAGGCCTTGAGTGTGAGAGATTATTGCAGTTTTACTGCATTACCATAGAGTCATAGAGACACAGAGACACAGAGACACACAGCACTTTGGACCATTGGGTCTGTGCCAACCATCGAACACCCAGTAACACTAATTGTATGTTCATCTCACTATCGACCTTGTGACGTTGTACCTTATGGCACTGCACTTTCTCTGTAGCTGTGACACTTTACTCTGTTGTTGTTTTTACCTGTACTACCTCAATGCACTCTGTACTAACTCAATATAACTGCACTGTGTAATGAATTGACCTGTACGATTGGTTTGTAAGACAAGCTTTTCAACTGTACCTCGGTGCAAGTGACAATAATAAACCAATATTGCTTCAAATTTATTTTTATTAATGTAGTTGCCTTTTTAAAAAATATTTAGTTGAAACATATCTGCTTTAAAGACTTTCCAGTCTTCAATGAGAGCTCAGCCTGGGCCAAGTCTATTCTCATGCCAGGGGAAGTAACCCTTCCTCTGCTGATCCCCCTGAAATGCTCTATGTTTGTTTTTATATAGCAGTTCTAATCCTCAAGCTGTTATGATTACTGTTTCCCACATGTTCCCCCACTGGCTAATTCCCCAGAGCCGAGCCCGGCAATCCCGCATCCTCTTTGATCCGCAAGGTTCTCCTGCACACACGTCCCGAGCTCCTTCTCCTGCCTGATGTGCCACCGCCCCGGATTTGAATAGGTGAAGTCCCCCATTATCCCACACGTTGCCTTGAGCGCATCTCTGCATTTTCCCTGCAAACTTGCCTCTCAACAACCTTTCCGCTCCTTGCCCGCACATTTGACCGATTTTACAGGCGAGACTCGGTGACAGAATTTAACCCTCCTTTGACTGTGGAGAGGCGGCCGCGCACTAGGACCCGGCGGCTCCCTGCCGAGACTGGGTCCGCCCGCCGCGGTCGGAGAGCCGATCCCCGCCGAGCCGGAGCGGCGGGACCCGGGCACTGCAGCGGCGGGTGAGCGGGGAACCGGCGCGGCACGGCGGCAGGAGGCAGCGAGCGGCGGCGGGACGCGGGCGGCTCAGGTAAGGGTTGGTGCAGCGACGGTGGGAGCTGACAGTGGCGACAATGTCTGGTGACAGGAACCAGCAACTGTGGCGGTACAGTGGTGGGGATCAGTGTGTGTGCGGCGCACTGGGGCAGATCCAGTGTGTGCAGTGCCCTGGGGCCAGATCCAGTGTGTGCAGTGCACTGGGGCCACATACAGTGTGTGTGCATTACACTGGGGCAGATCCAGTGTGTGCAGTGTCCTGGGGCCAGATCCAGTGTGTGCAGTGCACTGGGGCCAGGTACAGTGTGTGTGCGGCGCACTGGGGCAGATCCAGTGTGTGCAGTGCACTGGGGTCAGATACAGTGTGTGTGCGGTGCACTGGGGCAGATCCAGTGTATGCAGTGCACTGGGGCCAGATACAGTGTGTGGTGCGCTGGGGCCAGATACAGTGTGTGTGCGTGTGCATTACACTGGGGCCAGATACAGTGTGTGGTGCGCTGGGGCCAGATACAGTGTGTGTGGCGCGCTGGGGCCAGATACAGTGTGTGTGGCGCGCTGGGGCCATATACAGTGTGTGTGGCGCACTGGGGCCAGATACAGTGTGTACGCGTGGCGCACTGGGGCCACATACAGTGTGTGTGCATTACACTGGGGCCAGATGCAGTGTGTGCGGTGCACTGGGTCCAGATACAGTGTGTGTGGTATTACACTGGGGCCAGATACAGTGTGTGTGCATTACACTAGGGCCAGATACAGTGTGTGTGTGTGTGTGGTGCACTGGGCCCAGATACAGTGTGTGTGAGATGCACTGGGGCCAGATGCAGTGTGTGTGTGTGTGTGTGTGCGTGTGCGCGCGTGCGTATTACCCTGAGGCCATATACAGTGTGTGTGGTGCGCTGGGGCCATATACAATGTGTGTGGTGCACTGGGGCCATATACAGTGTGTGTGCATTACACTAGGGCCAGATACAGTGTGTGTGTGTGTGTGTGGTGCACTGGGCCCAGATGCAGTGTGTGTGCATTACACTGGGGCCAGATACAGTGTGTGCACGGTGCACTGGGGCCAGATACAGTGTGTGTGCAGTGCACTGGGACCTGATACAGTGTGTGTGTGGTGCACTGGGGCCGGATACAGTGTGTGTGCAGTGCACTGGGACCTGATACAGTGTGTGTGTGGTGCACTGGGGCCGGATACAGTGTGTGTGCAGCGCACTGGGGCCCGATACAGTGTGTGCAGTGCACTGGGGCCAGATACAGTGTTTCTAATAACAGGGATCAGCTGCAGTCAGTCCAGTAACAGAAATCAGTTACAGTCAAATAGCCGCTACAGTCAGCCCAATATCAGGAATTGGATACAGTCAGTCCAATAACAGAAAACAGATACAGTGTGTCCAATAACGGAATTTTGCTACTGCTGTCCAATAGCTGAAATCAGTTACAGTGTGATCCATGACAGAATGCTGCTACAGTCTGTCCAATAACAGAAATCAGATGCAGTGACTCCAGTAACAAAAAATAGCTTCAGTGCATCCAAGATGGGTGGGAACCAGGGCACCAGGTCAGCCAGTGGAGGGGTTGAGGGGAAGGTAGATGTTATGGTGGGTAAATCTGAAAGAAAGGACAGGCAGGGTCAGGTGAATGAACATGGTGGGGCTGATTATTTCAATGCAAGGAGTAGGTTGGGTTTAGCTGATGAACTTAGAGCCTGGATCAGTACATGGAGTTATGATGTTGTGGACATTATGGAGATTTGGTTGCAAGAGGGACAGGACTGGCAGCTCAACATTCCTGGGTTTCAATGTTTCTTTTAAACGAGATGGGGGGGGGGTAAAAGAGGTGGAGGGGTTGCACCACTGATCAGGGAGAATGTCACAGCTGCACTCAGAGAGGACACACTGGAGGGCTCATCCACTGGAGCTCAGGAATAAGAAAAGTGTAATCACTCTTGATGGGATTACACTGTAGGCGTCCCAATGGGGGGATCTACAGTATAATCCCATCTGGGGATTGCATCCTTCTTGTTTTTGAGCTCTTCCCGATAACAGATTATGGAAAGATGTAAGAGCAACAGGGTTGTCCAGTGCAGGACTTTTAACTTTCCCACTATTAACTTAGTGCAAGAAGCTTAGATGGAGCAGAATTTGTTAGGAGCATCCAAGAGGGTTTCTTGAAACAGTCCAATGAGAGGAGGGACCGTACTGGACCTTGTTTTGGGAAATGAGCCTGGCCAGGTGACAGGCCTTTCAGCAGGAGAACATTTTGGGAACAGTGATCACAACCCCTTAAGTTTCAAGATAGTTATGAATAAGGATAAGTGTGGAGCTTGTGGGAAAGTACAAATTGGGGCAGGGCAGATAAGGACATTATTAGACAGGAGCTGGGGGGAGGAATTGGGAGCAGTCCACGTCTGACATGTGGGAGTTGTTTACAGACCAGCTGATCAGAGCTCAGGACCATCATGTTCCAGTAAGGAGGAAGGACAAGGATGGCAGGGTGAGGGAACTTTCGATAACGAGAGAGGTGGTGAATTTAGTCAAAAAGAAAAAGGAAGAACATGCGAGGTTTAGGAAGCTACAATCAAACAGGACCTCTGAGGAATATAAAACCAGCACAAGCAGGGGATTAGGAAGGCCAAAGGGGACCATGAAATGTCCTTGGTGAGCAGAATCAAGGAGAATCCCAAGGCATTTTATCCTTGCATTAAAAACAAGAGGATAACCAGGGAGAGGGTAGCACCACTCAGGGAGAAAGGAAGGAATTTATGCTTGGAGTCAGAGGAAGTGGGCGAGGTATAAATGAGGACTTTGCGTCGGTATTCACCAGGGGGAAGGACGTGGAGGACAGTGAGAGCAGCGTGGGGCATGGTAATGTGCTGGGGCATGTTGAGGGTGGGGCTGGGTCTCTTGAAGAGCATCAAGGTGGGTGTTCTTGGGGCCTGATGGGATCTATCCCAGGTTATTGAGAGAGGCAGGAGAGGAGATTTCTGGGGCTTTGACGAAGATCTTTGTATCCTCACTAGCAACAAGCGAGGTCCCGGAGGACTGGAGAGTAGCCAACGTTGTTTTGTTCAATGGAAGTAGGGATAATCCAGGAAATTATAGCCCAGTGAGTCTTACATCAGTGGTAGGGAAACTGCTGGAGAAGATTCTTAGAGATAAGGTTTATGAGCATTTGGAAAGCCATGGCCTGATTAGGGACAGTCAGCATGGCTTTGTGCAGGGCAGGTCTTGTTTTACTAAACTGATTAAGTTTTTTGAGGAGCTGACAAAGGTGGTTGATGAGGGTAGAGCTGTGGATGTTGTCTATGTGGATTTTAGTAAGGCATTTGACAAGGTGCCTCATGATAGGCTGAACCAGAAGATTAAAATGCATGGGATCCATGGAGACTTGGTAGTTTAGATTCAGAACTGGCTTGCCCATAGAAGACAGAGGGTAGTAGTGGAAGGGTGTTATTCCGGCTGGAAGTCTGTGACCAGTGGTGTTCCACAGGGATCGGTGCTGGGGCCTCTGTTGTTTGTGATGTATATAAATGGCTTGGATGAAAATGTGGAGGGGTGGGTTGGTAAGTTTGCAGATGGCACAAAGATTGGTGGTGTTGTGGACAGTGAAGATAGTTATCAAAGGATATATCTCTGTTACAGATATGGGCGGAGAAGTGGCAGATGGAGTTTAATCTGGGCAAGTGTGAGATGTTGCACTTTGGGAGATCAAATATAAGGGGAAAGTACACAGTTAAGGGCAGGACCCTTAACAGTGTTGATGTACAGAGGGATCTGGGGGTCCAAGTCCATAGCTCGCTGAAAATGGCTACACAAGTAGATATGGTGGTAAAGAAGGTGTATTAGTGTAGAAGGCATACCACAACACACACATTTCACAATCAACGGGTCAGGCAGCATCTGTGGAAGGAAATGGACAGTTGACGTTTCGGGTCGAGACCCTTCATCTGGACTGAAGGATAGCGGGGAGACAGAGTACAAGGAGATGAAGGGAGGGCTTGGCAAGAGCTGGCAGGTGATGGGTGGATCCAGGCGAGGAGGGGTGAGCGGAACCAGCGGCAGAGGCCGGGAGGTGAGAGGTGGGGGCAACAGAGGGCTGCAGAGGGTGGGATCTGGTAGGAGGGGAAGGTGGAGCCTGGAACCAAATAAGGGAGGTGAGTGGGGAGGTGGGAGCGGTGGGGGGAGGGGACAGTGGGAGGGGTGTGTGGGTGACAGAGTGGGTGGAGGAGGGGAAAGAGACAGGGTGATGGGGGGGGGGTGGGTGTAGGAGGAACTGGGGAGATCAGGAGGAGAGAAAAGGGACAGAGGGGGAGCAGGTTACCTGAAACTGGAGAATTCAACGTTCATGCCGTTGGGTTTGTAGACTGCCCAGAATCATAGATCACCCCCCCAGGTCATCGTCTCTTCTCCCCCCTCCCATCAGGTAGAAGATACAGGAGCCTGAGGGCACGTCCCACCAGACTCAAGGACAGCTTCTACCCCACTGTGATAAGACTAGTGAACGGTTCCCTTATATGATGAGACAGACTCTTGACTTCATGATCTACCTTGTTGTGACCTTGCACCTTATTGTCTACCTGCAATGCACTTCCCTGTAGCTGTGATATTTTACTCTGTATTCTGTTTATTGTTTTTACCCTGTACTACCTCAATGCACTGTGTAATGAATTGATCTGTACGATCAGTATGCAAGACAAGTTTTTCACTGTACATTGGTACAAGTGACAATAATAAACCAATTCCAATACCCATCTACAGTCTGTCCAACAACAGAAATCAGCCACAGTCAGTCCAGTGAGAGATGTTGGATTCAATATGCCCAATTACAGAATTCTGCTGCAGTGTGTTGAGAGGGTTATACTAATTTGGCAAGGGAATGGGGCACAGAGTAGGTGTACAGCAGGAGTGGAGGTACTGTTAAATGTCGAGAACATCTCAGTCAGCCCAGTAGGCAGGGCAGGCAGAAGTGTGTGGGAGGATTGGAAGGCATAAACGCAAGGAGCCTGACAGGTCAGGCAGAACTTAAGTGTTAATTGGCACAGGGGAATTTTTAAAAAATTTTTTAAAGTTTTATTTACAGCATGGTAACAGGCCCTTCCGGCCAATGAGTCCGCGCCGCCCATTTTAAGCCCATATTAACCTACCCGTACGTCTTTGGAATGTGGGAGGAAACCGGAGCACCCGGAGGAAACCCACACAGACACGGGAGAACGTACAAACTCCTTACAGACAGCGACGGGAATCGAACCCCAATCGCTGGAGCTGTAATAACATCGTGCTAACCGCTACACTACCGTGCCGCCTTTGTTGCAATCACAGAGACGTGGTTGGGGGCAGGTCTGTCAATTCAACGATCCAGGGTACACTGTAGAAGCTTCTGGGGTGAGAGCGGAGGAAGTAAGAGGAGGAGGCATTGCAGTGTAGATCGAGGAGACCATCACTGCAGTAATGAGGGAGGGGCGTCCTGGAAACTCTTCAGTGAGGTCATATGGGTAGAGCTCAGAATTAAAAAAGTAAACTCCCTTTGATAGGATTATACTACAGGCCTCTGACCAATTTGGGAGATAGAGGAACAGATATGTAGACAGCTCACAGAGAGGCGCAAGAACAATAGGGGTATAGTAGTAGAGGATTTCAACTTCCCCGATACTATCTTCCCCTAGAGGGGACAGAATTTTTGAAGTGCGCCCAGAAGAGCTTTCTGAGCCGGTATGTAGATAGTCGGACTGGAGAAGGGCAGTCCCGGTGGGGAGGGAACACGTGGTATCCGGGGGCACCTTGGGCGACCTCAGTGATCAGTGGGCCCATCAGGGGATCGCATGTGCCGTGGATGGTGTGAATGAGATTCTTGTCTGGAGTAGTACGTGTGCATTTTGTGGTCGTTAGTTATTTGCTGTAATTATGTAGTTAGAATCTGTGTGCGTGGTTTTTTCTTCTTTCTTGTATTAGTTGTTGTAGTTTTGACACTGGATGTCATTTTGTAGTGCTTTTAGAGAAAAAACTTCTGTATATTAAAAAAAAGGGGCAGTGCTGAACCTAACCTTAGGGAATAAAAGTGGGCAAGTCATTGAAGTGTCTATAAGGGAGCATTTTGGGAATAGTGATCATAATTCTAAATTTCAAGGTGGTTCTGGAAAGGAATAAGGATAGTCTGGAAATAAAGGTCCTGAATTCAAGCAAGGCTGATTTAAATACCATTAAATGGGACTTGGCAAAGGTAGACCTGGAGCAACTCCTCGTGGTAAGTCTCCGTCTGACAGATGGGAGTCTTTTTAAAGGTGAGGTAATGAGAGTTCAGGGCTGGTGTGATCCTAGAAGGGTAAGAGTTAAGGAAGGAAAAATTTAGGGAACCTGGATGTCAAGGGGTATTGAGGATTTGATAAAGGAAACAGAAGGAGCATGCGGCAGGTAAAGAGTACTGAGAACAGGTGAGGCACTTCAAGAGGATAGAACGTGCAAGGGTGTACTTCAAAAACACAGGAAGGGCCACAAAATATCTGGCATAGAAGATGAATGAAAATCCCAAGCCATTTTGTAAGTATGTTAAGAGCAAGAGGGTATTGAGGGAAAGAGTAGGGCCCATTAGGGTCCAAGGGGGCCGTCCATGTGTGGAGTCAGAGGACATTGATAAGGTCTTAACTGAACACTTCTCATCTGTACTCACTGAGGAGAGAAACATTGTAGTTGCAGATTTCTGGGAGGGGTAGGACGTTGGGGGGGTGGGGTGGGTAATTTCTATAGCATGTTAACATTAAAAATAGGAGATATTAGGTGTCTTTGCAGGCACAAAGGTGGATAAATCCCCAAGGCCTGATGAGGCAGGGGAGGAAATTACTGGGGCCCTGACAGAAATCAGTCTACATTTGGAAAGGCAGGAGTTGACCAGGGATAGTCAGCAGGGCTTTGTTGTGGGAGATCCTGTCTGACTAATTTGACTGAGGTTTTTTTTAGAGCAACAAAGTATATTGATGAGGGCAGCGAGGCAGATGTGGTTTACGTCGACTTCAGGAAGGACTTTGACAAGGTCCTGCATGCTCCAAAGGATTAGAAGCCATGGGTAAATTGGACCCAGAGTTTTACTTGGTAACAGGAGGTAGATTGTGATGGCAGAGGGCTGCTTTTGTGATTGGAAACCTATGACCAGTGATGTACTATAGGGATTGTGTTGGGACCTTGCTGCTTGTCACACACATTAACAGTCTGGATATAAATATAGGAGGTAGGATTAGTAAGTTTGCAGATGACACCAAAATCGCTGGTGCTATTGAGGGTGAGGAGGATGGTTTTAGGTTAAAGAACAATATTGTTTAGCTGGTAATTAGGCAAAGCAATGGCAGATATAATTTAATCCTGATAAGAGCAAGTTGATGCATTTTGGGAGGTCCTGATAATGGTAGGACATACACTATGAATAGTAGGGTCCCAGGGAGTAGCGAGGAACAGAGGGACCTTGGGTACTGGTCCATAGGCCCCTAAATGTGGCACTACTGGTGGAGGGGGTTTACAGGACGGTGGCCTTCATTAATTGGGGCAAAGAATACAAGAGCAAGGGGGTCACGGTACCACTTTATAAAACACTGGGGAGGCTGCAGGTGGAGTATCGTGTGCAGATTTGGTGCAGTACTGTCGAAGGACATGCCTGCACTGTGGAGGAAATTCACGGGGATGTTGCCTGGGACGGAGTGCGTCCGTTATGAGGAGAGACTGGATGGGCTGGCTTTGTTTTCCTTGGAGCGAAGGGAGCTAAGAAGCAGCCTGATAGAGGTGTACAAAAATATGAGGGGCATAGACAGGGTGGATGGTGAGAAACTTTTCCCCATAGTGGACATGTCTAAAAGCAGGTGAGGAGTAAGGGTTAAATAGATTGGAGGGATTTTGTTTCCCCACCCAGGGGGTGGTTGGGATCTGGAGCACACTGCCTGAGGGGTGATGGGGACAGGAACTCTCAACATTGAAAAATTCCTGGATGAGCACTTCCATTGCCAGGATGTAGGAGGCTATGGACCAAGTGCTAGTATATGGGATTAGTATAAGTGGGCACTTGATGGTCAGCAAGGTCAAAGCAGTTCAAGGGGCCTGCTTCTGTGCTGACTGAAACAGAGATTAGCTCTGGTATCCCAGAACCAAAATAAGGTCTAATGTCCACTGACAGGAGTCTGCCACAGCATGTACAATAATAGAAGTCAGCTTTGCTGCATTTCAATAACTGGCCAATTACTGTGTAATAAGAAAACATTTACTGTGTCCATTAACAAAAACCAGGTAGTGTCCAATCAGCTATGGAGTATTCATGAATAAAATCAGTTGGTTTTGTTTTTAATGGGAGAAGTCAATTTATGTGTAAAATACAAAAAATCATCTGTTTCTAGTAACAAAAAAAGGTGGTAATGTGTCTAATTACATAAATCAGTTACAATGTATCAGATAACAACTACTGTGCATCTTATGTGAGGCATCCCTTATGGTGTCCATAACGTGAATCAGCTACAGTGTGCTTAACGAGGGAAATCAGCTGCAGTGTGTCCAGTAACAAATTAACTATTGAGAGTCTGATATGATAAAGAAAGCAGTGAATATACGTCAGTGATAGCTCCACAAATACAGGAGGCCAATGAGCAACAAGGTGACCAGAAAAACATTTATTTCTTACAGAAATCAGCTAGGATCATCTCAAAGCAAATATCAGCGACATTTTCTGAATAATTACTGTGTCAAATGATGGCATTCAGTTACTGTGTGTCAAAGTAACAGGAACCATCGACCATTTTGCTTTGGAATGGAGCCATTCATCCCATTAATCTGTGTTGGTCAATAAAATGCTATCAGCCTCAACCAATCTTCCAACACTTGGTCCTTAACCTGCAGCTTTCAAGTACACATGCACGGACTTCCCAAAGGTGATGGGGCTTCTGCCTCTAACACATCCAGGCAGCGAATCCTAGACCTCTCCCACCCTATGGATCATTTTGTTCATTTCCCCTCTAATCCTTCTACAAATTACTCTGCTAAAGGAAATGGGGCTGAACTATTTACTCTATCCAAGCCCCTCAAGATTTAAAACATTTCAGTTTAATCTTCTCTCAGCCTCCTGTGTTCCAAGGAAAACAACCCCAGTTTGAATCTTTCCACATAGCTATAATCTTCTAGTCCCAGCAACATCCTTGCAGATCTGTGTCCCCTCTCAGTGCAATCACACCTTGTTGCGATCTGGGGACTGGAACTATGTGTACCACTCAACTTTTGGTCTAAATAGTATTGTATATATTTCTAGCATAATCTCCCTTCTTTTTCAGGCTCCCTACATTTAAATCATTAACAAACATTGCAAAAAACCAAAGTATTGGGTCCCATGGAACCCCACAGATAACAGCACACCTCTCACAAAAGTACTCTTGCTCCATTAGCCTTCCTTTCCCACCACTGAGCCAGTTTTGGATCTAATTTGTCAAATCCTATGGCCTAGCTTGAGAGACCTTGTGAGCAGCTTTGCTAAAATCCACATAGATAGAATCAAACACGCCTTCATTGACCCTCAGAAAACACAGCTTTAGTCAGACAACCTTCCCCAAATAAATCCACGCTGACTGTCTCTGAATTAACCTGTGTCTTTCCAAATGAAGGCCCATATTATTCCTCAGAGATGATTCCAATAACTTTCCACAACTGGTTAACTAGTTGGCCTGTGATTATTCCACTTAGCCCTTCCTCCTTTATTTAACAGTGGTACATTGTTTGTAGCTCTCCAGTCCTCTGACACCACTGCTGTAGGCAGGGAGGATTGAAACATTATAGTAACACCTTTGCGGTTTCTTGCCTTCTTTCTTGTCACAACCTGGATACATTTAATTTGGGCCAGACGATTTATCCAATTTCAAAGATGCTAGCCCCTTAATACTCCTTGCTAACTGCCTCCCTCCTATACAGTATTTCAATTTCACCTTTAACTACAATTCCCTTGTAGATTTGTGAAGATGGCTACAAAGTATTAATGAAGAAACTTTTCCCCATGTGTCACTAATAGACCAAAACACAAGCCTCTAGAAGCTCTGCTCTTTCCTGAGTTATACTCTTACTCCCTGTCCAAAAACAAAATTCAGAGCCAGTGCTTCCAATAACAGCAATGTGCGACTGCGTTTAAAGCAACAGAAATCACCCACACTGTGGACAGATTGGAGAAATCAGCCTCAATAATAATCCAGTAGCAGAAATCTGTTACTGCTTGTCCAGTAACAGCAAGTAGCAACATTTGTGTCTAATAATTAATTAAAACTTCTTTGGATTTTATATTTTTCTATTATTTTACTTGCCAATTTTGTCATAATGTCTTTGCTTTTTTAATTTTTCATAAAATTTTACCATGACACATTCCATATTCTTGTATGCTCACTGCTGTAAAATGGTCTTTGTCTGACGTAGGTTTTGCCTTATCCTCTATGCACCTTGACATCCGGGGGGGTTCCAGTTTTGACAGTCCTGTCACGTTTACCGTAGCCCTTTGAATTTCCTTTTTCACTGCCTCTCATTGCTCTGAGGTTAATCTCCCTCCAAGCAGCTGTTTCCAGTCAATTTCGCTAAATCACTCTCAAACTCGGCCATAAGCCAATTTAGAAATTTTAGTCGTGTTTTATATTTGACCTTTCACTAAATGACACTATGCTAAATGAAACTGAATTATGATCACTGTCATAAAAATGCTCTTCCACTGATATTCCTTCTACCCGCCCAGCTTCACTCCCAAGTTCCAAACAGAAATCAGCTTGTGTCCAATAACAGAATTCAGAGGCAGTGTTTCCAATAGCGGTAATGTGCAACTGTATGTTAAGCAACAGAAATCACCTACACAGTTACTGATAAGAGGAACCAGCTTCAATAACAATCGAGAAACGGATATCTGTTACTGTGTCCAATAACAGCAAGTAGCTACATTGTGTCTAATAATAGAAATTAGTTTACAATGTGTCCTAATAAAGGAAATGTTACAGTGTCTAATAGCAATCACCTACAGTGTGTTTAGTAAGAGTCCCTTACACTGTCTCCAAATTTGCTGGTCTAATAATGACCGAACCTGTTCCCCTTGACTTATCTTGAAAATATTCAATGAGTTATCCACTACAGCTCTCTGGTGTTGAAAATCCCAAAGATTTACCTTGCTCCTTCACATCCATCTTAACTGGACCACCCCTTGAAACAATGGCCCCTAATTCTAGATACCCCCAACCAGGAGAAACATTGTCTTGGGGGAATCCACCCTGTCAATCCCACACAGAATCTTGCATGCTTTGATAAGATCACCTCTCACCCATTTTAAAGTCCAAATGCTCAACTTCCCCCTAAGTAAACACCTTCATCCCAGGAATCAACCCAGTGGATCTTCTCGGAGTAGTCTCCAATACCCCACCTTGGGGTTGGAGCAAAGTTTGCCCAGTACGCCCCGAGCAATTAATGCCAACTTTGCCCCTCTCGTTACTAGCTGCACCGCAGGCTAACTTTGTGGGTCATGTACGAGGATTCCCAGATCGCTCAGTACAGACACATCCTGTAGTCTCCATCCAAACAATGTTCTGCTTTTCTATCCTTCCTACTTGAGTGGATAACTACATATTTCCCCCACATTCTTCTATATCTGCCAATTTTGCCCCCCCCCCCTTGCAACAGCTGCCCTTTCACCCCGTCCCTCTCCACCATCCCGGGACCCAAGCACTCCTAGGTGTAGGTGCTTCACTTGTACTTCTTCCAACCCCAGGAACCACACTTGATGTTCACAATGGGACCTCCCTCTGCCTTGGAGAAAACCCAACACAGATTGGGTGATCACTTCGCGAAGCCTGTGTGTTCAGTTCACAAGGGGGCATCTGAGCTTTCTGCAGCCTGCCACTTTAATTCTCTTCCACCTGTCCAATCTGTGGCCTATTGTGCTGTTTATAATGAGCCCTTCTGTTGGCACAATAGGCCAAGGAACAGCAGCTCGTCTTTCGTCTAGACAATGGTGCAGCCTTTTGGACTCAATATCAAATT
Organism: Pristis pectinata; assembly: GCF_009764475.1. Taxonomy (NCBI): domain Eukaryota; kingdom Metazoa; phylum Chordata; class Chondrichthyes; order Rhinopristiformes; family Pristidae; genus Pristis; species Pristis pectinata. The sequence goes on along the minus strand of NC_067425.1, from coordinate 35,933,172 downwards.
CTCCAACTTAAGGTAACCCCTTTTCCCTGTCCACATCAGAACAGGCCATTTCTACTGTAGGTTTGCCATCTGTTATGTTGGCTTGGTCTCCCTGTTAGCACTGCCCAACCTCCTGGGTATGTCCTACAGCTCTGCATTTCACAGTGTTTTGTGATGCTTTTGTTAGTATCTCACTCTCCAACTGCCTCCATTGACTGAATGATCTCTACAACTTATCCCCAATGCAGTCCTGGCCTCACCCTTCCACAGATATTCATCACTCCCACATCATCTCCGCATCCTAAAACTGTTGTTCTCTCTTTTCCAGTTCTAATGAAGGGTCTTCGACCTGAAACTTTGACTCTGTTTCTCCTTCCACAGTTGCTGCCTGACCTGCTTAGTGTTTCCAGCATTTTGTTTTTGAGATCTCCAGCATCTGCAGAGTTTATTTTCCCTTTCTTCTCTGCAGGCTTCTGGTCCTCCTCCCACCCATCTTTGTATCATCAGCACAACCACTAATTCAGTCCCTTCATCCAAGTTATTAGCATGGATTGTAGGTAGTTGAGGCCCCAGCACTGATTGTTGAGCACCCACTGGTTACAGCTTGTTAATCCGAAAGTGACCTTCATCCCAGCTGTTTGCAGGTCTTCTATCCATGTCAATATTACCCTACGCTACGAACATTTAACTAGTGCTGTAACCATACAAGTGAATGTTATGAAATGTCTTCTAGAAATCCAAAAGACACTGCATCTACAGGTTCCCCGAATCCACCCTGCTCACTACATTCTCAAAGGACACCAGTGAGTTTCCCCACACAAGATCCTAAAAATCACACCAACTCTGTGACGGTATCATGATTTTCTAAATGTCCTGTAATTACCTTCTTCATAATGCATTCCGACATTTTCCCAGTGGTGGGCGTTAGGTGACCTGGTGTTTAATTTCCTGCTTTTTGTCTCCATTGTTCCTGAACGGTGCCACTATGTTTTCCAGTCCTCAGACCTCTCCAGAATTCAAGCAATTCTGGAAGAACGAGACCAGTGTATGTACCGTTTATGTAGCCATGTCCTTTAAGATGCTAGTTACAAGCCATCCTGCCCAGAGAACTTGTCAGCCTTTACTTTTAAACATTTTGTTCACAGGGTGTGGACACTGATGCCAACTCCGGCAGTTATCGTCCATCTCTAGTTGTCCTGCGACTGAAGAGGCAGTGACAATTCGACCACTCTGGTGAGCCTGGAGTCATGTACAAGCCAGACCAGGTAGGATGGCAGATTTCTTCCCCTGAAGTACATTTGTGGACCCAATGCCTTTCTATGACAATCTAGTAGCTTCATGGTTACTGTTGCCAAGGCTGGCTTTGTTAAATTCCAGATTCATTTGATTTAAATTCCCTCAGTGCCGTGGTGGGATTTGAGTATCAGTGTGCCTGGCACCTTTTCACCAGTGATGGTGGTTAAAGGCCCATGGCTCCTGCTTGCCCATATTGTTATCGGGATGCTCCACTGTTGGCTGCCATGAAGGTAGAAATTATTTCCTCAGTATTTGCCATTTCCTTTCACTGGTTTGATTCCCATAGCCCCATCCGTGAAGGGAACGACTTTCATCTTGATTACTACTTTCTCAATTCTTAGACCCAGAGTCATTCAGCATGGAAACAGGTCCTTCAGCCCAATGTCCATATCGACTGTGTTGCCCAGCGAGCAGGTCCCATCTGCCCGTGTTGGCCAACAGCCCTCTGAGACCATGGACTTATCCAGGTGGCTTTTAAACCATTGCTGATGTGCCCACCTCAACCACTATTTCTGGCAGCTCATTCAAATACACACCATCCTTTGCGTGAAGCTGCCCCTGATGTCCCTTTTAAATTTGTCACCTTTCATCTTAAACCTTTGCCCTCTTGTTTTTAGCACCCCCCTCCCTGGGAAAAAGACTGTGTGCTTTCACCCTGTCTATGCCCCTCATGATCTTATACACCTGTGTCAGGTTCACCCCTCAATCTCCTACGTTCCAGGGAATAAAGTCTTCGTCTATGCAACCTCTCCTTGTAACTCAGGCCCCCAAGTCCGGGCAACATCCTGGAAAATCTTTTCTGCGCTCTTTCCGATAACAGGGTGATCAAAACTGTACACAGTGCTCCATGTGCAGCCTCACCAATGACTTGTACATAATTGTCCCAACTCCTATACTCAGTGCCCTGACTGATGAAGGTCAGCGTGCCAAACACCTTTCTTCACCACCCTGTCTACCTGTGACACCACTTTCAGCAAACTGTGTACTTACACTCCTAGGTCCCTCTGTTCCATAATACACCCCAGGGCCCTACCATTCACTGTATAAGTGCTATACTGGTTTGATCTCCCAAAATGCAAAACCTCAGATTTATCTGGATTGAAAGCCATTTGCCAATCCTCAGCCAACATACCCAGCTGATCAAGATCCCCCTGTAATTTTTCATAACCTTCTACACTGTCTACAACACCACCTATTGTAGTATCATCTGCAAACTTTCTAACTGTGCCTTGTACATTCACATCCAAATCGTTTATATAAATTATAACAAAGGTCCCAGCACCGACCCCTGTGCCACACCACTGGACACAGACCTCCAGTCCAAGAAACAACCATCACCATCACCCTCTGCTTCCGACCACTGAGCCAATTATGAATCCAATCTGCTATGCCCCCCGCACCCCCCCCCCCCCCCCACCGGATACACGAGATTCTACAGATGCTGGAGCGACACACACACAATGCTGGAGGAACTTAGCAGGTCAGGCAGCATCTATGGAGGGAAACAAACAGTCGACATTTCGGGTTGAGACCCTTCATCAGGACTGGAAAGGAAGAGGGCAGAACCCTCCCCTCCTCTGACCTCCTTATTCTGGCCCTGATGGAGCCCTCTTTTCTGGCTTATTTCTGCGCTAGGGAGAAATGAATGTTTGTTGCAAGTTATGTATTCATTCTTTCAACCTTATTCATCACCTTGCACTCTCTACTGAGAGGAAGGAACGTAAATAAATCAGTATTAGTGAAGAATTACTTCTGGGGAAATCAATGGTGCTAGAATCATAGACTTGTACAGCACAGAAGGCAGCTCTTTCAGCACACCCCGTACATAAATCTGCAATGCCTGACTACACTAATCTAGTTTGCCAACATTAGGCCCATGTCCCACTTGGCATTTCTCTTCTAAGTACCATCCAAACACCTTTTAAACATTGTCTCCACCATCTCCTCTGGCAGCTCGTTCCAGGTAGGCACCACTTGGAGTATTGTGTACAGTTCTGGCCACCGCACTACTGGAAGGATGTGGCAGTGGACTGCAGGGAGAGATTCACCGGGATGTTGCCTGGAATGGAGGGCTGTGGTTACAAGGAGAGATCAGACAGGCTGGGTTTGTTCTCACTGGAATGTAGGGTGGCCTATAAATTATGAGGGTATAGATAGGGTGGATAGTCTTTTTTCCAGGTGAGGGGAGTCTAGAACCAGAGGGAGCAAGTTTAAGGTGAGAAGGGAGAAATTTAAAGGCAATCTGTGGAGTAAGTTTTTTCACCCAAGGTCTCTACATCACCAGAAATTGACCTCCAAAAATGCATTACCTCACACTTGTCTGGATTAAGTTCCATCAGCCATCACTCCACCCAGCTTTCCAGTTGATCCATGTCCTGCTGTATCCTTAGACAACCATCGTCACTATCTACACCACCAATGTTCATGTCATCTGCAAACATACTAATCAGACCACCCACATTCTCATCCAAAGTCATTAATACATCTTACAAAGGTCCCATCACTGATCCTTGCAGTACACCACTGGTTACAGGTTTACAGACAGAAAACAGCCACCACTGCCCCCAGCTCAAGGACAGCTTCTATCCCGCTGTTATAGGACTACTGAATGGACCTCTTGTATAATAAGATGGACTCTTGACCTCACAATCTACCTCTTCATGGCCTTGCACCTTATTGTCTGCTTGCACTGCACTTTGTAACTGTCGCACTATATTCTGCATTCATAAGAACATAAGAAATAGGAGCAGGAGTAGGCCAACTGGCCATGGACTCAGCTCCACCTGCCTTTTCCCCCATAACCCTTAATTCCCCTTAAATAATGAGGTAGCCTCTACTGCTTCCCTGGTCAGAGAATTCCACAGATTCACTCCCCTGGGAAAAGCAGTTCTTCCTCATCTCCGTCCTAAATCTTCTCCCCCAAATCTTGAGGCTACGTCCCCTAGTTCTAGACTCACCTACCAGTGGAAATTTTCCTGCCTCCATCTTATCTATCCCTTTCGTAATTTTATATTTCTGTAGATCCCCTCTCATTCTTCTGATTCCAGCGAGTAAAGTCCCAGGCAACTCATTCCCTCCTCACAGGCTAACCCCTTCATCCCTGGAATCAACCTGGTGAACCTCCTCCAAAGCCAGTATATCTTTCCTCAAGTAAGGAGACCAGAACTGCACGCAGTACTCCAGGTGCGGCCTCAACCAGTACCCTGTACAGTTGCAGCATAACCTCCCTGCTCTTAAATTCAATCCCTCTAGCAGTGAAGGCCAATATTCCATTTGTCTTCTTGATAACCTGTTGCACCTGCAAACCAACCCTTTGCGATTCATGCACAAGCACTCCCAAGTCCCTCTGCACCACAGCATGCTGCAATCTTTCACTATTTAAATAATAATCTGATCAATTTTTCCTTCCAAGAGACTTGTCTACCTTTAGGCTCACTAGTTTGCTCATCACTAGTTTGACCTCACATTTACCAACATTGTACTCCATCTGACAGACTCTTGCCCACTCAGTTAACCCTATCCATATGTCTCTGCAGACTCTCCGCATCCTCTGCACAATTTGCTTTTCCGCTTAGTGTCATCAACAAACTTAGATATGCTACACTCAGTCCCCTCTTCCAAATTGTGAACAGTTGCAGGCCCAGCACCAACTCCGAGGCACTCCATTCACCACTAATTGCCAGAGAAACACTCATTTCTCTACCTTCTATTGGTTAACCAATCCTCTATCCATGCCAATACATTCCCCCCAACTCCATGCATCCTTACCTTATGGATAAGTCTTTTATGCGGCACCTTATTGAACGCCTTCTGGAAATCCAAGTATACAACATCAACCTGTTCCCCTCTATCCACTGTGCTCATTATATCCTCAAAGAGCTCCAGTAAGTTTGTCAAACAGGAGCTGCCCCTTCCTGAATCCATGCTGTGTCTGCCTGATGGAACCCCTTCTATCTGGATGTCTTTCTATTCCTCCTTTATGATAGCTTCAAGCATTTTCCCAACTACAGACATTAAACTAACTGGCCTATAGTTACCTGCCTTTTGCCTACATACTTTTTTTTAGAACAGTGGTGTGACATTCACTGACTTCCAATCCACTGGGACCTGCCCAGAGTCCAGAGAATTTTGGTCAATTATCACAAACACCTCTACTATAACTTACACCATATCTTTCAGGACCCTGGGATGCGTCCCATCAGGACCAGGGGACTTGTCTACCTTTAGGCTCACTACTACCTCTTTAGTGACAGTGATTGTAACGAGGTCCTCACCTCCCATCGCATCCATTACATCTCTTTGGTGTGTTAGATGTGTCCTCCACCAAGACGACTGATACGAAATAGTCGTTCAAGGCCTCAGCCATTTCCAGATTACTCAATATTAATTCCCCCTTCTCATTTTCCAAGGGACCTACGTTCACTTTAGCCACCCTTTCTGCTTTATACAATTATAAAAATTTTTACTATCTGTTTTTTATATTTGTGCTAGTTTACTTTCATAATCTATCTTCCCTTTTTGCTTGCTTAGTGGTTGTTTGTTACTTTAAAGTTTTCCCAATCTTCCAGTTTCCCGCTACTCTTGGTGACTTTGTATGCGTGAGCTTTTAGCCTGATGCCTTCTTTTATTTCCTTAGTTGTCCAAAGCTGGCTCTCCCCACCCTTACTGTCCTTGTTTTTAACTGGAATACACTTCTGAAAAATCTCTTTGCAGGTCTTCCACTGTTCCTCAACTGTCCCACCATATGGCCTGTGTTCCCACTCTGCTAGCCAACTCCTCCCTCATCCTGTGTAGTCTCCCTTGTTTAGGCATGATACACTGGTTTTAGATCGAACTATTGCACCCTCCATTTGTAGGAGAAATTCATTCATACTGTGATCACTTTCCAAGAGGATCCCTGACTACAAGATCATTAATTTTACCTGTCTCATTGCACAGGACCAGATCTAAGATAGCATTTTCCTTTGTAGGTTCACTAACATGCTGTCCAAGAAAGTTATCACGGATGCATTCTATGAAGTCCTCCTCAAGACTGCATCAACTAGCTTGATTCACCCAATCTACATGAAAGTTAAAGTCCCCCATGACAACTGCCGTTCCATTCTTACATGGAACACATTCTCAGTCCTGATGAAGGTTCTCGACCCAAAATGTCAACTGTCTACTTCCCTCCATAAATGCTGCCTGACCTGCTGAGTTCCTCCAGCATTTTGTACATGATGCATTTGATATTTCTTGGTTTATTGCCTGTGCCACTGCAATGTTATTATTCGGTGGCCTGTAGACAACTCCCACCAGTGATTTTTTTCCTTTTACCATTCCTAATCTCTACCCAGATGGACTTAACATTCTGCTGCTTAGATCTTATCTTGTCACTATCACCCTGATCACGTCCTTAATCAAGAGCACTACCCCACTTCCCTTACCTTCCTGCCTATCCTTCCATATTGCCTGATACCCCTGGATATTTAATTCCCACTCATCTCCACCCTGCAACCACATTTCTATAATGGCCACTGAATCACACCCCTTTATACTGATTTGTGCCACAGGTACACTGACCTTGTTTCGAATACTACGGGCATTTGGATAAAGTGCCCTCATTTTAGATTCTAGTAATCTTTGTCTCTTTTGAATTTGACTTTTCTGTACTCCACTCTAACTCTTTTCTAACTTTTGCTCTGGTCTCTTTCTCTTCCCTGTCTTTCTGCGTGGATTCCCATCCCCCTGCCATATTAGTTTAAACCCTCCCCAACAGCACTAGCAAATAATCCCCCAAGATTTTGATCCCAGTCCTGCCCAGGTGTAGACCATCCAGTTTGTACTGGTCCCACCTCCCCCAGAACCATTTCTAATGCCCCAGGAATCTGAAACCCTCCCTCCTGAACCACTGCTCATGCCACATATTCATCCTAACTATGCTGCTATTCCTACACTGACTGGCATGTGGCACAGGTAGTAATCCTGAGATTATTGCCTTTTGAGGTCCCACTTTTTAATTTATCTCCTATTTTCCCTAAATTCAGCTTGTGGGACCTCATCCCACTTTCTTCCTATATCATTGGTACCTACATGCACCACAACAACTGGCTGTTCACTCTCCCCTTCCAGAATGCCCTGTAGACACCCCAGGACATCCCTGACCCTTGCACCCGAGAGGCAACACACCAACCGGGAGTCCCATTTGCAGCCACAGAAGCTCCTGTCTAATCCCCTTACCATGGAATCCCCACCACTATAGCTCTGCCACTCTTTTTCCTGCCCTCCCATGCAGCAGAGCCACTCACGGTGCCATGATCCTGGCTACTGCTGCCTTCCCCTGAAGAGCCATCTCCCCAACAGTGTCCAAAGCGGTATATCTGTTTTGGAGGGAGATGACCACAGGGGACTCCTGGACTACTTTCCTGCTACTGCTCTGCCTGGTGGTCACCCATTCCCAAGGCCCACAAACTGTGGTGTGACCAACTCACTAAACATACGATCCACAACATTCTCAGCATCACAGATGCTCCAAAATGAATCCATGCACAGCTCCAAGTCCAGCATGTAGTCTGTCAGGAGCTGCAGCTGGACACACTTCCTGCACACAGTCATCAGGGACTCTGGCAGCCTCCCTGAGTTCCCACAGTGCACAGGAAGAGCATGACACAGGTCTGAACTCACCTGCCATGACTAAAAGCTTTGAGGAAAGAGTTTGACTAGCTTAGAAAATAGTAGAAAAAACTTTACTCTTGTGTAGTGCACCCCCTCACCAAAGCCCACACTTAGACAACCAGCAGCACTTTGACTAGACAGCAGCCCCTCTCAAAATGGCCACACCACGCAACCCTGCCACCTTTTATTGGATGAGTTACCATGCCCTTAGCCAATCAGAAATAACTTAAAAAAAATTGTTTTAAAAAGCAACAACATTAAAAAAATTCTGTCATTGTTTTTCCCTTGTACTACCTTGATGCACTGGTGTGGTGAATTGATCTGTATGGATGGCATGCAAAAAAGAGTGTTTCACTGTACCTCAGTACATGTGGCAATAATAAACCAATTACCAGTAACTTCCTATCACCAAACCAATTTGGATCCAGTTTTGCCAACATGCCTCGGATCCTTTGTGTCTTAAACCTTATAGACCAGGACTGCCACATGGGAATGGGACCTTTTCAAAAGCCTTGCTAAAGTCCGTGTAAACCACATCTATCACTCTGCCTTCATCAATTTTCTTAGTTACCTCCTCAGACCACTCAGTCAGGTTTGTGAGATATCATCTCCCCTGCACTAAACCACGCTGACTCCTAATCAGTCCCTGTCTTTCCAAGTGACCATAATCCTTTCTCTCAGGATCTTCTCCCACAGCTTACCTACCACTGATGCAGGGCTCACTGGCCTGTAGTTTCCAGCTTATCCCTATTGCCCTTTTTGAACAAGGTATCCTGCAGTTTTTTGGTACCTCACCCCCTGGCTAACAAAGATGCAATGATCTCCATCAGAGCCCCAGCAATCTCCTCCCCCTACCTTCGCATCCTGGGATAGATCCTGTCAACCCCTGGGGATTTATCCACCCTAATGTGCACCAACATTTCTAACACCCTCCATCCTGATACAGACGTGCTCCAAATATCAGCGTACCCCTCCCTCAACTCTCCTGCCTCCACATCCTTCTCCCTGGTAAATACTGATGTATTCCGTTAGTACCGTTGCTCATACCCCCTGGTTCCACACATAGATTACCCCTCTGGTCCCTGAGGGAATTTACTCCTTCCTTAGCTTCCCCCTTGCTTCTAATATATTTATAAAAGATTTTTGTATTCTCCTTAATCCTACTTGACGAGGTCATTTCATGGCCCCTTTGTGCCCTCCTGATTTCTTTCTTAAGTTCTAAATCCCTGTCAACCTCAAAGACTGACAGACCTCCAGGGCATCCCAGGGGATGGACAAAGTCATTCTGAGTTTGAAAGGGAATTCATGCAAAACAAGTCCACTGAGGTTTTTTGAGGATATAATTGGTTAAAGGGGAAACCAATGGATGTGGGCGTATTTGGATTTTGTGAAGGCTTTTGATAAGATCCCATGTGGGAGGTTGGTGTTCAAATTAATGTACATGCATTGGAGGCATTGTGCTGGCATGGATTAGAATTGTTTGATGAACAGGTAGAATGGGCCTTTGCGCAGGTGACAGGCTGTAATTAGTGGAACACTGCAGGGATTACTGCTTGAGACCCAATTGTTCACAACGTACACCAATGATCTGGATGAGGGAACTAAACGTAATGTTTCTAAGTGTGCAGAGAGCACAGAGCTGGGGGTGGTGGTGATGGTGGAGTGTGAGCTGTGAGGGGGATGCAAAGATGCTCCAGTGTAATTTAGATAAGTTGGGTGAGTGGGTGAATGCATGGCTGATGTAGAATAACATGAATAAATATGAGGTGCTAAAAACAAGAAGACAGGTTATTATCTGAATGGTGGGTTGTCTGGGAATGGCCGAGACACCCCCAAGACTTTGTGCTGGATGCAGCCTTCAGGTGCAGCATGCCGTATGGAGGGCAGATGGGATGTTGGTCTTTATTGTAAGGATTTGAGTACAGAACAAGGATTTCTTCCTGTAATTTTACAGGGCCTTGGTAAGTCCACTCCTGGATGTGGTGTACTGTGTTGGTGTCCTCGCCTGAAATACTGTATGTTTATTCTAGAGGAAGTGCAGATGAAACAGAGCCTTGGTGAGGACCCCATTCTGGAACTGTGTGCGCAGTTTCTGGTCTCCTCATCTGGGTAAAGGTTCTCTTGTCATGGAGGGAGGACAACAAATGTTTACTCGACTGATTCCTGGGATGGCAGGACTGACGTTAGAAGAGATTGAGATGGCTAGGCCTACTTTCACTGGAGTTTAAAAAGCGAGAGGGACCTCATACACCGATAATGTTCTAACAGGACTAGCCAGAGCAAGGACATTTCCCAGCGGCTGGAGAGTTGTGAACCAGAGGTCAGAGCACAGGCTACAAAACGTGCCATTTAGGAGAAACCCGGAGGATGGGGAACCTGAGGAATTCTTTACCACAGTGGACTCTGGAGGCCAAGTCATTAAATATACTTGAGAAGGGAGTAGATATATTTCTTAATGCTACCCAGATCACATGATATGGGGGAAAGCAGCTGCAGCAAGGTGGAAGGTGGATGATCATTTATGATCACATAGGCTGGAAGGGGCTGATGGCCTCCTCCTGTTCTCTGTGCTTCTTTGTCATAAGATAAGATAAGATTTCTTTATTAGTCACGTGTACATCGAAACACACAGTGAAATGCATCGTTTGCGTAGAGTGTTCTGGGGGCAGCCCGCAGTGTCGCCACGCTTCCGGCGCCAACATAGCACGCCCACAACTTCCTAACCCGTACGTCTTTGGGAATGTGGGAGGAAACCGGAGCACCCTGAGGAAACCCACGCAGACACGGGGAGAACGTACAAACTCCTCACAGACAGCGGCCGGAATTGAACCCGGGTCGCTGGCGCTGTAATAACGTTACACTAACCGCTGCACTGCCGTGAAACCTGATTTGTTATTGAGTTTACCCAACTGGCAATTTATAACTTTTAATTTTAACTTAACCTGACTAATAAACAAGCTGCTGACTTTAGTTACACTACTTATAATTTAAAGAGAACTCGTAAGATGGACCTCTCCCCCTCGGAATGTTGTGCAGCACCTCCGTGACCTTCTGTCTCTGGCACTTAGGAGGCAAAGTACCTTCCTAGACCATGTGTACCTCCCTTTCCCCCACCACTAATCCTGTATCACAGCGGCTCTCCTTTCTATTGCTACCCTGAGGCAACTGCAGTGGTTGTGGGCTCGGCTCTGCTCCCTTGAGGAAGCAGAGTGTCAGCTGGAGAGAGTGAAGCACTCAGGGGATCCCTGCACTTACCTGTCTATTGTCCCGCACTGCTTGGTGTTACCTTTCCCCTTCTACCTGCATGTAACCCTCAACTGTCGTAACCCCAGCCACCCAAAATCAGGACCTTGAACCCTTCCAGCACAAGTGGTTGTCTGGTAAGCAAATCAGATTCCCCACAGGATGCAGGATGTGCATTCCCTGCGATGCCTCTATTAAATACAAGAAGGATTGAAGTACTGTCACACTCCCAGATCAGTAACTGATCTTGAGGGCTGTTCTATTGCTTTAATTAATGAAATAATTCTTATTTTCTTAATAAGTCATCCTTTAATTTTCTGTTAATATAAGGCAGCAACTCCCCCCACTTCACCAAATTTCCTTGCTCAGTTAATTTCCACACCTTTTCGCTCCTAGAAGTTGCACTCAGCTTGGGTCTGTCTAATCAGCCACAGCGCAACCGGTGGCAAAAGTGAACACACATCTAACGCATGGTGGATGAAATCAGTAATGTGTACCCAACATTGGGGGTACTCGTGCAGGATACCTTAAAGGTTAACCACCAGGTCGGATCGGTGGTAAGGAAAGCGAATGCTATGTTGGCATTCATTTCAAGAGGTATAGTGTATGAAAGTAAGGAAGTGTTGATGAGGCTCTATGGGGCACTAGTGAGCCCTCATTTGGAATACTGTGTGCAGTTTTGGGCCCCATATCTTAGGAAGGATGTGCTGATGTTGGAGAGGGTTCAGAGGAGATTTACGAGGATGATTCCTGAATGAAAGGGCTTACATATGATGAGTGTTTGTCGGCTCTTGGACTGTACTCACTGGAGTACAGAAGAATGAGAGGGGACCTCATGGAGACACTTAAAATGTTGAAAGGACTGGACAGAGTAGATGTGGCCATGCTGTTTCCCTTGGTGGGTGAGTCCAGGACCAGAGGGGCGCAATCTTAGAATTAGAGGGTACAGGTTTAAACCAGAGATGAGGAGAAAATTTCTTTAGCTGGAGGGTGGTCAATTTGTGGAATTCCTTGCCAGGTACAGCAGTGGAGGCCAGATCATTGGAGGCGTTTAAGGAAGAGATAGATAGATATCTAAATAGTTGGAGTATCAAGGGATATGGGGATAAGGCCGGAAATTGGATTAGAATAGTTTTTTCTCCCCCCCCCATTTCTCATTTTTTTTCTTTTTTTCCTTTTTCCTTGCAGCAGACTCGATGGGCCGAATGGCCTACTTCTGCTCCCTTCTCTTGTGAACACAAAAATCAGTGATTCTAATAACAGAATGTAGCCACAGTGAGTCCAGAAACTAGTCACAGTATGCCTCACACCAGAAATCCGCAATAGTTGCTCTAACGACTGAAATGAACCACCAGTTTTAACAGGTGGATTGACTGGGAACATGTGAAGCCTTCAGGGTGTGGACCACATCATTGCGGAGACCTTGGGGCTCATTGAATTATTTAAATTGCCAAATCCCAACGATAAGCATATCAGTGTAACTCCTGTTAATCACGTGCATCCGCTAATTTTCTCTTGTAACTGCAAGTGATGGCATTGTTGGAAGGATTGTTTATGTAGCATAATGTCACTGGATTGAGGAGATTTAAACATTGGAGATGTTAAATCTTGATTAATCTGACTGGGGTTGTTGGGCTTCTCTCTGTGATGGTCAAGGTTACCTGTGCTATAACAAGACGGGGCAAGTGAATTGAGTTAGTGATGACAACAGAAATCAGAATGAATGCTTTCATGCTTCTTCTCTGCAGCAGTATGCAGGGCTGATGAAAACCAAGTTACAGATGAGAAATTGGAGTCATACAGCATAGAAAAACAGGCCCTTTAGCCCAACTCGTCCGTGCTGACCAAGGTGCCTACCTGAGTTGGTCTCATTTGCCTGTGTTTGACCCATATCCCTCTAAACCTTTCCTATGCATGCAGCTGTCCAAATGTCTTTTCAACAGTGTAATTGTACCCACCTCTACCGCTTCCTCTGGCAGCTCATTCTACATACTGATCACTCTCTGGGTGGAAGACCTGCCCTCAGGTCCCCTTTAAACCTTTCCCCTCTCACCCCAACACAGGGGCTCAGCAGGCTAGGCCTCAAGTGCAGAGAAAAGCTGACCTTTCAACTGGAAGCCCGATCCTGCCTGACGCGCTGAGTGTTTTCCAGCTCTGCCTGTCTTTGTATCTGCTGTGTGATGTCCACGGATCTTGCCATTGTCGCACTGCGTGCCAATACTAAGATCCGAGGACGTAGGTGTATTTTGTTCAAGGGCTGTTGAGGTAACCAGTAGTTACAGTGTGCTGTAACAAACGCCCGTAGCTAGTAGATGTAGCACAATCAAATGTATTTTTAGTTTGTGAGTGTGATCTTAAAGTGGGTGAACTTGCACCACATTCACCTTCCTCACCTACAGCCCTCCCAGACCCACGATCTCTGCCACTAAGAAGAACGAGGGCAATCCCATGCCATCCTGACGTGGAGACATATCACCATTGCTAAGTCCTGGAGAACCCTTCCCAGGGGAGCACCTTCGCCAGGAGGACTGCAGCAGTTCAAGGAGGTGTCCCCACCACCCACCTGCCCAAGGCAGCCGGGGAATGGACAGTGACCGTGGCCTTGTCAGTGGTACCAGGGTCCCAGAAACGAGAAGCGGCCAACTTCTTCTGCGCAGTGGCTCAGCCCCTACTGGGCGGTGACGAGCATGTCATTAGAACACTTGGATCTTATCTTTCCCCTTTAATTCAAGTAGCCCATAACAAGTACCTGTCCCAACAAACAGAAAGGCAAAGAGAGGTGGGGAAGGCTCCATGCACCTGGTATTTTGTTGACACGGGCTGCTACTCCTGTTGAAGGCTGATGTTATGGGTTAACAAGTACTTACAGGACCTATCATAGTTCTCTCCATCTCATGGCAAAGAATGTTCCCCTCGTTGTATATCTGCTGGGTTTGCCTCTGCTGGTACATTTATAAATCTGCCCCAATGGGTGAGTTATAAAATGTAACAGCAATATCTCAGCATTGTCTCTTCAGATTAAGCAGGCTTCATGACTTGCAATGTGTTGCACTCTTTTGCGGGTACCAAGATTAAAACACACGGGTCATTGGAGACCACTTTTGATCCATTTTCCATTGTTAGTTAATTGAAATGAGCCATGCATGCTGATGACGTCATCTGGAGAGGGGCACATGACAGGGGGAATGAAGCCTGCTTTAGGGTGAAATGCTTGGTCCAATTTCCCAATGAACACAATTACTTAAAAAATGGGATTACTTTGCTTTTTATGCACAATTCACATGTCAAAGAATAGACGCAAACGGGTCCCAGTTTCTGGGCATCAGAGCCTGCATTGTATGACTGGTAAGGCTTGCTTCTATTGCCAGGCCTAGGTGTTGTGTAAAGGTGGCAGTGACTTGCCTTCTCTCTGAGCTGCTGCAGGTCCTTGTATTGGTATTGGTTTATTATTGTCACTTGTACCGAGGTACAGTGAAAATCTTGTCTTGCATACCGATCGTACAGGTCAATTCATTACACAGTGCAGTTACATTGAGTCAGTACAGAGTGCATTGAGGTAGTACAGGTAAAACAGTAACAGTACGGAGTAAAGTGTCACAGCTACAGAGAAAGTGCAATAAAGTGCAAGGACACAACAAGGTAGATCGTGAGGTCATAGTCCATCTCATCGTGAAGGTACTTCCCGCTGCTGGATGGGACTCAGCAGTGACGAAGGAATGGCGATACAAGTCGGAACTGTGCGAAGCAGGGAGGAGAACCGGGGGCTGGTGGTGCTCTGGCTGCCTTGTTATCCTGGGTAGTAGAGTGGTTTGATGAGGAGATGCTGCCTTAATGCTGCATCTGCTGTGTGTTCCCTAACTGGCACCAAGTCTCAACCCCCTGCACCCTGAGCTTGGTGATTCTCTGGTCCTGGTTAAGCTATGCCTCCAGTTAAGAATTCCTATGCTCCTTTACAAATCCCTCCAAGGCCCTGCCCTTCTGCAGTCTCCTCCATCTTCATATCCACCAAGATATCTGCACCAGTGTGTCTCTGACCTCACCCTTCCCGAATTTAATTACGGCACCATTGACATCTGCTACTTCAAGGACCCGAGCCCTGGAATTATCCTTTTAAAACCCTTCTTTTATTCTCCTTTACGACTTTTCTTACAAACCACCTCTTTGATCAACTTCTGCCGATCTGCTTTAAGATCTCCGTGTGTGGTCCATAAAGAAGGCTGGGTCGTTTCGAGGTGGCAAAGGCGCTAGATAAATGGAAATAATTGTTGTTTGGGGAGATCGTCTTGGCCTTGCTTCACTGCTCTCTGAAACTTCAATGTCATGTGACCACAAAACCCATCAGTAATCGTCTTACAGTGTGACGTTACAATAAAAGAAATGAGATCACTCGAGCACCACTATCACCTCCTGATCTTACCGGTAATCATTTAACAATCTGGCTCAACACAGGCCCTGAAATTCTCTCCAGCAGCACAATTCATTCTTGTGGTTTGCAAAGGAATTTAATCAAAAACCTGATTGCTAAATGTTCGTGGCTCTCCTGGGATATCAAATTACTTCTGCATCGTCTGTACACAAAGCATGTGGACGTTCGGAGGCATAGGGACCTACACTGTGACCTGATCACCTGATCCTTTGAACCCAGACACAAACCCACAGCCCAACCACCTGGAGGGGACCAGAACAGCATGTGCATGGCAACGCCACAACCTGCCGTCACCCCCCCCGGTCACACACCATCTTGTCTTGAAAATATATCACCAGTCCTTTGTTGCTGGGTGTAGATCCTGGAACCCGTTCCCCAACAGCATGGTGCGAGCACCTTCACCAGAAGGACAACAGCAGTTCAAGGAGGCAGCTCACCCCCACCTTCTCCAGGCCAGCTAGGGATGGGCAGTAAATGCTGGCCTTGCCTGTAGAACCCTCGTCCCAAAAAACAAATTAAAATTTGATGCCCTGTGCATGTTTGGATGCTTCCCCCTTCAAATTCATTTGCTTGCACGTGTGGTCTGCCCAAAGCCATGTTTTCACAGGGTGCCTGAGGCATGTTCCAGCATAGGTTAAATAGGAGCTAACTCACTTGGCCTCTCACAATATGGGTTCAGTGCCTGGTCTGTCATATATGTAAATCCCTTTCCGTGTGTCCCTCTCTTTAGTGGACCCTCCCCTCTGCTGCAGGTTCTTTATGGCTGCTCACCAAGCGATCTCTGCCTCATACACTTCAAGTTCCCACCGTGTAGCGGTTAGCGCAATGCTATTACAGCGCCAGCAACCTGGGTTCAATTCCACCGCTGTCTGTAAGGAGTTTGTAAGTTCTCCCCGTGTCTGCGTGGGTTTCCTCCGGGTGCCCGGTTTCCTCCCACATTCCAAAGACGTATGGGTTAGGAAGTTGTGGGAATGCTACGTTGGCGCCGGAAACGTGGCGACACTTGCGGGCTGCCCCCAGAACACTATACGCAAAAGATGCATTTCACTGTGTGTTTTGATGTACATGTGACTAATAAAGATATCTTATCTCTACCTCTCCCACCCACTGATCACGACCCAGGTCCACCCCTTTCCACCATCCCAGGTGATGTCCTGACCCACCCCGAATGACCAACGATCCACTCTTTGGGTCTGGTGCACAGCAGTGTAATGAAAGTGTGGGAGGGACAGACAGACCCAACCCACATGGGCTCAGCAAGCATCAACAGTACAATGTGCCTTCTAAAGCAGAGAATAATGCCATCCAGTAACGCTCAACCTAACTTGGCAGATTCACACTAAAACCTCAACGCGGTCCTGCAGTACCCAACTGCTTTGTTTATATCTTTTTACTAAGAGTTACAGATTAAAGCAGATGCACCATTTAATGTAAAGTGCTGGGTCATTAACTTGCAACGTATAGTGAACCTTGGGGAACACGTGTGATCAGAACAAAATAATAGAGAAGAAATTACTAATGGAGAGAGGGAAGAGAAAGCAGCAGGTTCAGCGGGAGAGATAGAGGCACTGGGGGAGACTGGGGGAGACAGAGAGGCACTGGGAGAGACTGGGGGAGACAGAGAGGGACGGGGGGAGACTGGGGGAGACAGAGAGGCACTGGGAGAGACTGGGGGAGACAGAGAGGCACTGGGGGAGACTGGGGGAGACGGAGAGGGACTGGGAGAGACTGGGGGAGACAGAGAGGGACTGGGAGAGACTGGGGGAGACAGAGAGGGACTGGGAGAGACTGGGGGAGACAGAGAGGCACTGGGAGAGACTGGGGGAGACAGAGAGGGACTGGGGGAGACAGAGAGGCACTGGGAGAGACTGGGGGAGACAGAGAGGCACTGGGGGAGACTGGGGGAGACGGAGAGGCACTGGGAGAGACTGGGGGAGACGGAGAGGGACTGGGAGAGACTGGGGAGACAGAGAGGGACTGGGAGAGACTGGGGGAGACAGAGAGGCACTGGGAGGGACTGGGGGAGACAGAGAGGGACTGGGAGAGACTGGGGGAGGACAGAGAGGCACTGGGGAGACTGGGGGAGACAGAGAGGGACTGGGGGAGACAGAGAGGCACTGGGAGAGACTGGGGGAGACAGAGAGGGGACTGGGAGAGACTGGGGGAGACAGAGAGGGACTGGGGAAGACTGGGGGAGACAGAGAGGCACTGGGGGAGACAGAGAGGGACTGGGGGAGACTGGGGGGAGACAGAGGGACTGGGGGAGACAGAGAGGCACTGGGAGAGACTGGGGGAGACAGAGAGGCACTGGGGGAGACAGAGAGGGACTGGGAGAAACTGGGGGAGACAGAGAGGGACTGGGGGAGACAGAGAGCGACTGGGGGAGACTGGGGCAGACAGAGAGCGACTGGGGGAGACTGGGGGAGATGGACTGGGGGAGACAGAGAGGGACTGGGGGAGACTGGAGCAGACAGAGAGACACTGGGGGAGACAGAGAGGCACTGGGGGAGACTGGGGGAGACAGAGAGGGACTGGGGGAGACTGGGGGAGACAGAGAGGCACTGGGAGAGACTGGGGGAGACAGAGAGGGACTGGGAGAGACAGGGGGAGACAGAGAGGCACTGGGGGAGACAGAGAGGGACTGGGGGAGACAGAGAGGGACTGGGAGAGACTGGGGGAGACAGAGAGGCACTGGGGGAGACTGGGGGAGACAGAGAGGGACTGGGGGAGACAGAGAGGCACTGGGAGAGACTGGGGGAGACAGAGAGGGACTGGGGGAGACAGAGAGGCACTGGGAGAGACTGGGGGAGACAGAGAGGCACTGGGGGAGACAGAGAGGCACTGGGAGAGACTGGGGGAGACAGAGAGGGACTGGGGGAGACTGGGGGAGACAGAGAGGCACTGGGAGAGACTGGGGGAGACAGAGAGGGACTGGGGGAGACTGGGGAGACAGAGAGGGACTGGGGGAGACTGGGGGAGACAGAGAGGGACTGGGGGAGACTGGGGGAGACAGAGAGGGACTGGGGGAGACTGGGGGAGACAGAGAGGCACTGGGGGAGACAGAGAGGCACTGGGAGAGACTGGGGGAGACAGAGAGGGACTGGGGGAGACAGAGAGGCACTGGGAGAGACTGGGGGAGACAGAGAGGGACTGGGGGAGACAGAGAGGCACTGGGAGAGACTGGGGGAGACAGAGAGGGACTGGGGGAGACTGGGGGAGACAGAGAGGCACTGGGAGAGACTGGGGGAGACAGAGAGGGACGGGGGGAGACTGGGGGAGACAGAGAGGGACTGGGGGAGACTGGGGGAGACAGAGAGGGGACTGGGGGAGACTGGGGGAGACAGAGAGGCACTGGGAGAGACTGGGGGAGACAGAGAGGGACTGGGGGAGACTGGGGGAGACAGAGAGGCACTGGGGGAGACTGGGGGAGACAGAGAGGCACTGGGGGAGACAGAGAGGCACTGGGAGAGACTGGGGGAGACAGAGAGGGACTGGGGGAGACAGAGAGGCACTGGGAGAGACTGGGGGAGACAGAGAGGGACTGGGGGAGACTGGGGGAGACAGAGAGGCACTGGGAGAGACTGGGGGAGACAGAGAGGGACTGGGGGAGACTGGGGGAGACAGAGAGGGACTGGGAGAGACTGGGGGAGACAGAGAGGGACTGGGGGAGACTGGGGAGACAGAGAGGCACTGGGAGAGACTGGGGGAGACAGAGAGGGACTGGGGGAGACTGGGGAGACAGAGAGGCACTGGGGGAGACAGAGAGGGACTGGGAGAAACTGGGGGAGACAGAGAGGGACTGGGGGAGACAGAGAGGGACTGGGAGAAACTGGGGGAGACAGAGAGGGACTGGGGGAGACTGGGGGAGACTGGGGGAGACAGAGAGGGACTGGGGGAGACTGGGGCAGACAGAGAGGCACTGGGGGAGACAGAGAGGGACTGGGAGAGACTGGGGAGACAGAGAGGGACTGGGAGAGACAGGGACTGGGAGAGACTGGGATGGGCAGGGAGAGATGGGGGATCAGGGAGAGACAGACTGGGGGAGGGAGAGATGGGGGTGGTCAGTGAGAGGCAGAGAAAGTCAGACAGTGAGACGGAGAGACGAGGACAGGGAGAGAGAGAGAACCAGAGAGGGACAGAAACAGATGGAGGGATCGGCAGAGAGGAGGGAGACAGAGGGAGAGAGACAGACACAGATAAACAAAGATAGAGAGTGACAATCTGCTGGGGGAACTCGGCAGGTCGAGCAGCATCTGCAGGGGGAAAGGAATTGTCGACGTTTTGGGCACAACCCTGCATCCAGATTCCAGTGCTTACAGTCTAAGAGAGACACACTGAAAGGCTGGCGGTGGGGAGACTGAAAGAGGGAACTATAAGACAGTGGCTGAGGGTGGGAGCAAACACAAGAGAAAACCCTTGGCTCTGCTAACCCGATGTGTGAGCACCCTGTGGAAAGTTGCTGCTGTAAAGTCAGCAGATTAAATGGTGCAGAACCTGCACACAGCAGGAGGTGGACAGGTTCACCACATCAGGTGAATGTGGATGAGACTGCAGCCTGGAATGTGCCAGTCAGCAGCATTCCCTGACACACATCTTCTTCCTCTGCAGCTTGTGGGGTTCTGCATCCATCCACGTTAAAGTGAGGGCTTCGGGAGGAGAGGAGGACATCAAGCACGTGGTGGGCTGAACAGCGAAAAAAACCTCCTCTCTGAAGAGGCGAGAGTGAAACCATTGCCCAGGTGACAAGGTACATTAGCGCAAGACATTATTTTCTCAGCAAAGCACAGGTTAATCTTGGTAAGGGAGGTAATCCTGTGACTGACAGACCATGGGACTGTCGGTAGGCCTCACAAATATGTCAAGGCATAGATTTTATATGTCACAGAGCTATTGATCTATTAGCAAGGCAGAACACTTACCTCTACGTACATAAAGCAGAAATTGCTGGAAATATTTAGACCAGGCAGCCCCTTTAGGCAGTGAAACAGTTAACAGATTGATGAATATGTTGGCGGAATATAGTTTTAATGGTAGGACTCCTGGCCAGTGTGGAGGATCAGAGGGATCTTGGGGTCCGAGTCCATAGGACGCTCAAAGTGGCTGCGCAGGTTGACTCTGTGGTTAAGAAGCCATATGGTGTATTGTCCTTCATCAATCGGGGAATTGAATTTAGGAGCTGAGAGGTATTGTTGCAGCTATATAGGTCCCTGGTCAGATCCCACTTGGAGTACTGTGCTCAGTTCTGGTCGCCTCACTACAGGAAAGATGTGGAAGCCGTAGAGAGGGTGCAGAGGAGATCTACAAGGATGCTGCCTGGAATGCAGAGCATGCCTTATGAAAGCAGGTTGAGGGAACTCGGCCTTTTCCCTTTGGAGCGACGGAGGATGAGGGGGGACCTGATAGAGGTATATAAAATGATGAGAGGTATTGATCGGGTAGATAGTCAGAGGCTTTTCCCCAGGGCTGAATTGGTGGCCACAAGAGGACATAGGTTTAAGGTGCTGGGGAGTAGATATAGAGGAGATGTCAGGGGTAAGTTTTTTATTCAGAGAGTGGTGAGTGTGTGGAATGGGCTGCCGGCAACAGTGGTGGAGGCAGATACGACAGGGTCTTTCAAGAGACTGTTAGATCGGTACATGGAACTGAGTAAAATAGAGGGCTATGGGTAAGCCTAGTAATTTCTAAGGTAGGGACATGTTCGGCACAGCTTTGTGGGCCGAAGGGCCTGAATTGTGCTGTAATTATTCTATGTTCTACGTTCTAACTTTCTTCAGAACTAGGCAACGTTCAACCATTGTACACACCGAACTTAAAGCTCCTACGACAGACTGAATGTTGTATTCATTGTCACATTGCTATGGAGCAGGCACACCATGTGCTTCTCCTGTCTAACTGGATCACAGGCTGCCTGCACACATGGACACAGGGTGGACATGTAGATACACGGAAGTGCTGATCACTTATCCAAGGTTTGGGAGAGAGGAGGGGGTCAGGGGTGACCAGGTCTTCCGTGACATTGGAACCTGCAGCTTTTCCTGGTCCTATTTTCCTTCTAAAATAAAGATTTGCATTATAGTGCATGACCTCAGCAGGCCCAGAGTGGTATACAGCCCGTGAGGTAATATGGTCACTGTTGTAACACCTGAACAGGACAGCAAACCACCATCCACAGCCGTCTGCTTCAGACCCAGGTGCTGTTGTGACGTTGCTGTTGTCCTTACATCCAGTTTGCTTTGACGGTTCTCCATTTCTGTTTGTTTCTTTGGCCTTCAGAAGTTAGTCAGCAAGTTCACGTTAAATTGCTTTGTCCGTTATTCTAGTGAAGTTGTTGACCCAAGTTGAGTGAGGAGTTTACCAGTGTGATTTGATGACCAAAGTCGACGCCAGCAATTGCCCGGATGATTCCTTCTGCACCTATGTGACCTGACGATCGCTGCCATTGACCCTCTGTCCTGGCCCAACAGTTGGCCAGGAATGGGTTGTTCTCCTTCATCAGTCAGTTGCACTCTGTCACCCCGGGCCACCTGTTGTCTGTCACAGCCGCTGGTGGTTGTACAGGCGGAGATCGGGCGAGGCTGGGAAGCACTCCTCCAGTACAGCCATCTGGTTCAGTGAATGGTCGCTGTAGAAACCACAGACCAGCTACAAACATCAGTCCTGCTCGATACCTTTGGACATCACACATTCTCACTATGATGCTACCCAGGATCTGGATTTAGGTGTTTCAGAAAACACGGTTGTTGTCGTTGATGGGGTGGGGGTGTCTGTGCTCTGGTTGGTGAGGGAGGGTTAGGGGTGGAGGTCAGGCTTGCTCTGTGGTGAGTTCATTGTCTAACCCAGGACCCAGTGCCATCAGTGTGCCATGAGGGTGAGTGGGGAGCTGGGGGATTCTGGTTTACACGGTGGATTGGGGTAAACAAGGGGAAAGTCGAGGGAACTGGGCGACGTTGGGGAGTTAACCATCTGCGGTCTTACTGCTGGGCTTGGAGCTTGGTTTGGGCGGGGAGATGATGTTCGTGTTGGGATTCAAAGACAAACTCCAGTCTTCAGTGAGAGGAAGTTTCTGCTCATCCAGTGTGGGAAGTCAGACATCGTAATGGTGGGGTGGGGGGGTGGACGGTGGGGAGGGAGGAGGGGAGGTACTATTGAGCTACACCTGGCTGTACCCAGCATTCATATGGAAACGGACCTCACGTGTTCCGATGAAGCTCCTGAGGCCTGGGGCGGTGTGAGACGCTGTAGGTTGACGGATGGGGATCTTGCAGATTAAAAAAGGTAAAGATTTATTTTCATAGTATTTCAGCATAGAAGGCCACTTGGCCCATTGGGTCTGTGCCAGCTGCCAGCTGAGTGCTCCCATTAATCTCATCTGCCATTTTACTCTCTGTAACATGTCCTCTCTCACGTGAAGTCCAATGGCAGGTGCCTGAGGAGCATTGATGAACAGAGAGAGCTTGGGCTGCAAGTCCATCGCTCCCTGCAAGTGGTGCCACAGGTGGATAGGGAGGTGAAGAAGGCATTTGGTACATTTGCTTCATAGCTCGAGGCTCCGAGTGTAAGAGTTGGGATGTCATGTTGCAACTGTACAAAACATTGGTTAGATCGCACTTGGGGTGTTGTCTACAGTTTCTGGTCACCACACCACAGGAAGGGTGTGGTAGTGATAAAGGGAGTGCAGGAGAGATTCACCAGTGTGTTGCCTGAATCAGAGGGCTGTGGTTATAGAGAGAGATTGGATAGGCTGGGCTTGTTCTCACTGGAACGTAGGAGGCTGAGGGCTGACCTTATAGGGGTGTATAAAATTATGAGGGTCATAGATAGGATGGATAGTCAGAGTCTTTTTTCTATGGTAAGGGAGTCTGGAACTCGAGGGCAGAGGTTTAAGGTGAGAGGGGAGAGATTTAACAGAGATCATGGAATAGTTCAGCAGGAAAATAGGCTGCTGGGCCAGCTTGTCCATGCCGACCATGATGCCTGCTGACACTAACCCCATTTGCCTGCATTAGATCTCTATCCCTCTCTACCTGTCCTCTCTAAGGAACCTGAGGGGTAAATGTTTCACACAGAGGGTGGTGGGTGTATGGAACGAGCTGCCAGAGGAAGTGGTAGGGGTGGGTACAGTTACAATGTTTAAGAGTCGTTTGGACAGGTAAGATTTTTTTAAATGAGTCACATGTACATCGAAACACACAGTGAAATGCATCTTTTGCGTAGAGTGTTCTGGGGGCAGCCCACAAGTGTCGCCACGCTTCCAGCACCAACATAGCACGCCCACAATTTCCTAACCTGTACGTCTTTGGAATGTGGGAGGAAACCGGAGCACCCGGAGGAAATCCACGCAGTCACGGGGAGAACATACAACCTCCTTACAGACAGCGGCAGGAATTGAACCGGGGTCACTGGTGCTGTAATAGTGTTACGCTAACCGCTACACTACCGCACGTGGATATGATTCAGGTATGATTCTATGCCTTGCAACTTGGCACAGTAGCGCAGTTATTGGTGCCGCTGCCTCATGGCTCCAGTGACCCAGGTTCGGTCCTGACCTCTGGTGCTGTCTGTGTGGATTTCGCACATCCTCCTTGTGATCGCATGGATTTCTCCAGCTGTTCTGGTTTCCTCCCAAATCCCAATGATGTGTGGGGTTGGTGGTTAATTGGCCGCTGTAAATTGTCCTCAGTGTGTGGGTGAGGGGTAGAATCTGGGGGGGGGGGAGCTGATGGGAATGTGGGGGGAATAAAATGGGATGACTGTAAGTGGGTGGTTGATGATCAGCACGCTTTCGGTGGGTGGAAGGGCCTGTGCTGTGTGACTCAGTATGATCCACATTTTGTGCCCGTCTCCCAGCCTGCAGCCTGCCCCTGAGGCCCCGCCCTAGTTCTGACCCGCGTTGGAGACACCCATGCCACCCCTGACCGACTCCCATCACCGTGCCCGGTCCCGCCTGAAAGCGCAACCCCTTGGGGCACGCGGCACCTTCCCTCGAGCCCCACCTGCCACCTCCCGACCAATTTGCCCCCGGCAACCGACCTTTGGCCCGACTCCTGATCCCTCCACTTCAGGACTCCCTCCCTCCCACCCAACTCCAATTCCATTTGCCTCTTCGCAGTAGGGGCCTGGTGGAAAGACCCTCCATCGTGAGAGAGTGGTTGCCCAGCCCTCGATGCCAGGGGTCTCGGGTACCACTGAACATCCCGGCATCAGGCCAGGCCCCAGAGCCAACGTGGTGGTGGGTGAGCATTGTCTGTGCAGGAGGCAGAGGCGGTTGAGGCAATGAGGTCAATCTATCCAGGAGCAGCTGTGAGAGGGAGGGACAGACTGGAGGAATCTGCAGAGGAGGGAAAGGTGGACAACCTTCCGAACTACAGGGCATCCTTATTAGCTGCTGGGCCAAGCAAGATAGCTTTGAAGTAGTAGCTGCACTATCAGGAAGTTTGTGCTTGGGCAAGTTCCTTATTTTGACCAAACAACAAGTGTTTGAGAATTCAGGAAGTGAAATGCTGCCGTAATACAAACAATCAACAGGCATTCTCGAGGTTTTCCATTTGTGTGGAACACAAGTAATGCACCACACTCTGAGTGCCAACCATTGGTCAGTGTTTCCCTCTCCCAAAGCACCAGGGTAGCACCTTCCATGCAGCAAGCTGTGCTGGGATTTGTCCCGGGGGTGGAATCTTCAGAACTGACAACAGGAGACGTTGAAGGAGGTAAAGGTAATGGGTTTTAAGGAGCATTTTGAACAAGTAAAGGGAGCAGACAGCTTCAGGGCAGAACTAAAGGCTCGGGCAGCTGAAGGTGCAGCCACCTTCAATGGAGTGATGTCCTTGGGGCCAGAGTTGGAGGAAGAGAGATTATGGAGGATTGTTGGCCTGAAGGAGTTCATAGAGTGGGAAGGCACATGAAGAAGAACTTGAACACTTTGATAACGTTTTAATATTTTAAATGTCAGACAATTGCTGGGAGGAAGGAAAGGGAGGGAGAGGTGTGGTGCTGCAAACATGGAGATGATGACTGATTGGTTTGGTGTCAGGATATTGCCAGTAGAGTTTAACACATTGATGGTTTTGCTTCAGCTAAAACCATCTTGTATGCAGTCTGGTCACTGCATTACAGGAAGGATGTGGAGGTTATGGAGAGGGGGCAGAAGAGGTTCACTAGGATGCTGCCCGAATTGGGGAGTAGTAGCTATGAGAGGTTGGACAAAACTTGGATTGTTTTCTCTGGAGCGTCGGAGGCTGAGGGGAGACCTGATAGAGGTTTGTAAAATTATGAGAGGCATAGATAGTCAGAGTTTTTCTCCCAGGGTCAAATACTAGAGGGCGTAGCTTTGAGGTGAGAGGGGGAAATGTTTAAATGAGACTTACGAGACGAGTTTTTTACACAGAGGATGGTGGGTGCCTGGAATGCGCTGCCCGGGGTGGTGGTGGAGGCAGATACGATAGCAATGTTTAAGAGGCTTTTAGACAGACACATGAACCGGCCGGGACTGGAGGGATACAGGTCATGTGCAGGAGGTTGTGGACTTTAAATTGGCATCATGGTCGGCACAGACGTTGTGGGCCGAAGGGCCTGTTGCTGTGCTGTACTGTTCCATGCTCTGTGTTTACACTTGAGTTGAGAATTTGGACAAAAGTAATGAATCATGATTTTAATGCACTGAAATATTTTAGTAATAAAAGTATAAGGTGCTAGAGATTGGTCAACATCCACAAGGGCAGACTGAACACTGTGCAGTGATACAGATAAGATAGATCTCTTTATTAGCCACATGTACATCGAAACACACAGTGAAATACATCTGTTCTGGGGCAGCCTGCAAGTGTCGCCACGCTTCCGGCACCAACATAGCATGCCCACAACCTCCTAACCCGTACGTCTTTGGAATGTGGGAGGAAACTGGAGCACCCGGAAGAAACCCACGCAGACACGGGGAGAACATACAAGCTTCTTACAGACAGTGGCCGGAATTGAACCCGGGTTGCTGGTGCTGTAATAGCGTTACGCTAACCGCTACACTACCGTGCCTGCCCTGTCCATTTAGTTTATAGACCTACCATTAGGAAACTCAGTAGCGCTCTGTTCCAATGTTTGATGATACATTGAAATATCCAGATGAAGGCCTTGACCCAAAACGTCGACTGCCCACTTTCTTCTGTAGATGCTGCCTGACCTGCTGAGTTCCTCCAGCTCCCTTGTGTGTTGCCGCAGATTCCAGCATCTCCAGTCTCTTGCAGATACATTGAATTGTCCTCACACAGAGGAAAAACCTTTCCATTGCACTAAAGAGGTGTGGAGATGCACTAGGACCTGGGGCTCCTGAGGGAGGGAAGGCTGGGCTGTTGGGGGTTATGGTCTGGGATTGGGTTGATGCCAGTTTTAGGTTGGAGGGTCACTGGGGGTTGTAGTTGGGAGGAGGTAGTCAATTCGAGGTGCCGTTGGCTGGTGAGGGTTGGTGGGTTGATTGTCAGGGGACACGATTGGTAGGTGGATTGGGAGATGGTGATTTGGCATTCAGAGGTTACAGTTCAATCGCTGTGAGGGGGAGATTGGGTTAAATGGCATTTTAGTGGGTGGGTGTCAGATGCTGGGGGTGAGGTGTGGGGTTCACCAATACTTGGCATGCAGGGGGTCCCAGGCAGAACAAAAACGAGGGCATAGGCTTTAAGGTGAGACAAAGGAGTTTTAAAGTGGATGTGAGGGGAAGTATTTTTACACAGAGAGTTGTTGATATCTGGAACGTGCTGCCAGAGGAGGTGGAGGATCCGGATACAGTCACTACATTCAAGAGACATTTCGACAGACACTTAAGTAGGCAAGGCACAGAAGGACATGAAGCTGATGCGGGTAAATGGGATTAGTGTAACGAGCAAAAGGGTGGACATTGATGGAGTGGGCTGAAGGGTCTGTTCCTGTGCTCTGCAATTGTGAGGACTCTGACTCTATAACCAGGCCAGTCAACCACTTATAGGGGATCTCCCTGAGTGAGATGCCCAGCACCTGCCTGGGACCTGCCCAGCGATGGTCCTGGACGCTCAGTCTGTCTCCGCCACACTGCATGTCTGGGCTCCTCGCTGCACTAGCGTGTCAGACCCATGGAGGGCAGGAGCACAGAAGGGCTTCTGACTTTCAACAACCTTTTAATGTTGCATAGAATTTGGACCACCCGGTGCACACATTGTAAAATAAAAACAGATTGCAGGGACACTCAGAAGGTAAGATGTCATCTGTGCAAAAAGAAATTGAATCAACAGACTCAGTGTTAACGATGCCATTAATCCATCAACCACAATTTACCCCACTGTCGCTGCTGGTAACCCACCAAGCACAGCTTATCTCCATGGCAACCCTAGCCTCGGCCTATCCCAGACATTCCCTTTGTACCATCCATCACCACCCCCACCCCACACACCTTCCCTGCAAGTTAAAATTAACTGTTTGCCTCTCTTCCCCAGTTTCGAACGAAGGGTCTTTGAGCTGAAACGTTAACTGTGCTACTTTCCCCACGGAGGCTGCCTGACCTGCTGAGTCTTTCTGGCATTTTCTGAGTTTATTTCAGATTTCCAGCATCTACCTTTTGTTTTACTTCAAACACTAATGCAATGCTGCTGAATCTAATCTCTGGAGT